>NC_057800.1:457014646-457339569 GCF_018294505.1 Triticum aestivum
GTGTTGATGGTAAACAAAACCACTAGTTTCAAGTAAAGGGAAGAAAGGGGAACTTCAAGAAGAATGGCAAACAAGTTGCTGCTCAAGTGAAAAAACCCAAGTCTGGACCTAAGCCTGAAACTGTGTGCTTCTACTACAAAGGGACTGGTCATTGGAAGCGGAACTACCCCAAGTAATTGGGGATAAGAAGGATGGCAAAGCGAACATAGGTATATTTGATATACATGTTTGATGTGTACTTTACTAATGTTTATAGCAACCCCTCAGTATTTGATACTAGTTCAGTTGCTAAGAATAGTAACTCGAAACGGGAGTTGCAGAATGAACAGAGACTAGTTAAGGGTGAAGTGACGATGTGTATTGGAAATGGTTCCAAGATTGATCATCATCGCACACTCCCTATACTTTCGGGATTAATGTTGAACCTAAATAAGTGTTATTTGGTGTTTGCGTTGAGCATGAATATGATTTGATCATGTTTATTGCAATACGGTTATTCATTTAAGTAAGAGAATAAATTGTTGTTCTGTTTACATGAATAAAACCTTATATGGTTACACACCCAATGAAAATGGTTCGTTGGATCTCGATCGTAGTGATACACATATTCATAATATTGAAACCAATAGATGCAAAGTTAGTAATGATAGTGCAACTTATTTGTGGCACTGCCGTTTAGGTCATATTGGTGTAAAGCGCATGAAGAAACTCCATGCTGATGGACTTTTGGAATCACTTGATTATGAATCACTTGATGCTTGCGAACCATGCCTCATGGGCAAGATGACTAAAACTCCGTTCTCCGGAACAATGGAGAGAGCAACAGATTTGTTGGAAATCATACATACTGATGTATGCAGTCCAATGAATATTAAGGCTCGCGACAGGTATCATTATTTTCTGATCTTCACAGATGATTTGAGCAGATATAAGTATATCTACTTGATGAAACACAAGTCTAAAACATTTGAAAAGTTCAAAGAATTTCAGAGTGAAGTGGAGAATCATCGTAACAAGAAAATAAAAGTTTCTACGATATGATCGCAGAGGTAAAATATTTGAGTTAAGAGTTTAGCCTTCAGTTAAAACAATGTGAAATAGTTTCACTACTCACGCCACCTGGAACACCACAGTGTAATGGTGTGTCCGAACGTTGTAACCATACTTTATTAGATATGGTGTGATCTATGATGTCTCTTACCGATTTACCACTATCATTTTGGGGTTATGCATTAGAGACAGCTACATTCACATTAAATAGGGCACCATCTAAATCCGTTGAGACGACACCGTATGAACTATGGTTTGGCAAGAAACCTAAGCTGTCGTTTCTTAAAGTTTGAGGTTGCAATGCTTATGTGAAAAAGTTTCAACCTGATAAGCCCAAACCCAAATCGGAGAAGTGCATCTTCATAGGATACCCAAAAGAAAATGTTGGGTACACCTTCTATCACAGATCCGAAGGCAAGATATTCATTGCTGAGAATGGATCCTTTCTAGAGAAGGAGTTTCTCTCGAAAGAAGTGAGTGGGAGGAAAGTAGAACTTGATGAGGTAAATGTACCTGCTCCCTTATTGGAAAGTAGTTCATCACGGAAATCTGTTCTTGTGACTACTACACCAATTAGTGAGGAAGCTAATGATGATGACCATGTAACTTCAGATCAAGTTACTACCAAACCTCGTAGGTAAACCAGAGTGAGATCCGCACCAGAGTGGTACGGTAATCCTGTTCTGGAGGTCATGTTACTTGACCATGACGAGCCTACGAACTATGAGGAAGCGATGATGAGCCCAGATTCCGCGAAATGGCTTGAGGCCATGAAATCTGAGATGAGATCCATGCATGAGAACAAAGTATGGACTTTGATTAACTTGCCCATTGATCGGTGAGCCATTGAGATTAAATGGATCTTCAAGAGGAAGACAGACGCTGATAGTAGTGTTACTATCTACAAAGCTAGAATTGTTGCAAAAAGGTTTTCGACAAGTTCAAGGTGTTGACTATGATGAGAGTTTCTCACTCGTATCTATGCTTAAGTCTGTCCGAATCATGTTAGCAATTGCCGCATTTTATGAAATCTGGCAAATGGATAAACAAAACTGCATTCCTTAATGGATTTATTAAAGAAGAGTTGTATATGATGCAACCAGAAGGTTTTGTCAATCCTAAAGGTACTAACAAAATATGCAAGCTCCAGCGATCCATCTATGGACTGGTGCAAGCATCTCGGAGTTGGAATATACACTTTGATAAGTTTATCAAAGCATATAGTTTTATACAGACTTGCGGTGAAGCTTGTATTTACAAGAAAGTGAGTGGGAGCACTACAGCATTTCTGATAAGTATATGTGAATGACATATTGTTGATCGGAGATAATCTAGAATTATTCTGCAAAGCATAAAGGAATGTTTAAAAGGAGTTTTTCAAAGAAAGACCTCGGTGAAGCTGCTTACATATTGAGCATCAAGATCTATAGAGATAGATCAAGGTGCTTGATAAGTTTTTCAATGAGTACATACCTTGACCAGATTTTGAAGTAGTTCAAAATGGAACAGTCAAAGAAGGAGTTCTTGCCTGTGTTACAAGGTGTGAAGTTGAGTAAGACTCAAAACCCGACCACGGTAGAAGATAGAGAGAGAATGAAAGTCATTCCCTATGCCTTAGCCAAAGGTTCTATAAAGTATGCCATGCTGTGTATCAGACCTATTGTATACCCTGCCCTGAGTTTGGCAAGGGAGTACAATAGTGATCTAGGAGTAGATCACTGGACATTGGTCAAAATTATCCCTAGTGGAATAAGGATATGTTTCTCGGTTATGGAGGTGACAAAAGGTTCGTCGTAAAGGGTTACGTCGATGCAAGTTTTGACACTGATCCAGATGACTCAAAGTCTCAATCTGGATACATATTGAAAGTGGGAGAAATTAGCTAGAGTAGCTTCGTGCAGAGCATTGTTGGCATAGAAATTTGCAAAATACTTACGGATCTGAATGTGGCAGACGCATTGACTAAACTTCTCTCACAAGCAAAACATGATCACACCTTAGTACTCTTTGGGTGTTAATCACATAATGATGTGAACTAGATTATTGACTCTAGTAAACTCTTTGGGTGTTGGTCACATGTCGATGTGAACTATGGGTATTAATCACATGGTGATGTGAACTATTGGTATTAAATCACATGGCGATGTGAACTAGATTATTGACTCTAGTGCAAGTGGGAGACTGAAGGAAATATGCCATAGAGGCAATAATAAAGTTATTATTTATTTCCTTATATCATGATAAATGTTTATTATTCATGCTAGAATTGTATTAACCGGAAACATAATACATGTGTGAATACATAGACAAACAGAGTGTCACTAGTATGCCTCTACTTGACTAGCTCGTTGATCGAAGATGGTTATGTTTCCTAACCATAGACATGAGTTGTCATTTGATTAACGGGATCACATCATTAGGAGAATGATATGACTGACTTGACTCATTCCGTTAGCTTAGCACTTGATCGTTTAGTTTATTGCTAATGCTTTCTTCATAACTTATACATGTTCCTATGACTATGAGATTATGTAACTCCCGTTTACCGGAGGAACACTTTGTGTGCTACCAAACGTCACAACATAACTGGGTGATTATAAAGGTGCTCTACAGGTGTCTCCAAAGGTACTTGTTGGGTTGGCGTATTTCGAGATTAGGATTTGTCACTTCGATTGTCGGTGAGGTATCTCTGGGCCCTCTCGGTAATGCACATCACTTAAGCCTTGCAAGCATTGCAACTAAATGAGTTAGTTGCGGAATGATGCATTACGGAACAAGTAAAGAGACTTGCCGGTAACGAGATTGAACTAGGTATTGAGATACCGACGATCGAATCTCGGGCAAGTAACATACCGATGACAAAGGGAAGACCGTATGTTGTTATGCGGTCTGACCGATAAAGATCTTCGTAGAATATGTGAGAGCCAATATGAGCATCCAGGTTCCGCTATTGGTTATTGACCGGAGACATGTCTCGATCATGTCTACATAGTTCTCGAACCCGTAGGGTCCGCACGCTTAACGTTTCGATGCCGGTTATATTATGAGTTTATGAGTTTTGATGTACCGAAGGTTGTTCGGAGTCCCGGATATGAACACGGACATGATGAGGAGTCTCGAAATGGTCGAGACATGAAGATTGATATATTGGACGACTATATTCGGACACCGGAATGGTTCCGGGGGTTATCGGATATATACCGGAGTACCGGGGGGTTACCGGAACACCCCCGGGGGTTATTGGGCCTAATGGGCCCAAAGTAGTAGAAGAGGAGAGGCGGCAGGAGGTGGCGCGCAGCCCCCCTTGCCCCAATCCGAATTGGGAAAGGGAAGGGGGCACGGCCCCCCTTCTCCTTCCTTCTCTCTACCTCCTCCTCCCCCCTTCTCCTAGTTGGAATAGGACAGGGGGGGGGGGGGGCAAAACCTACTTGGAGTAGGATTGCCCCCCTTGGGCGCGCCTCCTCCTCTTGGCCGCCCCTCCTCCTCCACTCCTTTATATACGTGGCCAGGGGGCACCCCATAGACACAACAATTGATCTCTTGATCTCTTAGGCGTGTGTGGTGCCCCCTTCCACCATAATCCACCTCGAAATAATCTTAGCAGTGCTTAGGCGAAGCCCTGCGACGGTAGAACATCATCATCGTCACCACGCCGTCGTGCTGACGAAACTCTCCCGTGAAGCTCTACTAGATTGGAGTTCGCGGGACGTCATCGAGCTGAACGTGTGCTGAACTCGGAGGTGCCGTGCGTTCGGTACTTGGATCGGTCGGATCGTGAAGACGTACGACTACATCAATCGCGTTGTGCTAACGCTTCCGCTTTCGGTCTACGAGGGTACGTAGACAACACTCTCCCCTCTCGTTGCTATGTATCACCATGATCTTGCGTGTGCGTAGGATTTTTTTTGAAATTAATACGTTCCCCAACAACTTGATGCTCAATTCTGAATATGAGTCCTTTGTAATGTATATTCAGTTTGAGATGTCTTTGTTAAACTCCAGTTGGGTGAAGCAGTAAGTTGGATCAGTGTGGTTGTTGTTTTTTGGTTCACTGTTAATATAGTGCTTTGTTGCTTCATTTTGTTAATCCATTTAATCAAACGGTTCCTAACCCATTTATGTAAACAGTTTCAACCCATGGTTGAAGGCTTGGTTTAGTTCAGTTTAGTTAAAATTCCCAGCAAGTTTGGTTTTGGTTGGGTGTCAAGATAGCTATCGTGGGTTTAGTTTAGGTTCAAGTGTCAAGCTAGCTCACGTGAGTTTGGTTGAGTTATGGTTCAGGTATCAAACATTTTCCAGATTTAATTATAAGTTGAAGAGTTCATGTATTCACTATGTGTTAGTGCTTTGTTCTAGTTCTATTAAAAGGAGCGCCTTAATTACCTTTAGTTTTCATTAGGACCCCGCTCCATTGGACGGTAGGACAAAAGATGTCATGCAAGTTTTTATCGCAAGCATGTATGACTATATACGGAATACATGCCTACATATGATTGATGAATTGGAGCTATTGTGTATCGCTCTAGGTAGTGATTGTCACGTGATGAATATGTCATCCAAATATCCATCGCTACTCCATGCCTACCCTTTCCTCATATTGTCTTTGCGAAGTTACTACTAGTGCTATTGTTGTTCCAACGGCTACATAACTATTACTACTATTGCTATCAAAACTACCATATTACTGTGCTAATAATATTTTGCCACAGAGAAACAACTTCTCAGGTGTGGTTGAATTGACAACTCAACTGCTAACGCTTATAAATATTATTTGGCTCACCTTATGTCGATTCAATAAATTGGGTAAAATACTACCTTCGAAGACTATTGCGACCCCTTATACTTGTGGGTCATCAAATCTGTGGGCTTGAGTGTGCACGCTGCAATGCATGATTTCCCTACACAAGATGATTGATAACCTATGCTCGGGGAAGCTCCGAGCACTGGTCCTTGGCTCTATCTCCTGGGGCCTTTCTCCTCATGCTTTATGGCGCACAGTCTGTAAACCAATATAAGATATTTTAGATCACTACTATCTAAAATGTTTTATATTACTTGATCACTAAAAGTAGTGATCTAAAAAGTCTTAGATTCGTTTACATAGGGAGTATCATATACTAGTATGATGCAAATGATACAAATGTGTATGATACTACCTTCACAATGCATACTACAAGTATTATATGTTGGCATCATAGTGATCTTATTTATTGTCATGCATGACACATACAAGTGTGTCATTTAATATGATAGAGTATCATATAATGATACTCAATCATCTCTTTCATCGTTAATTGTGTGTCATGTCAGCAAAAATGTCTAGTAGGCATGCATGATACTAGTATATGATACTTTGCATCACAATGAGAATATCATTGGTAGGATCACTATCATGCATATGATACTAGTGCATGGTACTACCTTCACAATGCATAATATCATAGTGATCTCATTTATTGTCATGCGTTAAAAGTATTAGTACATTGTTTAATATGATACAATATCATACCATGATACTCAATCCACTCTTTCCTCTTTTAATTGTGTGTCACCTCAGCAAAAATGCAAAGTTGACATATATAATACTACCTATGATACTTTTACTCTGACCAGTCGAAGTTACACCCCCTCTTTCTTCATTAAATATTATGCCACATCAGCAAAATACCTACGAAACCATGCTAAAAAATCTGCATTGGGAGAGCCCTTAGTTTTTAGCATCAAAACTCAGACAATTCATAAATTTTCTCTCACAATACACATTCATAGATACAACAATAAGGTCACTCGCAATTCTTGTATCTTAGCATGCTTTGATTGGTAAAAATTTGATGTGGCACCCTACCTAACGTGCAAAGATAGGACAACCATACTCCTACTATGTTAATCTAAATATAGATCATAACATCAAAACCAAGAAATTCCATACCTCTTCTTTTATGAAAGATATTAAATAAAGGTTGTTTTAGATACATCACTAAGATATAATATTGCTTAAGATACAGTGTACTCGGACTTCCCTAAGATACAATGCATTGGAAGGATTATATCTAAATGCATATTTAATGAATACTTCCTCCGTTTCAAAATAAGTGATTCAACTTTGTACTAATTTTGATACATACACCCCGTAAAAAGAAGATATAATCTAAAATACTTGATTTGCAAAGTCAAAAATATACTTAAACGTTCCTGCGTGCGTGCGGTGTTTTAGCCTTTAACCGCCCACCAATTGTTAACGCCTGACCAATTTAGAATACAGGTAGCTTGTACGCATATGGCCTGACTCAGCGGTGACACCGCTCCAACCATCTACCCTCATGATACCCCAAGCCTAGCTAGGTGGACCTTAGTTTAGCAGTTAGCACTCCCTGTTAAAGAAAAAAAAATTTAGACCTTCTTTGGTTTGGAGAAATTTTATAAAATTTTCATAAAATAGGATTTCTATAGAAAAAATTTCTTCAGAGCTCTTTGGTTTGTAGAAATAAAATCTTATTCCTATGAAGAAATTCTTTCTATCATCCACATTTCATAGAAAAACAAACATTAGCCTAGATTCAATGGAAAAAATCCTATGGTGTGAATCAAAGAGCATTTCTTTTTCTATTCCTATGCATAGGATTTAAGATGCATATCATCTCATTTTCTATGACTTTCCTATTCCTACGATTTTTCAATCCTATGAACCAAAGGAGGCCTTAGCAGTTAGCGCTCACCATGAGCGCTTAGGTATATGCTGTTTTTTCTTCTGAACTTTACCTGCTCTATGCTGTTGAGAATACGTTTTGTTAGGACGAAAATAAGCTGGTCCTAGATAGTCGTGGAGATTGGAAAGGAAAAAGCTTGGGCACGATCCTGCACAGGCGTGGCATGCACGACAGAGCCGCGCGCCCGGCCGGTGGTCTCTGTCAGGTCTCCATCCGCACACTCCCGTGCACGTGAGCACGAACTAGGCGCGCGTGCGGTGCACCGTGCACGTACCCAGACACGTGTGCTAAGGTGTGGGGTGGTACGTGTGAGGGTTCTGGGCGATTATGCTGAAGATTGCAAAGGCTATGAACCGATGCATGCACGCTCGGCTCACATGGCAGGCAGCGGTGCAGGACTAGATCTAAGAGTATTATACAGATAATGAATAATCAAAGATGCGCCTCCTTCTCTTTAGACTTGTACGGCTTTCCTTTTCTTGGGCAACCCAAGCTTGTAAAGTGCAAACTATACGCCACACTACGTGCTGCGTGTCCGTATTGCAGCACCACGACACAATGATAGGGACCAGGTGAAATATGCTTACAGCTGAAGCAATTAACGTCCAACACCTGAATACATTTGGATTATAATGCACTGTTGGAGTAGTATAGTTTCTTGGACTCTAACGAAGTAGTACGAGTGGGATTTTTTTAAAATTATATTATTTTTATAACAAATTCAGAAAATGTGTGTCCTACTTTAAAATTTTCATTACTATGACCCCGTCGGCCTAGCTGAAGCCGAAATAGGGCATTTCGGTCTTCCCTAGGCTGAAAAGAGCTCTTCGGTCTACTGTGGGCCAAAGAGTTATGGATAGGGGCTGAAAAGTGGATGTCAGTGGCATTTTGACCGAAGAGATTAATTTCGGCCTACCAACGGCCGAAGAGTGATCTTCGGCGAACCCAAGACCGAGGAGGTTGGGATAAGGCCGAGCGTCTTCTTCCTCTCTCTTTTCTCTCGTGATTTTCCAAGCTCGCATCCAACCCGCATAAATAGTAGAGCATAGCCATCCCCGACGGCCTAGGGTCTGATCTATCCATGGGGTAGCTTTTTGGGCATGAAGTGAGCATATGTGAGGAGGAGGCATGGTGGGTTGGTGGTTCGGCTGGGGAGGAGGTTGTGGTGGGGAGGAGTGCGGCTTGGGGGAGGGGAGGAGGCGCTAGTGGTGATGAACCTTGGTGGGAGGTAGCCGGAGTCCAATCTCCGGGCGACGAGGGGGGCGGGGGCGGTGGTTGTCGGTGTCAAAACCGGCAGATCTCGGGTAGGGGGTCCCGAACTGTGCGTGATAGGATCAATGGTAACAGGAGACAGGGGACACGATGTTTACCCAGGTCCAGGCCCTCTCTATGGAGGTAATACCCTACTTCCTGCTTGATTGATCTTGATGAATATGAGTGTTACAAGAGTTGATCTACCATGAGATCGTAATGGCTAAACCCTAGAAGTCTAGCCTATGAATATGGTAATGAGAATACGTGTTGTCCTTTCCGGACTATCCCCTTCGGTTTATATAGACACCGAGGAGATCTAGGGTTTACATGGAGTCGGTTACATAAAAAGGAATCTTCGGTCGCCAAGCTTGCCTTCCACGCCAAGCAGAGTCCAATCCGGACACGAGTATGGTCTTCGATCTTCACAGCCTATCAGTCCGGCCCATAGATAACAGGTCGAACATCCGAGACTCCTTAGTCCAGGACTCCCTCAGTAGCCCCTGAACCTGGCTTCAATGACGAGGAGTCCGGCGTGCAGGTTTGTCTTCGGCATTGCAAGGCGGGTTCCCTCCTTCCGAACTCCAGAACAGTCTTCGGACGAAGTAAGTATGTCCGGACCTGTGCATATAATGGCAGAGAATATAATAGCTCACGAGCCCAACTTGTTGACAACTGTTCATGACATCATATCATGCCCGCCCGGTTGCTATTTCCAACCGTCAGCTAGCGAGCCGCCCCACGTCTCGGGGTGCGGTTTTACTGGCACGTCTCGTCAAGGCAGAGATCGTGTCCCTGTATTTACGGGATCTTCGTTAATGCGGGCGTGGGTAACCCAACCGTCCCCCGGGTACAACTCCTTGGTGATAGGTAAGTTTAGAGACCCTGGGAGAGACGCCCAATATCCGGGGCCTTTTTATAGAGAGCCTGCCTCTTCTTCTTCCTTGCGCTTTGCTCCTTCCTCAACTCCAGCCACTCCAAGTTCCAACCCTCGGGTTCCAATCACCACCAGCCTTAGTCATGTCCGGATCCAACCGTCAAGGCCGGTGGGTGGCCTCTTCTATCACAGAGGAGGACATTGCGGAGCTTCTCGTAGTGAGGTACCTGACCTCGAAAATCTTTCATCGGCTTCCAGCGCAAGGGCAAGTCATACCGACCCCCAGATCTGGCGAGAGGGTTGTATTTGTGTCTCACTTCCTTCACGGGCTAGGGTTTGCGCTTAACCCCTTCGTACGGGGGCTCATGTTTTACTATGGGCTAGATTTTCAAGATCTGACCCCGGACTCTATTCTCCTCATCTCGATATTTATCGTCACGTGTGAGGCCTTGCTCCAGACTCCTCCGCACTTCGGTTTGTGGCTCAAGACCTTTGATGTGAGGCCGCGGGTGGCAGAGGAGGAGCAGGTAGAGTGCGGCAGTGTCCTAATAGGCAAACTGGCCGGCATGGTTTGGCCCGAAGGATCTTTCGCCAAATCTTCAGACCTGTGGCAGCAGGGGTGGTTTTATGTCAACGAGCCACGAAGCTCCAATTGGGCGGCTACACCCGTGTTCCGACCCGGCTCTCCAGTTCAGCTTGCTTCATGGGTCAATAGGGGATTGGACTGGGGATCCATCAATGAAGTGCAGACTCTGCAAAGTCGCATCCGAAGCCTTATTGAGAAGGGCATCGATCTTGTGAACGTCGTTCAAATAATGCTAGTCCGCCGGATCCTGCCATGTCAGCGGCGGCCTCTTCGTATGTGGGAGTTTAACCTAGAAGGGCGGCGGACCCTACAACACTTCTTCGGTGCTACGCATGAAGGAATGTGGAAATTATATTTCGGGGAACGAGAGCAATGCCAGACACCACCGAAGACGTTGGCCTTGACTGCAATCATCCGGACACTTCGGTAAGTATTCGGTATCCAAGCGCCTTCCATTCAGGTATCTCTTAACAAGATATTGAACAATTCCTCCCTGTACAGGACTGGATAAAGAAAGCGGTGTTGATCTGGTGTCCGGCGCCTCTTCCCGAAGGCCCTGCGACCGACTTGCTGACGAGGATGCTGGTTCTGACACCGCATCAGGTGGCCGCGTTCAAGGAAACCGGAACCCTTTTACCCAAGGGCAAAAGTGCAGAGGGAGCCTTCCAAGGCAAGAAGAGGGCCACCACCGAAGGTCAGGAGGGGTAGCCTTCCAAGAAGGGAAAAACGCCATCATCGAGCGGCTTGGGCCGGGCGAACGATGACGAGGACGAACCTCATGGCAAAACGTAAGCGTGGCTGGGGAACCTCATTCTTTTCCTATTAGTGAAGTAATCATTCGATATATGTTCATCCACGCAGGTTAACACCTGCTGCTTCTCAATCATTCTCCTCCTCGGGAGATCTTCTTCCGGAGATGATGGAGAGTGATACGCCTTCTCTGGCCCCATCCCCCGATAGGGGGGATGATACCGAGGTATCGTCCTGAAGGGCTCCTCCTGAACACCAAGTGGTACAAGAAACGGAGAAGGCGTTACCTGTAGGCGACGCCTCTGTCACTCGAGGTTCCGGGATCAAGACTGGAGTCCCCGAACCATCCGGTTTACAGCAGGAGACGATTTTGGAGGTAAGTAGGCAGGATCCTTCACGGGAAGGCCGTACTTTAGCAGCGGTTTCCGAAGACCCAAGGGTGTCGGAGCCACCGATGGACTTGCTACGACGAGCATCCCTTTCAGAGGAGCACCGTACTTTGATGGCTACGGTGGTTAAAAGGATTCTATCCGTGAAGAGTGGATTGGACGAGGCTTTTACGAGCCTTCTGAGAGGTTTTGAGGTTTGTGATGTAGTTTTGTCAATTGAATTTTATTGACAGAATGCACCTGTTGTATATGCAGTAGCCCCTAAGACTCGGATTGTCTTCCGAAGGAAGCGATCGGAGGATCAAAGAGATATGCTCAGGTATTAACCTTGGTTTAATTTGATATACAGGCTGCTGCCCCTCCTGTGGCTGCCCAGAGTACGGAAGTGGCCGAACTACAACAAAAGCTGGATATTGCGGAGGATGACATTGCATTGATCAACAGGCGTCTTGACGACTCGCAAGGTACGTATTTCGAGCATTCTTTACACTAGTGTGCTTGACGCGGGAAAGTGTTGTATATTAAATGTGGATACCATGTTGATGGTGCTGCCGCCGTGGAGGCTCTTCGAGCGAAGCTAGTCCGGGCCAAGGAGCGGGTCCGGCTTAGTGATGCTGCTACTAAAGAGGCATCAGTTGAATTGAAGGCCAAACAAGCTATGCGACGCCATGGCGAGGAGAAGGTATCCACGATGACACTCGCTTTGGAGAACGTTGCTGGCTGCTATGAATTTCTTGAAAATGAGAATAAAGCCTTAGCGGCTGAACTGGACAAGGCCCAATAGGAGGCGAAAGAAGCGCAATCAGAGTCCAGAGCACTTCGTGAGGAAGTTCGGCAGGCGGAAGAGATAGTGGCTGGAAAGCCTTTTCTACTGCACACGAAGTTCGGCGACCCGGACTATGCTCAGCTAAACCAAGTGTGGAGTTCTCCGGACGAGTATTTGGACTTGCCGAAGAGTTCTTCCGATGCAGCACGGTATTACCAAGCGCGAGCTGGATATGCAACGGAGAAACTTTTTTGGTCACAGTTCGGTGCGTCGAAGCGCCCGCTGCTGCTTAATGGGCAGATGTCCCAATGGGCCGAACTTCATAGGGTATCTGGTGCTGCCATGAAGGATGTTATAATCCGGCTGTGGCCAACCGAGCCTACGCCGAGTAGTTATTTCGGTTTGGTGCAGAAGCTTGTCGACGTTGTGCCGCGAATAGATGCTGCGAAGCGATCGGCGTGCATTGAAGGTGCACGGATGGCCCTTGCCCGAGTCAAGACATTTTGGGGAAAGATGAAGGCCGTCGACATTGCTACGAAGGGTCCGCCTAGGGGCAGGGACCATTCGGAACCGGAGAGTTACTTTGAAGACATCCTGGAGGCTGCCCGCTTGATAGAGGGTCAATGCTCTAAGAACATAATGTTCGAGTGAGGTGTTTGATGATTGTAAAAGACAACTTTATAGTTAATCTATTTGTGTTTTGCTCGAAAGCTTGAATTCCTCATGTGCGGTTGTTTTAATATAATCTGAAAGTTTTCCAGTCGTCGGCTTCAGCCCCCTTGTAGGAAGTATGGGGGTGTTCGGAAAAGCATCTAATCACTCTTTATCCAACATCTTGCTCCATGAAGGAGGTGACAATGCGGCGAACCAGGCAATCGGACTATAAGGCGTTAACACTTTCACTTAACCATAGGAGTTTTATGGTGGGGCTATGACATAGCCCCTGGTGTGTATGCGGCGTGTGTGCCTTGCATATTTGATCTAAAAAAGATCCTTCGTGTTACACGGAGAATCACTAAGGATTCCAACAAGTCGTCAAGTGGTTGACCAGCTCTTGCCGCATCATGAAAGTCAGTTTTCGGCTTTCTCTACTGAGGTGCTCATCCGGTCTAGGCCAGGGCACAATCGCAGTAGTTCTCCCTTTACTACCCTAGCCGATAGGGCGGAACATAGGGTAGCAAGCACAGGAGCCGGGCAACCCAACTATTGACCCAAGACAATGATTCGGAGCTGATGCATATAAGGCCAAACTTGCGACGCCGAACTATGCTATAGAGTTGTGCGGACTTTTACTGGCAGCTCATTCATTCCCATGCCGAGCCCCTGCCAGGGTATGCCGAGGTGTATCTGCACAGCAGCCGTTAAGGCCATACTTAAAAGAGTCAGGAAGATCAGTTCGGATGAGACTTACCGAGAATGGAGCGATGTGCCAATGATAAATTTGTATATATAATAATAATAATAATAATAATAATAATAATAATAATAATAATAATAATAATAATAATAATAAAGACCACGGACCCGGCTATTTGATATGCACGGGGTCAGGTCAGAGGAAAGAGGGCATAGTACATGCTCAGAATAAAGAGTGCGGTCCACAAAAAGTTATTTTTAGACCCCTTGTCGCACGTCTGCGTCGCTCGTCCTTGGGGAGGGGAATCCTTAACGGAAGTAGCCCCTTAGGTGAGCGTACGGATCCAGACTCCGATAGAGTTCGTTGTAGATGCTGTTCGGCTGGTCACCTGTTATTTAGGGATGATATATAAAAAATAAAGTAAGCAGATAGAAAATGTTACGAGAATGCATGCAGGGTGTTCGTATTATGCTTCCGTCGATGCCCATGGTATCTTGAGTGCGTAGTGATGTGCGCGTGGTGCAAACTTTGCCAATACAGTACGTGGGTGGCAGAAAACGGACTGCTATTCGCGTTCCCGCAGTAGTCGAACGTTAGAGGGAAACTATTTCTGGCCCCTGGCGTTCTGCTGGCGAGCCGATCCGTCGTCTTTATCGCCTGGTGGCCTCCTCCCCTTGTGATCAGCGTTAAGCTTGCCTGCCTGCTTGAAGACCCAACAATTTCAGTTGGTATGATTAGCTGGCATATCAGGTTGACCGTGAATCTGACAAGGTCAGTCCAATATCCTGTCGAGGGTGGATGGTCCATCCTGGTTTGCCTTTAGTGGCTTCTTCCGTTGACTGGGCTTCGGATTGTGAAATCCGGCATTCACCGCGGTGTCATGTATATTACTATGACTGTTGTGTTCGGTTCGTCGTGGCTTGCCGTTGCCATCTCGGATTTTGGAGGTGCCCGGGCTGCTGGCGTCGTTGTTTTTACGAGCCAGCCAGTTGTCTTCTCCCGCACAGAAGCGGGTCATTAGAGCAGTAAGGGCTGACATGGATTTGGGTCCTTCCTGGCCGAGGTGACGCGCTAGCCATTCGTCCCGGACGCTGTGTCTGAAGGCCGCAAGGGCTTCTGCGTCCGGACAGTCGACCATTTGGTTCTTTTTGACTAAGAACCTGGTCCAGAGCTCCCTGGATGACTCGTCAGGCTCCTGAACAATGTGACTTAAGTCATCGCCGTATAATGGCCGGACATATGTTCCCTGGAAATTGCCTCGAAAGGCGTCTTCCAAATCTTCCCAGTTGCCAATGGAATTTTCTAGCAAACTGTTTAGCTAGTACTGAGCTGGCCCTTTAAGCTTGAGAGGTAGGTATTTAATGGCGTGGAGGTCTTCTCCACGGGCCATGTGAATATGAAGGAGGTAATCCTCGATCCATACCGCGGGATCTGTTGTTCCATCGTATGATTTGATGTTGATGGGTTTAAACCCCTGTGGGAATTCGTGCTCCATTACTTCGTTAGTGAAGCAGAGAGGGTGAGCGGCTCCTCTATGTTGAGCCACACTATGAAGCACCTCCGGCGGGTTCCATTTACGGTGTACGGCCCGGGCATGGTCGGCTTTATAGCGTCCGAATAGTCGACCATCATCGTCGGTCGGGATATATCTTTGTGATCTGTACGTCGATCGTGTACGTCCTCCTCTACCCTCAGTGTATTGGTTGATATCGCGGGTATTCCACCGAGCTATTTTGTTTTGACGGCCAGATGGGTTGGTATGGTGCTCTGCTTGGGCTGCTACTTTTACTGGACCGAACTATGGTCGGCCTGCCGCATTATTCGATGGTGGTATGGGCTCCACTGCCCTGCCATCGTATTGAGGGAGCCACCTATTCTTTGGGTGGTTTTTGACTGGGCTGCTAAGGTCGTGTTCTTCGGCGTCCAAGACCTCGGTCCATCTATCATTGAGCAAATCTTGGCTTGCTTGAAGCTGCAGCTGCTTTTTCCTTAGGCTCCTTGTAGTGGCTATAAGCTGGCGTTTAAAGCACTCCTGCTCGAGATGTTCCTTGGGAATGATAAAGTCTTCATCGCCGAGGATCTCCTCTTCCTCGAAGGGTGGGAGATAATTGATGTCTGTAAGTGCATCTAGTGCCACCCCTAATTGGTTTTGGAGTATTGACGACAAACCTAGTTGAGGGACTAATGTGTTTGTGAGAATTGCAGGATAACACAGGTAGAAGTCCCTCATTGATTCGGTTTTCCTACCAGAGATGACCCCTAAAAATGTATGAAGACATTGAAGTCAAAGGTGGTATATGAAGATATTCACATTGAAGACTATGACAAGAGAAGACACCACATGAAGCCTAAGGAGCTCGAAGACTTAGATCTTTCGTAGTTCTTTTTCTTTTGTGTTGAGTCATAGGAACCACCGTACTGTTAAGTGGGGTCCAAGAGAACCAGTCAAAATGACTGAAGTGATGCCTAACAAAAACCTATGTCTTCGAGTGAAGACTATGAGAGCGAATCTTGTCCAGAGTCGGACAAGTCAGCTTTGCTTGCAGCCCAAGTAAAGTTGCCGTGTGAGTTTAAAATCTGACCGTTGGAACATGTGTCAGTTCCTTAGTGACCCAGGGTCATTTCGGACAAATCAGGTTGGGTTGCCAAGTGGCTATAAATAGCCCACCCCCTACAACCATATACGGTTGGCTGCTCAGATTCAGAGCAACCCACCTCGAAGCCTTTGAGAGAGAATTCCTTGTGAGGATAAATCCCTAACCACCCAGAGCCAAAGAGAATTAGGCATCACTTAAGTATTCTTGTCTGTGTGATCTGAAGACTTATTACACTTGAGGACTGTGCATCCTCCAGACGGTTAGGCATCGCGTTCTGAGCATCCAAGAGACATTGTGGATTGCCGGTGAACGAAGTCTGTGAAGGTTTGGGAGTCTACCTTGAAGACTTACCAGAGTGATTGGGCGAGGTCTGTGTGATCTTAGCTCAAGGGGAATACGGTGAGGACTGGGTGTCCTGAGCTGCGTGTTCAGGACTGGGTGTCCGGGACTGTGTGTCCTAAGGTTTAAATACCTAGCCGCCCTAACCAAACGTATAGTTGTCACAGCAACTGGAACTGGTCCAACAAATCATTGTCTTCAACGAGTCACTGGTTTCATCTTCCCTTCCCTTTACTTACTGTTACTCCTTGTGAAGTCATTGTGTGTTTGCACTATCTTTTGTCTTCACTGAGTGACTGCGTGTTCTGTCTGGCTTCACAATATCTTCCTACCTGATCCTTACTACATTGCTGCTATTAGTCATTGTGCTTTCACTCTATTGAATACTTGACTATGGCTTGCCTAGTGTAGTATACCTTTCGCTGCAGGGTATTAGGTTTATTTCTATCGTTTGTCTTCATAACTCCCACGTTTTGAAGACTTTCATAATAATCACCTATTCACCCCCCCTCTAGTTGATATAACGCGCTTTCAATTGGTATCAGAGCAAGGTGCTCCCTTGTTCTGTGTGATTCGGTTTAACCACCTGGAGTTTTAGCTATGTCGACCGCAGGGATAATTAAAGTCTCCGCTGCATGCCCCGTCTTCGATGGAACTGAATATCCCTATTGGAAGAATAAGATGCGCATGCATCTTGAAGCCATTGACGTCGACCTATGGTATGTCGTCCAGAACGGCGTTCCCAAGGCTGGAGAAGGTGTCACTACTGCTGATGTCAAGAAATTCGTTCAACTGGACTCTACTGCCAAAAATATCATCTGTGGTCATCTGACCAAAGGACAGTATGGCCGTGTGAGTGCTTTGAAAACATCTAAGCTGGTCTGGGACTGGCTCTCTAAGGTCAATGAAGGCGTCTCAACCCAGAGAGATCAGAGAATCAGTGTCCTTCGCAACCTCTTCAACCGCTTCAAGCGAAATGACAATGAGAATGTCCAGCTCACATTTGACCGACTCACTGACATCACAAATGAGCTTCAAGCCCTCGGCGCTACTGAGATCACCAAACATGAAGTCGTCAAGACACTACTGAGATCACTTGATAGTTCGTTTGACACCCTAGCCCTGATGATTCAAGAACGTCCTGATTTCAAGATACTCGATCCATCTGACACACTTGAGAGGCTCAACACACATGAGTTTCAGCTTTCTGAGAAAAGAGATATCTACGGTCCAAACTATGGGCGAACTCGTGCCTTGAAGGCAAAAGTTGTCTCCTCATCTGAAGAAGAATCTGACAGCAGTTCTGATGATCCTGAAGACATTGGAAGGGAACTTGCTATGTTTGTCAAGAAGTTCCAAAAATTCACCAAGAAGAAAGGCTTCAGAAAGTCTTCCCGATCAAGCTCAAGGAATGATGAAGCTTCTGCTCATGACTACAAGAAGAAAACATGTCACAAGTGCAAGAAACTTGGCCACTTCATTTCTGAGTGTCCACAGTGGGAAAATGAGAACAAAAAGAAGAAGAAGAGCAAGGAATATGACTCTGACGACAAGAAGAAGAAGAAATACTCAAAGTCTTCTTCCAAGTCTTCCTCAAAGTCTTCATCACACAAGAAGAGCTCATTTGGCAAGACACGTGCGTTTGTTGGCAAGGAAATGGATTCGGAGGAGGAGTCTGCTTCTGAGGAGGCGGAGGTGGAGTCTGAGGAGGAGTCCGATTCAGGCGTCGCAAGTCTGGCTACAGCATACGTTGCCAAGTCCATCCTCAACACTGAAGACAATGACTTCATCACCGACACCGATGCAAATGACAAGGACTACTCCGCTTCTACCTACTGCTTCATGGCACGCGGTGCCAAGGTAAAACACGCACTACTCACTATCAAACATCTAGTGACGATGACTCTGATTGTGGTTCAAAACCCAGCTACAAAACACTTGCTAAAATTGCAACTGAACAACAGAAAGCTATGGAACATATTCAAAAACTGTTAGACAGAAGCGATGATCTGTTAGGTGCTGAAATGACTCGATCTGAATCCTTAATTGAAGACATAAAAAATCTTCACGTTAAGTATCAGGAACTTGAAAGTCGTCATGAAACTCTCTCAACAACTCATGAAAAGCTTTCCTATGATTATCTTCAAAGGAAGCAAGATCTTGAGAAATTGAGAGCGGCTCATGAAGATCTTCAAAAGGAAAGCGAGTCACTTCGTGCCAAACAGATCAATTCCGCTCAGGAAGGATTTGAACCACCATGTCTTAAATGCATTGAGCGTGATAATGCTACTTCTGTTGCTGAATGTTCTACTGCTACTGCTGTTGCAATATCTTCAACTGTTGATGTGGTAACTAACCCCTCTGCTGAGGATACCACCGCTATTGCTGATGAGAATGCTAGGTTGAAGACATTTCTTGAAACAGGGATGTACAAAAGTCTTAAAGGGCATCAGACACTATGTGATGTCCTCCAAAAGCAGATTCTGAACCGAAACCCGAGGAATGAGGGTGTTGGGTTCGTAAGGAAAATGAATGCTGATGGCTCTTACTGGAAACCTAAGCAGTACCCCAAAACCATGTCGGTTGCTGCAAAGGAACCCTCAGCAGATCCATCTAATCTATCGGGCTTCACTTGTGCTAACCCCATTATCATTGATGAATCCTTTGATGCAAACTATATACTGTTTAAGAATCAGAATGGTGAAGTGTTTGCCAGGTACATTGGTACTAACTGCAGGAATGGACCGCCTATGAAGAAAATCTGGGTTCCGAAAAGGTGTCTGGAGAATCTTCCTATGAATGTCATCATGACACCTCACATGAAGAAGACAAACCTCAGACCAAAGGCTTCATACGGTCCAAAGGCTTCATACAAACAAAGGACTCACGTGAGTCGCACTAACACGAATGTTTTGCAGGGAAACCATACTCAGGCATATGAATATGAGAGCGGTTCATCAAATCGCCATGTTCATAAGACCCAGAACTATTCTGCTTATTCTTATGAGTACTATTGTCCGCCTGCAAGACTGTTTGCTAGGGCTCCAAAGCCAAAATTCTCAGATGCTGCACTTAGACTTATTGCTTCTAAGCCACCCTTGAAGATGTGGGTGGCTAAGAAAGCTTAACTCTCTTTTGCAGGGAAAGGTCTCCAGCAGAAAACCAAAATCGTCTGATGCTATTGCTGGGGACCTTAAACATCTTGTAGGGCGCAAGATCAAATGCCCGAATGGTCTTACTATGTACTTCGTTCCTGAATCGCTTGCTACTCTCCCTATTAGTCCTAATCTGGATCTAAGCTTTCATAACCCATTGGTTCGACAAATGTTTTTGCTTCACAATGCTCTTGGTGAAGCCTATCCCCCTAACTGCACAGTAGGGTACGACACCAACGTCTTCAGAATGGATTATTGATAGTGGATGTACAAATCACATGACTGGCAAAAGAAGCCTTCTTATGGACTCAACCTTACGTCCATCCGACAAGAGCCACATCACATTTGCTGACACTGGTAAAAGTAAGGTATTTGGTCTAGGTAGAGTTGCAATCTCAAGGGATCAACACATGGATAAAGTCATGCTTGTTGAATCCCTTGGCTTCAACTTAATGTCTGTCTCAATGCTTTGCGATTTGAACATGATTGTAATATTTGGAAAATATCGTTGCCTTGTACTAATGGAATCTGACAAGTCTCTAGTATTTGAAGGGTATCGAAAAGATGATTTGTACATGGTAGATTTCTCAGCAGGACCACAGCTTGCCGTATGTCTTCTAGCAAAAGCTTCTGAATGCTGGCTCTGGCATCCGAGGCTTGGGCATGCTGGCATGAGGAACCTCCACAACCTGGCAAAGAAGAAGAATGTCATAGGCATCGAGGGCGTCAAGTTCAAGAAAGATCACTTATGCGGTGCCTGTGAGGCAGGAAAGATGACGAGGGCCAAATATCCCTCGAAGACAATCATGACCACTACTCGACCCTTCGAACTGCTTCACATGGATCTTTTCGGTCCCAGTCATTACTCAACTCTTACTACTACTGCTTGTCTCTATGGCTTTGTCATTGTTGATGATTATTCTAGATATACTTGGGTACACATAATCCTTTACAAGACTGAAGTGCAGGATGTCTTCAGACGCTTCGCCAATCGAGATATGAACAATTATGGCGCCAAGATAAAGCACATCAGAAGTGACAATGGCATTGAATTCAAGAACACTTGCCTTGATACATATCTTGATACCTTGGGCATCACACATGAATTCTCAGCCCCGTACACGCCGCAGCAGAATGGCATCGTCGAACGCAAGAACAGAACACTCATTGAGATGGCCAGAATGATGCTAGATGAATACAAGACTCCAAGAAAATTCTGGCCTGAAGCCATTGATACTGCATGCCATACAATCAATCGTGTTTATCTTCACAAGCTTCTAAACAAGACATCTTATGAGCTCCTTACCGGCAAGAAGCCAAATGTCAGTTACTTCAGAGTATTTGGCGCCAGGTGCTGGATCAAGGACCCACATCACACCTCAAAGTTTGCACCAAAAGCACATGAGGGTTTTATGCTTGGATAGGGAAAGGATTCGCACTCCTACAGAGTCTTCAATCTCTTTCATTACAAAGTGGTTGAAACAGTGGATGTGCGGTTCAATGAGACCAATGGTTCACGAAGAGAGCAACTGTCAAATGTGCTAGATGAAGTTCCATCCAGTGAATCAATCAAGCTAATGGGAACTGGAGAAATTATACCTTCTGAAGCTCATCCCGAAGAAGAACTTATCATCTCAGCACCTGATCAACATGAAGACAATGCTCAGCCTGAAGACATTCCTTCTAACAACGACAATGATCAGCAAGAGCAAAATCTTCACCCTGTACATCCTCGCGTTGCCAATGAAGTGCAGATTGAAAGAATTATTGATAGCATCAATGCACCCGGTCCACTCACTCGTTCAAGGGCAACTCAGCTAGCAAATTTCTGTGGGCACTTCGCATTCGTCTCAATAACAGAACCCAAGAAAGTTGAAGAAGCCTTCATGGAACCTGAATGGATTCAAGCTATGCAAGAAGAGTTTCAACAGTTTGAGCTGAATAATGTATGGGAACTGGTTAAGCGTCCTGATCCACGGAAGCACAATATAATAGGCACCAAATGGATATACCGCATCAAGCAAGATGAGCATGGTCAAGTTGTCAGAAACAAAGCTCGTCTCGTTGCTCAAGGATATACTCAAGTGGAAGGCATTGACTTCGATGAAACATTTGCTCCTGTGGCTAGACTTGAAGCCATACGCATACTGCTGGCCTATGCAAATCATCATAACATACTTCTATATCAAATGGATGTGAAGAGTGCTTTTCTCAATGGGAAGATTGAAGAAGAAGTGTATGTTGCATAACCGCCTGGCTTTGTAGATCCAAAACATCCTGACATGGTATGCAAGCTCAACAAGGCACTGTATGGCCTCAAACAAGCCCCTCGGGCCTGGTATGACACACTCAAATACTTCCTGAAGAGCAAAGGCTTCATACCTGGTTCCCTAGACCCCACTCTCTTCATGAAGACATATGATGGTGAACTGTTTGTGTGCCAAATATATGTGGATGACATTATCTTCGGCTGCACCAATCAGAAGTACAGTGAAGAGTTTGGATATATGATGGAAGAGCAATATCAGCTGTCCATGATGGGAGAGCTGAAGTTCTTCCTTGGTCTTAAAATACGACAACAACGCAACGGCATCTTCATATCTCAAGAAAAGTATCTCAAAGATTGCCTGAAGAAGTTTGGTATGCAAGACTGCAAAGGCTTCACAACACCAATGCCAGCCAAACATCATCTGGGTCCCGACGATAATGGTAAAGAGTTCGATCAAAAGGTATACCGCTCCATGATTGGTTCGTTACTTTATCTATGTGCATCTAGGCCAGTATTATGCTTAGTGTTTGCATGTGTGCTCGATTTCAAGCGGCACCAAAGGAGTCGCATCACTTAGCTGTGAAGCGAATTCTTCGACATTTGGCTCACACCCCAACTCTAGGATTATGGTATCCAAAGGGCTCAGAGTTTGATCTGGTTGGATTTTCGGATGCTGATTATGCTGGTGACAAAGTTGATCGCTAGTCTACATCAGGCACATGTCACTTTATGGGACGATCACTTGTATGTTGGTCTTCAAAGAAGCAGAACTGTGTATCTCTCTCCATTGCTGAATCTGAATACATTGCTGCTGGATCTTGCTGCGCTCAGCTTCTGTGGATGAAGCAAACACTCAAGGACTATGGCATTCATCTGAAGCAAGTGCCACTTTACTGTGACAACGAAAGCGCCATCAAGATTGCCAACAACCCAGTTCAGCACTCGAAGACAAAGCACATTGAAATTCGTCATCACTTTCTCAGAGATCATGTTGTGAAGGAAGATATTGATATCATACATGTCAACACTGAAGAGCAATTGTCAGATATCTTCACCAAGCCCTTGGATGAGAAGAGATTTTGCAAGTTACGGTGTGAGCTAAATATCCTGGAATCCTCAAATGTCCTGTGATTAGGCACACATCCTAACCCTTATGCATATTGATGACTTAGATGTGCAACACAGGAAGTAAAGTATATCTTCAATCAATGAAGACATACATTCTAAGTGTGAATACATTAATGTGGAATTTGACTTCGGAGCGCCACGATAATTGTGCGCCGTGTCTGGGTCTAATACTTCCTATACGGTGGGTAACGCCACCACCAAACGTTCTATTTTGAAGTGTTTGACTCATGGCGTTACTTTGCAACGTCTTCACATTTGGTTTGGCTTCGATCTCAACATATCTTCATGATTATCTTCCCTATGTTGATTATATATATATATATATATATATATATATATATATATATATATTAGTGTTCTGTCCTCTACAACATTCACTTATAGCTATGTCTTCTTGTTGAATCTTTTGAACTAAGTGAATGTGATCGGACCCTAACCTCTCTATGCTTTCTATCTCAAATTCTATCTCTCCAAATCATATGCATTCTATTGAAACTGTCGAATGTCTTCTCTGTGTCCTTGTTAGCAGGAGATACAGAGACAACCATTAAGTCCGTTTTCAATGCTCATTCCTCCACATGAAACCCGGAGAAGTAGGAACGACCACCCGACAATCCAGGCGTGCGTGGGACGTGGAACAAACCCCAAAATTCCGCATAATGGCCACGTGTTCCTCAGATGCGAATCACTAGGGGCACCTGTGTAATAGCGCAGTGCCGCCCCTGTACCTATAAATACACACTTCACAACGGTCATTATCTCTTATTCCACTCTCGCACGAACCCTAGCGCCACCACTAGCCCTCGACGACGCCGGCGACGAAGCGCTTCGCTGCCGCAACCTCTCCGACGCCGTCTTCACACCGACCGTGGACATCGTCCTCTCCGCCGTCGCCGTAGGTGTCCTCCGTCGCCAAGTTAGGGCACAGAAGATCGAACTGCTCGGCCTCATCTTCCACTCCGTCTAGCAGTTCTTAGTGTGGTAAATAAAACTTCCTTTTTACAGCACCGTTGATCTTATGGCTTTGTCACTTTCTACCACAAGCAGTTTCTATTCACACAAGTTAGATCTCTCTCATACTGCATCTCATAACATGCCTAGTATATTCACTTGTACTTCACAAAGTAGTTAGATTCCTCACTTGTACTGATCTGTGGATTCGTACAAATCTGGAACCAACTCCTTATCTATGAGTGAATGTCTTCGCACGATGAGGTCAATGTCTTCTAAACTGATTTATCTTCAAAGTCTTCTGAGAATGCATATGACCTCTTCCCCTTCCCTCGCACCTTAATGCTATCACAGGTACATGTCCGTGGGAGAATCCTTTGGTTCTCATAGTCTGCATACATTTGCAGAATTCTTACAGCATCACATAAATTCTCTCGAAGCCAGTTCCTGTTGGTCCAGCAAGCGAAAACCTTTGAAGCCTTTGAACATGTTGAAGCCTTTCAAGTTAAAGTTTATGGCTTCAGAGAAAACAGCAAGGAAGGGTGGCAGAAAGCATCATGGAGAAACATCCAGAGATCTGCCAGATGACCTCTCAGAACTGTACAAGACAGACCCTGAAGAGGATTACAATCAGCGCAAGACCCGAATCCAATGGATTCGAAGATATTGGGCAGAACAATGGTTCTAATACCGATTTGTAACCCAGGAATATGCTGAGAAAAACGCCATCAAGAGACCGTGGGGAGACATCCTATACAAGAATCTTCTACCCAGGTCTAGAGATGAAGCCATTGAACAGGGCTTCTATCCCTGCATGGTCCGGGGGCCACAGCCTGCTGATGCACACCCATCGTCACTACTATGGTGTCGTGACGACAATCTGTTCAAGCACAACTTCCAGTTTGCCCAAAACTCAGCGAAGCAGAACAAGAAGACTTTGGGGTTAGACTTCAACCCTGGTCCCTCAGCACCAAGGGCAGATGGCACACGAGATGCAGAACCCAATGTCATCGGTCCTTTCTACAACCTTGAAGGCCTCATCACCCACATCTTAGTTCAAGGGACTGCAGTGAATGAGCCTGCAGCTGACGCTGAATCAGATGAAGCGCCTACAGTGCCGAAGCCAAAGCAGTTGAAGAAGCCTAAAGCTTCAAAGCCTGCCCCTTCACCAAAAATCTCACGGGCGAAGCCACTGGAAACTGCACCTCCTGAAGATAGTGTGCAGTCCGAAGACTTATCACGCATCTCCAAGCCCCAGAAGGTCAAAATGCCTCTGCCTCACACCGGCCAAGAGCTAACTGTTGCTGCCGTTCTGCATAATGATGCCATCGATCTGTCAAGTGATGAAGATCTTGCAGATGACGCTCTTGAGCAACTCATCAAGAGCAAAGAAGAAGCATAAATCTTCAATGATCTGCCTCTCTTTGATGTAACCATCATCCACAACTTCATTGACGAGTGGTTTGACACGCCAAACATCAGCTTTGAAGATCCGCAACTACCTATTGGCCTCAGAGTCGCCTTCCAAGGCGCCATTGCTTCAGAGCTAGCTGTCGCCCAACGCATTGTTGAACTGAAGCAAAAGATTGACTATGAAAAGGCTCAGTTCAAGAAGCATATGGCCAAGCTCAGTGTGCAAGAAGTGAAGAATTTCAAGATCATGATGCACGAGCTCAAGGAAGCCTTTCTGAAGAAATGTGCAGAAGCTCGGGGCTCGCGTGAGCGCGTGAAGGCTCTGGCTGACAGATGTGTGCAAGCCTACAATGAGGCTGAGAAGCGCAAGGCCCTTGGGCGTCCTGGCATCGACCCCGGGATGGCCGCAAAGAAGAAGAAGAAGCCTGCTACGGCTGAACCTGACGCACCAAGGCAGGAAGCAGTTCCTATTGTCTTCCCAACAAGAATGACTGGCTCGAAGCCAAAAAGCCGGTCAACCGCTTCAGAGCTCAAGAAGACGAGGACTGCTGAGGCTGAAGCTAGGAAGAGGAAACATCCTGAAGCCTCTCCTACTGCCCCCTCCAAGATGAAAAGGAAGACCAAGAAAGATCGGGCTGCTCCCACAGAGCCCTTGATAGTTGAACCCATTTCTATGGTCTATCCTGAAGCTGAACGCCAACTGACTATCCATGAGCCTGCTTCCATAGAGGCTCATGAAGCTGAAGACTTTCCAGCAGCTGACCCCATCGCTGCTAAAGACATTGGTCAACATGACCATGTAGAAGATGGTGCAGTCCTTCCTCAGCTTGAGAACAGCGAACTCATCAGCATTGGTCGTCCAATGACGCCAATTGCACAGAATGCTTCATGGGCGGATCGCCCACAAGAGGAAGAAGACTATGAGGCCCAGCCAACTCCAACTCCATAGGCGTCGCCTGCGTTGCGCAGGCTTCACAAAGGTCCAAGGCCTCAAGTCTCTGCTGAAGACAATCCGGCTGCATCAGCCGTTGAAGAAGAAGTCCCACAAATTGCCACTCCCCTGTCCCACCAAGAAGCAGTTCTCAAGGAGAACGTGCTTGAAAATCTTGCGGCTGCCACAACCACCAATGAAGCTAATGTGGAGCCCTCCCCAACAGAAGCATCAAAAGACAGCGAAGCCACTGATCCCGCCACTTCTGTTCCTGAGTCTGCTGCCGGTCCCCAGTTCGACTATCATGTTGAGCGCAGGCCTCGGGTACAGAAGCCAATCCAAAGATTGCCAAGGTTCCCAGGTCCTGCATCAGCACCTGGCTCCTTCAATATCAATGGCTTCAGGGTAGACAACACATTCTTCGATACCTCCAGGAACCCCTACTCAAGGGAAAGGATATCATCTGATCGGTTCTAGAGCTATCCTCAGTGAAGCTATTACTCATGCATTCTTTACAACCAAGGTCGCATCTTCCCACACAAGCGCCTTGACATTGAAGCTATAGCTGGTCTGCCCTGTCTGGAAGAAGCTTTGGATTGCTTCAAGGAAGTTGGACTGCTGCCGTTCGTTACTGACCAAGAGCATTGGAATGAAGAGCTGCTGCTCCAATTCTATGCCACACTTCACATCCGCGGGTATAGCAGAGATCCGAAGACTTGGGTCCTGGAGTGGATGGCTGGAAACGTTCATCACGAAGCCAAAGCCTTTGACATCATTGAGCTCACTGGCTTGCCCACTCCTGGCGATCTCTACGAGCATGGCTGTCAGCTGCATAGTGAAGCTATTGAGAGCATCTTTCAGAAGCCTGAACCTGATATGAGTCAGATGCTCAGCATGATGAAGCCATTGCCCCAAGATGTTGCTTATCCCACGGAGTTCTTCATTGAAGACCTTGAGTATCTGCCAAGAACCATTTATCACATCATCAGGCGAACTCTCTGGCCCATCAAAGGGCACTCTCCAAATGCCAAGCTTGAGGGTGCAATGAAGACTTTGGTCTTCTATATACTTCATGGAAAATGCTTCAATGCACATGACTTCCTTCATTCGCCAACTTGCCGCATCAGGCTCTGATCTGTTTGGCTTGAAGATCTACGCCCCATGGGTAATGCGGCTAATCAAACTTCACTTCGATATCTCATATTAGCCATCTGCTCGCAATCATCGTATTTTTCTGCTTGATGTGGATATCTCTACTGAAGCCATCTATCCTGAGCCTGCCAAGGAACCTCTAAGTCTTCAGAATGCAGAGCATCAGAGTTTCTCTCAGAACATTGAAGGAGTTGAAGCAGTCACTCGGGTGTATCCTTTAGCTGGCACTACCCGTGCACCACACCCTGCCTCCACTGAAGCCACTGATAGTACAACTGCTCCATGACCCAAGAAGCGCACTCGTGTTCTCAACGACCGAGAGCTTCTTGTGGCTCTTCATCAGAAACAGGATAGGCATCATGACTGGCTGAAGCGTCAGATGAAAAGCATCTTGGTGGATGTTAATCGCATTCACAATCTTGCCACCAAGAATGCTTTCGTTGCCCATGAAACCTGTCGCCGCACATGGAAAGGGCTAACGATGATGTGTTCTGAAGATGATCTTCAAGAGGATGGCTTCACTGAGCGATTCAAGTTTGACTCCACACCTTCTCGAAGGGCTGTGCTGCGAGGAACTCCATCCCTTGAAGACTCTGAGTTCTCTTCCTCTTCTGCAACTGTGACTGCCAGAGTTATCAAGGATGAAGACGATGCTACTTCACCGCCACCTCCTTCAGCACGCTTCGACTCTGCTCCAAGCTCTTCAGCACCGCCAAACACCACCAACGACCCTGCTGCTTCACCTACTCCTCATGGGAACGAGTAGATGCTCTATGTCTTCAAACCTTTTTGGTCCTTACTGACAAAAGGGGGAGAAACATATGAGGTTGATAGTCTTCAAGCGGGTCCATATGGGTGGGTGCTTTATATTTTGCTTCGTGCTTACAACTCTCGTTTTGCTACATTTGGTTCTTTGAGTTGTAACACTTAAACTCGATGGTCGTCTGCTACTTATCTGCCACCTTGTTTTGCGATGATAAATTCCGCATGTGCGACGATAAATTCCACACTTAGATCATTCTGCAGACGTCCATTTTCCATTATGCATGTCATTATGTTCATATACTTTCACATGCATAGTGGATTGTCATCATAAGTTGAAGTGGATCTCCACAAGTACAACCTGCCATGTGCATTTGCATTCCAAAAGCAAATTACTTATATGCACATCTTCAGGGGGAGCCCTTGCAACTTATGAAGACAATTCCTTATCCTTTACAATTTCACAGATTATATTCCCCGTTTAAAACTTCAACTAGTTTGTCATCAATCACCAAAAAGGGGGAGATTGTAAGTGCATCTAGTGCTACCCCTAGTTGGTTTTGGAGTATTGACGACAAACCTAGTTGAGGGACTAATGTGTTTGTGAGAATTGTAGGATAACACAGGTAGAAGTCCCTCATTGATTCGGTTTTCCTACCAGAGATGACCCCTAAAAATGTATGAAGACATTGAAGTCAAAGGTGGTATATGAAGATATTCACATTGAAGACTATGACAAGAGAAGACACCACATGAAGCCTAAGGAGCTCGAAGACTTAGATCGTTCGTAGTTCTTTTTCTTTTGTGTTGAGTCATAGGAACCACCGTACTGTTAAGTGGGGTCCAAGAGAACCAGTCAAAATGACTGAAGTGATGCCTAACCAAAACCTACGTCTTCGAGTGAAGACTATCAGAGCGAATCTTGTCCAGAGTCGGACAAGTTAGCTTTGCTTGTAGCCCAAGTAAAGTTGCCGTATGAGTTTGAAATCTGACCATTGGAACACGTGTCAGTTCCTTAGTGACCCAGGGTCATTTCGGACAAATCAGGTCGGGTTTCCAAGTGGCTATAAATAGCCCACCCCCTACAACCATAAACGGTTGGCTGCTCAGATTCAGAGTGCGGCTTTTGTCGTTTGAGAGCAACCCACCTCGAAGCCTTTGAGAGAGAATTCCTTGCGAGGATAAAGCCCTAACCACCTAGAGCCAAAGAGAATTAGGCATCACTTAAGTCTTCTTGTCTGTGTGATCTGAAGACTTATTACACTTGAGGACTGTGCATCCTCCAGCCGGTTAGGCGTCACGTTCTGAGCATCCAAGAGGCATTGTGGATTGCCGGTGAACGAAGTCTGTGAAGGTTTGGGAGTCTACCTTGAAGACTTACCAGAGTGATTGGGCGAGGTCTGTGTGATCTTAGCTCAAGGGGAATACGGTGAGGACTGGGTGTCCTGAGCTGCGTGTTCAGGACTGGGTGTCCGGGACTGTGTGTCCTAAGGTTTAAATACCTAGCCGCCCTAACCAAACGTATAGTTGTCACAGCAACTGGAACTGGTCCAACAAATCATTGTCTTCAACGAGTCACTGGTTTCATCTTCCCTTCCCTTTACTTACTGTTACTCCTTGTGAAGTCATTGTGTGTTTGCACTATCTTTTGTCTTCACTGAGTGACTGCGGGTTCTGTCTGGCTTCACAATATCTTCCTACCTGATCCTTACTACATTGTTGCTATTAGTCATTGTGCTTTCACTCTATTGAATACTTGACTATGGCTTGCCTAGTGTAGTCTACCTTCCGCTGCAGGGTATTAGGTTTATTTCTATCGTTTATCTTCATAACTCCCACATTTTGAAGACTTTCATAAAAATCGCCTATTCACCCCCCTCTAGTCGATATAACACACTTTCAATGTCCTTCGAGTCCCCATATGTGGTATGTTCATCAGAGTTGTCCTGCCCGCTTCCCTGTTCATCCTGCTTAGATTCTACCTCAGCAGGGTCTTTGTTGGCAGTGTTTTCTCTTGGGCGATGTGGCCTAGGGCGCCGGTTTCCGGGCTGTGTACCAGGCGGTTTATTCTCGACCTGATTCTCCTTATCATCATCGAGAGCGCCGTAAGGTGTGTCTTTCATACACATGTCATACCATGAAGTGGTCCTCCCGTGTCGAACGGGTAATAAGCTCTGGTCTTGCCCCTCATCGTCGTCCAAAGATGTCTTTGGGGTAGGGGTCGAGCGTGTTGGTTAGGTCTTCAACAGTGGCGACGAGCTGGGTGGCGGGTGGGAAACAAAATCCTCCATCGTCCGCTGAAAGTTCGAACCGAACATAGTTCGGTGACTGGTCGTTTGCCAGGGATAGATTTTTTTAGCGAGTTTAGTATGTCACCCATGGGCGCGTGTTGGAAGACATCTGCGGCGCTGAACTTGAGGATCGATAACCGATCGAGTTTGGTATATGCGGGCTCGCAGGGTTTGGAATTCGACGTCAGAGGCGAGTCCGGGGTTTCGTTGATGTGGATGCCGTAGGAAGTGGAATCTGCGTGCGGCTCGAACACCGCGGAATCAGTAGCCCTTGTGACGGGGTTGAGCTTCCCGTCTTCGGGCGACTTGATCTGCTCCGAATTTAAGGCCAGAGCTATTACAGGAGCTATCTCCTGGATGCGGCCCGATGACAGGTTTAGGCCATGTTCATCGAGGCGATGGGGAGCGGTTGCCACGGTCTCGTATCCGTTGAAGATCAAATCTCCACGGACGTCCGCAACATAATTCAGGCTTCCGAATCTGACCTGATGGCCAGGGGCGTAGCTATCGATCTGCTCTAGATGGCCAAACGAGTTGGCCCGCAGTACGAAACCGCCGAATACAAAGATATATCCGGGGAGGAAGGTTCCTCCTTGGACAACGTCATTATTGACGATCGAAGGGGCCATCGAGCCTTCTGCCGATGGCACAGTGGAACTCTCAATGAAAGCACCAATGTTGGTGTCAAAACCGGCGGATCTCGGGTAGGAGGTCCCGAACCGTGCGTCTAGGATCAATGGTAACTGGAGACAGGGGACACGATGTTTACCCAGGTCCATGCCCTCTCTATGGAGGTAATACCCTACTTCCTGCTTGATTGATCTTGATGAATATGAGTGTTACAAGAGTTGATCTACCACGAGATCGTAATGGCTAAACCCTAGAAGTCTAGCCTATGAATATGGTAATGAGAATACGTGTTGTCCTTTCTGGACTATCCCCTTCGATTTATATAGACACCGAGGAGATCTAGGGTTTACATGGAGTCGGTTACATAAAAAGGAATCTTCGGTCTCCAAGCTTGCCTTCCACACCAAGCACAGTCCAATCCGGACACAAGTATGGTCTTCGATCTTCATAGCCCATCAGTCCGGCCCATAAATAACAGGCCGGACATCCGAGGACCCCTTAGTCCAGGACTCCCTCAGTGGTGTTCGGTGGTGCAAGAACTCCGGGAGGTGGCCGGTGTCGCTGAGTTGAAGAGAGGAGCAAGAAGCAGCGAACCCACGCGTCGAAGGTATAACCATGTCATCGTATATTTTCTCTAATTATTGTTCTCTGTGCATATTAAGTTTTAGTGTTTAGTTAATGTAGGTGAGTCATACTGCATACTTGTAGTGTTAAATTTTGCATGGTGGTATTTTAGTGCTTAGTTAGATTACGTGTCACACAATTTGTTTGGTCTTGATGCAGGACAAAGTAGTCAGTCGACATTATTTGCTAGTAGTGGTTTTGTTGACGGGGATGAGGCAGGGGATGAAATGCAGAGGATGGTGGAACAGGAGGACAAGGATGGACAGATGGAGGATCTGGATTCTGAAAATCCTGAGGAGGAAGTGGAGGTGCCGATTCCTTCTACATGGGATCAGGGTATATCGACGGCCTTACGATCAACGATGGGCATGAGACCGCGTGGTAGTATCATCAAAACCAAGTGCAGATAGGGGCAATGTATGATAAAAAGAAAAAAAGAAGTATGCAGTCACAAAGCGGGCTATGTCTACACAAAGGTTTTTTAGGACACATATATCAAGTCCAACAAACTATACCATGAAATGTGTTTAAACTGGTTGTCCTAGGAAGGTGCACGGGCACGTGCCGAAGTGGAACATCCACTAGGTTGTCACCGATGTCTTCCCACATAATTGTGTGAGGAAAAACCTTCTGGTAAATCACCCAAACCTGACTTGAACTCTCATTGCGCAACTCATGTTTACTGAGATAGTGGAGAAGAAAAGCATGGAAGCAAAACACATCGAGATAGCAGTGAAGGTTAGATGGAAGTATGACATTCCTTATGGTAAGGCTTGGAGGGCTAAGCAGAAGGTTGTGGAGGAAAGGTTTGGGACGTTCATAGACTCATATGATAATGTTGTCCGTCTACTCCACACATTGAAGAAAGGAATCCCGACACTTATGTTGACGTACAACACATATTCCTGCCTATTATACCAGGTTTTAAGGTGCTGAATCATATTCTTCTCGTTTGATGTATGCATCGAAGCTTTCCAACATTGTCGTCCCGTGATGTGTGTGGATGGTACATTTCTAACCAGTCAATACAGAGGAAAGATCTTACTGCCATCGGTGGGAATGAACAAATCTTCCCACTTGCTATGGAATTTGTGGAGGGTGAGAACTTTGAGAGTTGGGTATGGTTTTTCAGGCAACTGAAAATTGCCATAGTGAAAGATCGACCAAATGTGTGTGTCCTCCATGACAAGCATGCTGGTACACTGAAGGTCGTCAAGACACTCAGGGATCCAGGTCCACACAAACACCTTGGAAGGACTTGGAGAGTCGGTGGTGCATGCACCATCTTGGGGCTAATTTTTTCTCGTGGTTCAAGAACAAGCATCTGATGAACTTGTTCAAAAAACTATGCAAGCAGAACAAGCAGGGAAAATACAATTTTATATGGTCAAAACTAAATGAGTTTACTAAGAAGCAGGTCAGTGCGAGGAAGCAACTACAAGCACAGCAACAAACATTAGAAACAGACATCGCGATACTAGAGCAACCAGGAGGTCTTTGTGACTTGCCAACGATTGACCCTCCTGATACTAAGAGGAAAAAAGGGGAGGAAGATAAAGAATTTTTCCGAGTGGGTAGAGAAAGAGCCTCCTGTGAATTGATCTTTGCTGATGACACCCATGGAGCTAGGTATGGCATCATGGCAACGAACCTTGCAGAGGTGTATAACTTTATTCTCACAGGGAATAGAGCATTTCCACTCATAGCTATTGTGGAGTCTATATTCCCCGACACATTGAGATATTTTAGAGAAAAGGCACGAGTCAGCAAAGAAGCATATTGCAGATAATCCCAATACACCTTATTGTAGAAGTGTCATGGAGTACATGGCAAACAAGATAGAGAAAGCAAAGAAGCACACTGGAAGACTCATCGACAATTAGGAAAGGAGGTATGAGGTATAACTTCCTACATATGGTTTTGGTTCGGCAAATGAGGTGAAGACGCACGAGGTAAGAATTGGAACAGAAATCCAGCCAACATGTGAGTGTGCATGCAACAAACCAAAGTTGTTGCACTTGCCTTCCTCGCATGTGTTGGCTACCTGTGGCTAGATTCAGTTGGACGCCATCTCCTTCGTGTCCCCATACTATTTAAAAGAGGCGGTACTCAACACCTGGACTGGTGAGATGTACGGACTTAGATTCGTCAGCAATTTCAACAAGGTTAACGACGGCGAGAGATGATACATATCGGATCCAGGTATGAGTCGAACAAGAAGGGGTAGACGCAAGGTACGTCACATACCTAACGATATGGTTCAATCTGAATCTCGTGGGGGAACCAGGCAATGTTTGCTATGCACGACTCATGGGCATAGGATGAAATATTGTCTCGAACAGAAGAAAGATGGTGCTTCCACATCAGCGAGTATAACAACAAGAGGAATGGCGGATGTGGTCGAGGCAGTCGAGGCTGAAGGGGGACGCAGGGGAAGAAATAACTCACAAGATATATAATTTGTAATATGTGAGGACTACGTGAAACTTATTATTATTTTTCAGACTATTCTTCAATTTGTAATATGTGAGGACTACATGAAACTTATTATTACATGTCAGACTATGTTTTATTTTGTAATATGTAGGGACTATCACTACTGCAGGATGCTGCTAACGCGACACTACAATCAGAGACCCTTTGACGAAATTGTGTGCGATGCAATAATAGCAAATGGTGGTGTAAAAAACCCGTCAAAAAGGTGCAAATCGTTTGCGATGGAGGATGCATCAAACACGGTTCATATTTTAGTTGCATGTGCGATGCAGGGCATACGGTTCAGTTTAATTAACTGTTTGCGATGAGGAGGAACAAAAGAAACGGGCAGCCAGATGAAGGTGTGTGCGATGTACAACATATGGTTCACTCGGATGAACTGTTTGTGATTAGTCAACACAAAATAAACGGTCAGCCAGATCAAGGTGTGTGCGATATACGGCATGCGGTTCACTCGGATGAACTTTTTGCGTTGAGGCAAGAGAACAGAAACGGTTCAACTTAACAAGATGTGTGCGATACGCGGCAAACAGGTCTGTAATCGGGAACGTTGCAAAGACCGATAACAACACAGACGATTGCTGCTAACAAGCCATGTGTGTTGTGAGAAAACGATTGCTGGTATACAATTGTGAGTGATTGATGAAAACATCACCGACGGGATCCATTGTTTAGTCCGTGTGCGATGTGATTTTGTTTGTCCGCACAACATCTATGCTCTGTCTATAGAGCATCAACATATATACTTGAAAAGACAACATTGCATAACCAAATTAAGCATACAATTACACAAGTGAGTACACACATAACATTTCCACACACCAAAGTAAGCAATTACATGCATACTAAACTAGGAGAAACGTGGATCTAATAATCTACTTATTGTGCCATTGCTCTACTTCCGGCTGGATCCCTAGCTGTTTTGGGGAAGGAGGCACTTCCTCATGTCAACGATCCGCCTGTACATGTCGTAGCTCATGTATGCCTCCTTGGCCATGTACACGACGTGAGCTTTGTCGAGTTTCTCCATCCAGACCGAGTGCCAGGCACGCTTGTCCTTGTTGCACAAATCCTTCATGTCTCTATAGTAGGGGTCAACGATGGACTCGACGAGGTGAACCAGTGAGTCCTTCTCATGCTCCTTGCTGCCCTAGATCTTGTATTGGCCCTGGATGTCAACAAGATTCTGGCAGGCAATGCCCGAATTCTTGAGCGCCTTTACATCATTGGTGATGTCCACCTTAGCGAACATGTAGTGAGGGTTGTTGACAAACCTGGCAAAATGCTCACAAGGCCTTGTGGCCCGGCAGTAGTGGTAGACGAGGACCTGGTGGCGCACACACATCTAGACGACAGTGACCTTGGGACGAGACCCGGCACGAGCGCGGGTGTACTCGAGGTCGAACCCGACCACCTTGTACTTCTCCTCGGCAAGCAACAGCTCCATGATGTGGATGGAGTGCTCCACCCAGACCAGGTCATTGGTGTACACCACCGAGAGGTCCATGAACCTTCTGTGGGTGTTCATCACTACACGCATGGTGAACTGCTGCTCATCATTGGCAGTCGCCCGGAGCGCCATTGGAGGTGTACAGGATACCCTCTAAGAATTTCTCATGGTGGGTGTGCTTATTGCAATTGTGGGGTGCGATCGAAAGGTTGAAGAGACACACGGGTTAAATGGCTGCTGTAATAAATGGGGGCCGACCGGCCTATAATCGTCACATCTTGTCACAATGTTCATAGTGGAGGATTCCAGTGCACGCTTGACAACACCGCACCGCACGCGTGGGCTCGAAGAGGCGCCAAATGTATCGTCGGTGATCCTATTCCCGCGCTACCGCGATTTACCGTGCAAGCTTCTCGTCCGGCTAGTTTGGCCACGCGTCTGCTAGAAGAGGGACAAATCGTGAGCATTTATTGGCAAAAAGCTTTGTAAAAACGAAGTGTGTGGAATGACTTTGGTCATAAGTTTACCCGTGGGTGATGAGGTCACAGTTACACAGAAGGGTGATGATGGACACTCGAGTGCGATAATTAATTATGCACTCTACATGGCACACGGTGGAAGAAATCAACTGTGTGCAATAATGTCAAAGATCGCAGTCGAGTTAGCTATACATATCATGTGCTGTGAGATCGACAAGGTAAATAGATTCAAGAATGGTTAATAAAATCTAAGACCATTGCATATTAAGGTCAAATTAGTGCTACCAATATACGAGTCTCATACAATGCCATTTCAACGATTGTACCACAAAATCTCGAAATATTACAAGGTTTAAATTCCAGAGTTGTATGGCTCAAATTCGAAGATTACAAGGTTCAAACTAATATTAGAAATGAAATTCGGCTCATCAGATGCAAACAATCGTGCTGATCCGCTGAACATGGATATCGGAGAGGTTCAAACTTATTACCACTTCTAAGTCTGGTTTCGAAACCTCACAATTTTTGCAAATGGTTCAGCCACTGAGAAGTCATGTATGGGGTTGACATGATGACTTCCGATTACTCTGTCATCTGAAGTTCCAAAATGAAATTCAACATTTTTGTAGCCTATTACATTCTACCACAGGCGCCGGCGCTGATCGACAAACCATTCATTTTTGCGAAATAAATGTAGGGCAAACCTCATTTCCTTCAGCACCCTTGCTCTGAGAACAAAGAACCTGGCGAATATAATCTCCGGTAAGGTCCCTCGGTAGGAGTTCAAAGTAATTTCTGAGAGATGCAGATCTAGTCATTCGACGTGATTGTTATATTGTATCACATTATCCACCATGGGCCTAATCTTATCTGCAAAAGAAGAAGTGTTAGTGCCTACATGCAGTTTTGAACATTACTATATGCCTTTTTGGTTTGTAGGATTTGTAAAATGCACTAACATGCCATCTTCGATATGACATGATTAACATGGTCATTTGATTACATTCTAGAAAAATGTAGCCTTCTTCACAATAGGTTGGAGTGGACGAAACGTTCCCTAAGAAAACTAGTACAGATGAATCCAAAGGAGAAATGCTTATTGATTGTAACCATATGGATCAAGCAACCAATAGGGGGGGCATGTATGTACTGAAATCCTCCAAAAGATTCCTTCAGAAATCGTAGTACATTGTCATTGTAAACATGGAAAAAGGTGTCACAAATTGAACTCCCTTATGGTTAACATTTAACAGAAAAGGAACATCACCTCGATATATAGCTTCTCCAGGCACGGAAAGCATCTCAGGAAACTGACAACTTGCTCTAGGTTGGGGCCGATAGATTCTAGTGCCAAGACCTTCAATGTGTGCAGTTTCAGGGTCAAGCTTGTCGGAATCATTTTCTGAATGATAGACGAACAAACATCTTCAAAATTAGAAATAATGTTAATTTGTAGAAGGAGAGGTAGAAGGCGGTTGTTGTACCTAAACGGGTGTGGATCCAATAAATAGTTCAGAGTATTTGTCAGACGAGTAGCCCACCACTGTCAATTTCGGCACAAAAATGACACTGATTCTTGTTGGACCTTCTGGATCAACTACAAGTAATCTCTCAAGTGCAGGTGTGTCCTCAATGACCATACCATGGTACACATCTTGTGATGTCTTCCTGCCGCACCAGCAACACACATAAATAGTCTAGAGAGTCATGGAGGTGATGTGGAAGGTACTCAACCCATTGATCGCCTGAAGATGAAGGTACTCGAGTGTAGTACAGCCACGGAGCCGGCACTCCGTGTCACTGTTTGAGAGGCAGACGACGACGAGCTTGGGGTGCTTCAGTCGTGGTAGAATAAGAGCAGACACGTCATTAAGGGGGGATGGCAGTTCCAGAACTTGGCGACGCGCAACGTGGGCGCGAGGCGGAGTGCGAACATTGGCAGGGATCGCATATGCCCATCATCAAAAGTGAGCTCCTCGAGTTGATCTAGGGTGGGGGATCGGAACCAGTCGTCAAGCTTGTCTCGGTCCTTGTCGTTGGAACAGAACTTGCCCATTCTAAGGCCTCTGGTTGGGCTAAGGTGACTGCCGAGGATCTTGGAGAACACATCCAAGCTTTTGCGATAGCTATGCACTAATGCAGGATGCTGCTAACATGACACTACGATCAGAGACCCTTCGAGAAACTGTGTGCGATGCAATAATCGCAAACGGTGGTGATGAAAACCGTCAAAAAGGTGCAAAGTGTTTGCAATGGAGGATGCATCAAACACGGTTCAGATTTTAGTTGCGTGTGCGATGAAGGGCATACGGTTCAGTTCAATTAACTATTTGCGATGAGGAGGAACAAAAGAAATGGGAAGCCAGATGAAGGCATGTGCGATATACGGTTCACTCGAATGAACTGTTTGTGATTAGGCAAAATAAAAGAAACAAACAGCTAGATGAAGGTGTGTGCGATATACAGCATACGGTTCACTCGGATGAACTGTTTGTGATTAGGCAACACAAAAGAAACGGTCAGCCAGATCAAGGTGTGTGCGATATACGGCATGCAGTTTACTCGGATGAACTGTTTGCGTTGACACAAGAGAAAATAAACGGTTCAACTTAACAAGACGTGTGTGTTGTGCGATGGGATTGCATACAGGACAGCACACGCACACACACACACACACACACACACTTGCACTTATAAGGACATGCTTGCATAACCAAATTAAACATCCACTTACATAGGTGGCTACTACAACCATGGCATTTGCACACACCAAAATAAACTATTACATGTATAATTACATAGGTGGCTACTACACACATGACATTTCCACACACCAACAATAGAGTAAACTATGTATTACATGCATGATTAACTAGCATAAACGATCATCTGATCATCATCTACTTCTTGTGACGCTTGCTCTACTTGTGGCTCTATTCGGGCTCGTCGATTTTGGTAACGAGGCACTTCCTCATGTCAATGATCCGCCTGTGCATCTCGTAGCATGTGTACACACTGTTGTCCACGAACTTGAGCTGAGGTCCATCCAGTTGCCACATCGAAGCCCCGTGCCAGGATACGGGAATTGTTCTCTGGGCATCCTGCTTCATCTTTTCGTAGTAGGGGTCGATGATGGCCGAGGCGAGTTCGACTAGGGAGTCCTTCTTCGTGCTGCCCCAGACCCTATAGTGGTCACGGATTTCGACAAGGTTCTTGCAGGCCAAGCCTGTAACACGGAGAGTGTTTACATCGTTGGTGGTTTCCACCGTGGCAAACTTGTAGTCGGAGCTGTTGACAAACCTGTTGAAACGGTCGCGAGGCTCTGTGGCCATGCAGTAGTGGTAGATGAGGACATGATGGCCCATGAACAACTGGGCGATGACAACCTTCTGATCTATGCCGGGATGACCGGTGGTGTACTAGAGGTCAATGTCGACCACCTTGTAGTTGTCTCGAGCAAGAAACTGCTCAACGCCGTTGACGTAGTCGTCCACCATGGCCAGGTCGATGGTGTACACCACCGAGTGATTCGTCTCCCTCGCGTGGGTCTCCATTCTATGCCTGCCAAACTCCATTGGAGCGCCGCTTGACATCCCCTCTCTACCTGTCATCGTGGGTGTGCTTGTTGTGTTGTGGGGTGCAATCAAAGGTTGAAGAGACTAAGGTTATAATGGCCGCGGGAATTAAAGGGGAAGCCGGACGGCCAGGAATATCGGCAGGCCCTGATGGCAGTTCTAATTTGCAGTGCGTAACTCCATCATGTCACGCGTAACTGCATCGCGTGGCAACGCGCGCGGTGCAACCGCATGCATATGGGGCCCCTGACGTGATCGTGCGCACGCCCAACCACTGGTAGAGCGCGCGCGAAGGGACGTGAGCAGAGTGCTCCGCGGTCGCCTCAACGGCGATCAACCATCTCTATCTCTACTCTTATAAAAGACCGAGTCCGTGATGATGGTGTGCCTGCCATCGTGTAATATAGACCGTCCGATCTATATCTGATGGTTAGAAAGCAAACTATGACAATTTTGCAAGAAGATACCCACACCTCTCTACACACTTGCAGATAAGGACTTCTCTCATTCATCATTTTCTCTCACAAGATAAAGTATTCATACAAATGTATCTTGATGTTCCGTGCAACGCACGGGCATCTTGCTACCATATATATGCATATAGCAGTTGAACACGCAAGGAAAAGCTGTCCACAAGCCGAGCGCGCCGACGGACACGAGCAGAGCACACCATGGCGCCTAACAGCGAGCAAAGCTTGCCGAGGGACGCGAGCAGAGGACGGCAGAGTGATACGTGGCAAATGAGACGAACTGTGCGAGCAGTGTCGGAGACATCTGATAACCCACAAGTATAGGGGATCGCAATAGTTTTCGATAAGTAAGAGTGTCGAACCCAATGAGGAGCTAAAGGCAGAACAAATATTCCCTCAAGTTCTATCAACCACCGATACAACTCTACGCACGCTTGATGTTCGCTTTACCTAGAACAAGTATGAAACTAGAGTACTTTGTAGGTGTTGTTGCATAGGTTTGCAAGATAATAAAGAGCAAGTAAATAAAAAGTAGGGGCTGTTTAGATAAAGACACAACTAAGTTAGGTTTAGTAGAGAGTTTGTTGTTACGAGAAAGTTATTTGTCCCTAGGCAATCGATAACTAGACCGGTAATCATTATTACAATTTTATTTGAGGGAGAGGCATAAGCTAACATACTTTCTCTACTTGGATCATATGAACTTATGATTGGAACTCTAGCAAGCATCCGCAACTACTAAAGATCATTAAGGTAAAACCCAACCATAGCATTAAAGCATCAAGTCCTCTTTATCCCATACGAAAACAACCTACTTACTCGGGTCTGTGCTTCTGTTCACTCATGCCACCCACCATAAGCAAATCATAAACATATTGCAACACCCTACAACGGGAATCCTTCACGCTTGCGCGACACGGAGAGCACCATAGGACAGCACCAATAATAAAACATGCAACTCAAACCAATCTTGATCATCAAATAGCCATCAGGACAAAACGGATCTACTCAAACATCATAGGATAGCCATACATCATAGGGAAATAATATATAGCGTTGAGCACCATGTTTAAGTAGAGATTACAGCGGGTAAGAGAGAGGTTACACCGCCGCATAGAGGGGGGAAGAGTTGGTGGTGAAGGCGGTGAAGTTGTTGGTGAAGATGACGGTGATGATGATGGCCCCCTGTGGCACTCCGGCGCCACTGGAAGCAAGGGGGAGAGGGCCCCCCTTCTTCTTCTTCTTCTTCCTTGACCTCCTCCCTAGATGGGAGAAGGGTTTCCCCTCTTGTCCTTGGCTCCCTTGGCATGGGAGGGGCGAGAGCCCCTCCGAGATTGGATCCGTCTCTCCGTCTCTCTCTGTTTCTGTGTTCTCTCCTGGCTCTATTTCACCGTTTTGTGTATATATGGAGACCGTAACTCCGATTGGCCTGGAACCTTCGCCATGATTTTTTCCGAAAATTAGCTTTCTTGCGGCAAAAGAAGAGCGTCAACCTCCTTACGGGTGGCTCACAAGGGTAGGGGGCGCGCCCAGGGGGCAGGCGTGCCCCCTGCCTCGTGACCACCTCGGGCACCGTCTCGCATGGATTTTTCTTCTGGAATTTTCCAAATATTCCAAAAGTATCTCCGTCCGTTTTTATCCCGTTCGGACTCCGTTTGATATGGATATTCTGTGAAACCAAAAACATGCAACAGACAGGAACTGGCACTGGGCCCTGGATCAATATGTTAGTCCCAAAAATAGTATAAAAAGTTGCCAAAAGTATATGAAAGTTGTAGAATATTGGCATGGAACAATCAAAAATTATAGATACGGCGGAGACGTATCAGCATCCCCAAGCTTAAATCCTGCTCGTCCTCGAGTAGGTAAATGATAAAAAAGATAATTTTTGATGTGTAATGCTACCTAGCATAATCTTGATCACATCTCTAATCATGGCATGAATATTAAGACACGAGTGATTCAAAGCAATAGTCTATCATTTGACATAAAAAAATAATACTTCAAGCCTACCAATAAAGCAATCATGTCTTTTCAAAATAACAAGGCCAAAGAAAGTTATCCCTACAAAATCATATAGTCTGGCTATGCTCCATCTTCACCACACAAAATACTCACATCATGCACAACCCCGATGACAAGCCAAGCAATTGTTTCATACTTTTCATGTTCTCAAACCTTTTCAACTTTCACGCAATACATGAGCGTGAGCCATGGACATAGCACTATAGGTGGAATAGAATGGTGGTTGTGGAGAAGACGAAAAGGAGAAGATAGTCTCACATCAACTAGGCGTATCAACGGGCTATGGAGATGCCCATCAATAGATATCAATGTGAGTGAGTAGGGATTGCCATGCAACGGATGCACTAGAGCTATAAGTATATGAAAGCTCTAACTGAAACTAAGTGGGTGTGCATCCAACTTGCTTGCTCATGAAGACCTAGGGCATTTGAGGAAGCCCATCATTGGAATATACAAGCCAAGTTCTATAATGAAAATTCCCACTAGTATATGAAAGTGATAACTCAAGAGACTCTCTATATGAAGAACATGGTGCTACTTTGAAGCACAAGTGTGGTAAAAGGATAGTAACATTGCCCCTTCTCTCTTTTTCTCTCATTATTTTTTGTAGGCTTCTTTTGCCTCTCTCTTTTTTTTTTGGGGGGGGGGCTTCTTTGGCCACTTTTATTTTGATAACCTCACATGGGACAATGTTCTAATAATGATGATCATCACACTTTTATTTACTTACAACTCAACATTACAACTCGATATCTAGAACAAGGATATGACTCTATGTGAATGCCTCCAGCGGTGTACTGGGATGTGCAATGATCTAGCGTAGCAATGGCATCAAAAAAGGACAAGCCATGAAAACATCATGCTAGCTATCTTACGATCATGCAAAGCAATATGACAATGAATGCTCAAGTCATGTATATGATGATGAGGAAAGTTGCATGGCAATATATCTCGGAATGGCTATGGAAATGCCATGATAGGTAGGTATGGTGGCTGTTTTGAGGAAGGTATATGGTGGGTTTATGGTACCGATGAAAATTGCAGGGTACTAGAGAGGCTAGCAATGATGGAAGGGTGAGAGTGCATATAATCCATGGACTCAACATTAGTCATAAAGAACTCACATACTTATTGCAAAAATCTATTAGTCATCGAAACAAAGTACTACGCGCATGCTCCTAGGGGGATAGATTGGTAGGAAAAGACCATCGCTCGTCCCCGACCGCCACTCATAAGGAAGACAATCAATAAATACCTCATGCTCCAACTTCGTTACATAACGGTTCACCATACGTGCATGCTACGGGAATCACAAACCTCAACACAAGTATTTCTACAATTCACAACCACCCACTAGCATGACTCTAATATCACCATCTTTACATCACAAAACTATTGTAAGGAATCAAACATATCATATTCAGTGATCTACAAGTTTTATGTAGGATTTTATGACTAACCATGTGAATGACCAGTTTCTGTCATCTCTCTAAATAGATATAAGTGAAGCAAGAGAGTTTAATTCTTTCTACAAAAGATATGCCCACACTCTAACAAATATAAGTGAAGCAAAAGAGCATTCTACAAATGGCGGTTGTCTATGTAAAGAGAAACATGCAATCCAAACTTCAAATGATATAAGTGAAGCACATGAAGCATTCTATAAAGCCATACTCAAAAGATATAAGTGAAGTGCAATGAGAATTCTATAAATCAACCAAGGACTATCTCATACCAGCATGGTGCATAAAATAAAAAAGAAAACTAAATGCAAAAGACGCTCCAAGATTGCACATATCGCATGAACGAAACGAATCCGAAAACATACCGATACTTGTTGAAGAAAGAGGGGATGCCTTCCCAGCATCCCCAAGCTTAGATGCTTGAGTATCCTTGAATATTTACTTGGGGTGCCTCGGGAATCCCCAAGCTTGAGCTCTTGCCTCTCTTCCTTCTTCTCACATCGAGACCTACTCGATCATCGAACACTTCATCCACACAAAACTTCAACAGAAAACTCGGTAAGATCCGTTGGTATAATAAAACAAATCACTATTATAAGTACTGTTGCAAACCAATTAATATTTTGTTTTTGCATTGTTTCTACTGTAATATAACTTTTTCGTGGCTTAATCCACTAATATAAATTGATAGTTTCATCAAAACAGGCAAACTATGCATCAAAAACAGAATCTGTCTAAAACAAAATAGTCTGTAATAATCTGAACATTCACCATACTTATGATACTTGAAAAATTCTACCAAAATTAGAAAAAATAAATAATTTGTATAGGAAGACAGTGCAAAAAGAATCAGAACCATTTGACGTTCCAGCTAAAAATGTAAATCGTGCACTACAGCCAAAGTTTCTGTCCTGCACCATACAAACTATCAAGCAAATGTAAGCATCCTAAAGGCAAACCTTGGCACATTATTTTTATAATACAATGGAATTGTACAAGGGGATCATTATTTTTGTTGAAAATTTTCTGTAATCAAGATTCACAAAGTTTCAGTGAGCATGAACAAAGTTCAAGGAGCTCTCCCACTTCAACAATGCTTGTCTTTCTCACTTTCACTTTCCTTTTTGAAAAAGTTTTGGGTTCCCCTCTTTATTTTTGTTGTTTTTAAACTATATGAAAGCACTCAACATAAATAAATGACTCTCTAAAACTTCCGGGTTGTCTCCCTGGCAGCGCTTTCTTTAAAGCCATTAAGCTAGGCATATAATGCTCAAGTAATGAATCCACCCGGATCCCAAGGTATATCAAAGCCAATTTTAATTAACAATGATTTAGCACTTAGTAGTGAGCACAAAGTAACATATATCATGTAACAACGAAGTCTAACTCTCTTCCTATGCATCGGCATGTCATAAAAGAACAATTCATGCACACATAGTAAAGGCCAATGCATAGTATAACCAGTTTCTTGCAGTTTTATCATATTGGAAACACAGAGAGGTGGAGATATAGTTCCTCTCTCATAATAATTGCAAGTAGGAGCAGCAAGCACATGCATATTATATCTATCAAAATCATCATGTGTACTAGTAAAAGGCAACCCATTAATATAATCCTTAATAAGGGCAAATTTCTCCGATATAGTGTAGTTTGGAGAATTCAAAAGGATAATAGGACTATCATGCGTGGGTGCAATAGCAACAATTTCATTTTTAACATAAGGAACTATAGCAAGTTCATCTCCATAATCATAATTCATATTGGCATCTTGGCCACAAGCATCATCAAAAAGGGATATTTCAAAAGAATCCAAGGGATCATAACAGTCATCATAGCAATCATCCTTCGGTAAGCACGAAGGGGAATTAAGCAATGTATGAGTTGAAGAGTTACTATCACTAGAAGGTGGGCATGGGTGATCAATCCGCTCTTCCTCCTTTTATTCTTCGCTCTCCTCATCATCTTTTTCATCCAATGAGCTCCCAGTTTCATCAACTTCTTCTTCCATAGATTCCTGCAAAATATTAGTCTCTTCTTGAACAGCAGAGACTTTATCAATAAGCGCATTAATATAGGAATTATATTCATAATTATCATAAAAATATTTTAAGATAGCTAAATTTTCAGGCCTATAAACATCATCATCATAAGCTTCATTCTTTTCAAACAAAGATTCAATTTCATAAGCACCCTTAAAAGCAACAAATTCTTCTATTTGTTCCACATCATAGTAATCATATATACCTCTAGCATAAGAAGCCAAGATTTCATTATCATTAAATTCACATGAAAAGGGAAGGTGTGGAGCCTTCATCCTAGAGCAACAAGTAATATCATAACTCAAGCATACTTGCTGAGCATACCACTTCAATATATAAATTTGATCCCATAATAGTTTCCCTTTTTGTGTCAAGCGATAATCCCTAAAGTATTCACGTTGATCCAACGTTACTACCATTACCAGATTGAATGAGGTTTTCTCAGGATTATCAAAGTGGTACATAATATTTTTCACATATTGAGCATCGAGGGTTTTAGGAGGTTCCCCATCTCCATGAGCAGAAAGTACACCTAATTTTTTTGGTATTTCGTGTTCCATATCCATAACTAAAGATAAAGAACAACTAAGAATAGCAAATAAAAATTACTTAGTGATAAAGCAAGCAAGCACACACGAGAAAATTCACGCCACGCTATTGCTCCCCGGCAACGGCGCCAGAAAAAGGTCTTGATAACCCACAAGTATAGGGGATCGCAATAGTTTTTGATAAGTAAGAGTGTCGAACCCAATGAGGAGCTAAAGGCAGAACAAATATTCCCTCAAGTTCTATCAACCGCTGATACAACTCTACGCACGCTTGATGTTTGCTTTACCTAGAACAAGTATGAAACTAGAAGTACTTTGTAGGTGTTGTTCGATAGGTTTGCAAGATAATAAAGAGCAATTAATAAAAAGTAGGGGCTGTTTAGATAAAGACACAACTAAGTTAGGTTTAGTAGAGAGTTTGTTGTTACAAGAAAGTTATTTGTCCCTACGCAATCGATAACTAGACCGGTAATCATTAATTACAATTTTATTTGAGGGAGAGGCATAAGCTAACATACTTTCTCTACATGGATCATATGCACTTATGATTGGAACTCTAGCAAGCATCCGCAACTACTAAGATGATTAAGGTAAAACCCAGCCATAGCATTAAAGCATCAAGTCCTCTTTATCCCATACGAAAACAACCTACTTACTCGGGTCTGTGCTTCTGTTCACTCACGCCACCGACCATAAATAAATCATAAACATATTGCAACACCCTACAGCGGGAATCCCTCACGCTTGCGTGACACGGAGAGCACCATAGGACAGCACCAATAATAAAACATGCAACTCAAACCAATCTTGATCATCAAATAGCCATTAGGACAAAATGGATCTACTCAAACATCATAGGATAGCCATACATCATAGGGAAATAATATATAGCGTTGAGCACCATGTTTAAGTAGAGATTACAGCGGGTAAGAGAGAGGTTACACCGCTGCATAGAGGGGGGAGAGTTGGTGGTGAAGGCGGTGAAGTTGTTGGTGAAGATGACGGTGATGATGATGGCCCCCGGTGGCACTCCGGCGCCACTGGAAGCAAGGGGGAGAGGGCCCCCCTTCTTCTTCTTCCTTGACCTCCTCCCGAGATGGGATAAGGGTTTCCCCTCTGGTCCTTGGCTCCCATGGCGTGGGAGGGGCGAGAGCCCCTCCGAGATTGGATCTGTCTCTCCGTCTCTCTCTGTTTCTGCGTTCTCTCCTGGCTCTGTTTCACCGTTTCGTGTATATATGGAGATCCGTAACTCCGATTGGCCTGAAACCTTCGCCGTGATTTTTTTCTTCTGAAAATTAGCTTTCTTGCGGCAAAAGAAGAGCGTCAACCGCATTACGGGTGACTCTCGAGGGTAGGGGGCGCGCCCCCTGCGTCGTGACCACCTCAGGCACCGTCTCGCGTGGATTTTTCTTCCGGAACTTTCCAAATATTCCAAAAAGTATCTCTGTCCGTTTTTATCTTGTTTGGACTCCGTTTGATATGGATATTCTGCGAAACCAAAAACATGCAACAGACAGGAACTGGCACTGGGCACTGGATCAATATGTTTGATATTGGTATTGAACAATCAAAAATAATATATACGACGGAGACGTATCAACATCAAGCACGGATCAGCTTAGAGTTGCGTGTGCGATACGTGGCATACAATTGATCCATCCAAGCTGTTTGTGATGGAATAATCTGTGTGTGTTGCGGGCAAACGCTTGCTGGTATATAACCTGCAATTTAACCAAAACAGTGTTAATGCATGTTACAAAAATTGTATAGCTGGAAACTATGTTCAAATACGACTCCAATGATATAGTCTTTGGCGACATGCATTCGTATTTTATTAGTTAAATCCTACTTATAAACCAGGACGGTGGTATAGTAGGTAATTAAATCACAAACATTTTTTTATTAAACGTGTCCTCTTGCACATCTTGTCACCTCGCTACCGTAGACGGCTTACAGAGCAAACTTGCGCAGCGCGCGGGGGCGTTCTTTTGGCCAAACGGTGGCGCCAATGAATCGTCGGTGAGCCCGTCCCCGCACAACCTCACAGGTTCCCGCGCAAGCTTCCCGCCTGACTCAGTGAAATCCCCTAAAATCGCAATGCTTACCGGCCTGCTATAAAAACCCTCATGACCGGCGAGTCATGTGTCGCATTTCCCCCTCCCTCCCTGTAGCTTATCTTTTCTTCTTCTCCCACAATCGCCAATGGCACAGGTTCGTCGTTGTCTCTTAGCCACTCTGCCGTCATCAGAGGACAGCTCCAGCTGGGAGGCTACACCGTGGCGGCGGCGCAGTCCCCGGCGTAGTGTAGTGCGTGTGGCGTCCCTGTTGGGTGTGCGCGGAACACCCACCACACGCTCCGCCCCTGATATGTCCATTTTTCATCATGCTTTTATATCGATATTTATTGCATTATGGGTTGTTATTACACATTATGTCACAATACTTATGCCTATTCTCTCTTATTTTAAAAGGTTTACATGAAGAGGGAGAATGCCGCAGCTGGAATTCTGGGCTGGAAAAGGATCAAATATTAGAGACCTATTCTGCATAACTCCAAAAGTCCTGAAACTCCAGGAAGTCAGTTTTAGAATATATAAAAAATATTGGGCGAAGGAAGCACCAGAGGGGGGCCACCCACCATCCACGAGGGTGGGGGCGCGCCCTACCCCTTGGGCGCGCCCCCTGCCTCATGGGCTCCCTGGCAGGCCTCTGGTGCCCATCTTTGGCTACATGAAGTCTTTCGCCCTTGAAAAAAAATCATAAGCAAGCTCTCGGGATGAAACTCCGCCACCACAAGGCGGAACCAATCTAGGGCTCCGGCGGAGCTGTTCTGCCGGGGAAACATCCCTCCGGGAGAGGGAAATCATCACCATCGTCATCACCATCGATCCTCTCATCAGGAGGGGGTCAATCTCCATCAACATCTTCACCAGCACCATCTCATCTCAAACCCTAGTTCATCTCTTGTATCCAATCTTTGTCCCAAAACCTCAGATTGGTACCTGTGGGTTGCTAGTAGTGTTGATTACTCCTTGTAGTTGATGCTAGTTGTTTATTTGGTGGAAGATCATATGTTCAGAGCCTTTATGCATATTAATACCCCTCTGATTATGAACATGAATATGCTTTGTGGGTAGTTACGTTTGTTCCCAAGGACATGGGAGAAGTCTTGCTATAAGTAGTCATGTGAATTTGGTATTCGTTCGATATTTTGATGAAATGTATGTTGTCTCTCCTCTAGTGGTGTCATGTGAACGTCAACTACATGACACTTCACCATTGTTTGGCCCTAGAGGAAGGCATTGGGAAGTAATAAGTAGATGATGGGTTGATAGAGTGACAGAAGCTTAAACCCTAGTTTATGCGTTGCTTCGTAAGGGGCTGATTTGGATCTATATGTTTCATGCTATGGTTAGGTTTACCTTAACACTTCTTTTGTAGTTGCGGATGCTTGCAAGAGGGGTTAATCATAAGTGGGATGCTTGTCCAAGGAAGGGCAGTACCCAAGCACCGGTCCACCCACATATCAAATTATCAAAGTAACTAACGCGAATCATATGAGCGTGATGAAAACTAGCTTGACGATAATTCCCATGTGTCCTCAGGAGCGCTTTCCTTTATATAAGAGTTTGTCCAGGCTTGTCCTTTGCTACAAAAAGGATTGGGCCATCTTGCTGCACCTTATTTACTTTTATTACTTGTTTCCCGTTACAAATTACCTCATCACAAAACTATCTGTTACTGATAATTTTAGTGCTTGCAGATTATACCTTACTGAAAATTGCTTATCATTTCCTTCTGCTCCTCGTTGGGTTCGACACTCTTACTTATCAAAAGGACTACGATAGATCCCATATACATGTGGGTCATCAAGACTCTTTTCTGGCGCCGTTGCCGGGGAGTGAAGCACCTTCGGTAGGTGGAATTTGGTAAGGAAAAATTTATATAGTATGCTGAAATTTACTATCACTGGTTACTATGGAACATAATCCTTTGAGGGGCTTGTTCGGGGTATCTTCACCCCGACCAGTAGAGCAAAGAGTTTCTCCTCAACCTACTGAAAATGTTTACTTTGAAATTCCTTCGGGTATGATAGAGAAACTGCTAGCTAATCCTTTTACAGGAGGTGGAACATTGCATCCCGATTTGCACCTAATCTATGTGGATGAAGTTTGTGGATTATTTAAGCTTGCAGGTATGCCCGATGATGTTATCAAGAAGAAGGTCTTCCCTTTATCTTTGAAGGTAAAGGCATTGACATTGTTTAGGCTATGTGATGATATTGGACCATGGAACTACAACCGATTGAAATTGGAATTTCATCAGAATTTTTATCCTATGCATCTGTTTCATCGTGATCGTAATTATATATATAATTTTTGGCATCGCGAAGGAGAAAGAATCGCTCAAGCTTGGGGGAGGCTTAAGTTAATGTTATATTCATGCCCCAATCATGAGCTCTAAAGAGAAATTATGATTCAAATTTTTTATGCTTGGCTTTCTCTCAATAATCACTCCATGCTTGATACTTCTTATACTGGATCTTTTATGATGAAGGCTATTGAATTCAAATGGGATTTATTGGAAAGAATTAAATGCAACTCTGAAGATTGGGAATTCGACGAAGGTAAGGAGTCAGGTATAATACCTAAGTTTATTGTGTTAAATCTTTTATGGATACTGATGCTTTTCATGAATTTAGCACTAAATATGGACTTGACTCTGAGATAGTAGCTTCTTTTTGTGAATCCTTTGCTACTCATGTTGATCTCCCTAAGGAGAAGTGGATTAAATATCATCCTCCCATTGAAATAAAAGTAGTTGAACCTATTAAAGTTGAAGAAAAGACTATCACTTATAATGTCGATCCTATTGTTCGCACTGCTTATATTGAGAAACCACCTTTCCCTACTAGAATAAAGGATCATGCTAAAGCTTCAACTGTGGTTCGTAAGAGTACTACTAGAACACCTACACCCTCTGAGCAAAATAAAGTTGAACCTAGTATTGCTATGGTTAAAGATCCCTTGGCCGATAATATTGATGGGCATGTTATTTACTTTTGTGATGAAGCTGCTAGAATTGCTATACCCGATACTAAGAATAAACATAGACCTGTTGTAGGCATGCCCGTTATTTCTGTTAAAATAGGAGATCATTTCTATCATGTCTTATGTGATATGGGTGCTAGTGCGAGTGCAATACCTCATTATTTATATGAAGAAATTATGCATGATATTGCACCTGCTGAGTTAGAAGGTATTGATGTTACAATTAAGCTTGCCAATAGAGATACTATTTCACCGGTTGGGATTGTTAGAGATGTTGAAGGCTTGTGTGGGAAAGTTAAATATCCTGCTGATTTTCTTATTCTTGGTTCCCCACAAGATGACTTTTGTCCCATTATATTTGGTAGACCCTTCTTGAATATTTGTAGTGACCATACCTCAAACGGTCCAATCTCTGTGCTCACGTGTCATCCCTGGATCAGTAATGCTGACACCACACAGTACTTGAAGGATTTATAACAGAGTAGCAATCACACACGTATTACATCAAGTGTCTCAAAAGAGAACTTATTACAATAAATATGGCTTAAGGCCATCTAATAATGATAACAACGAAAGGCTTGGAAGATAAGTAAGTCCGTCAACTCCAACGACATCACTGAGTATAGAACCACAACCTAAAAGCACCTTAATCGTCGTCTGAAAAGTCTGCAACATTAATGTTGCAGCCCGAAACGGGTCAGCACATGGCATATGCTGGCAAAGTAACACAGAGAGAGTAATGGAATGAAATAGGCTATTCTATATGCATATTTGGCTGGTGGAAAGCTCTATGGTTACAATTTTGCGTAAAGCCAATTTTCTCCTACTACAAAGGAATAAATTTTATTTATCTATCAGGGTAGTTGTTAAACATTGAGAATAGCTGACAGCATTCTCAATCCCAATTAAGCATCATCATTAAACAAAACCCACCAAAATTAATTTTAGAGTAACATGATGAGATTCACATGATAATCCAAGTACTAGATACTCAAGATGTCCATAACGGGGACACGGCTAACCATGATTAGTTTATACACTCTGCAGAGGTTTGCGCACTTTTCCCCACCAGACTCGATCGCCTCCGTTTGATTTCTCGCACTACATGGTGTTTGAGAAACGGATGACCGAGACATAGTCTTTCAGAAGCGCTAGCACCTTACGATCGGGTAGACTGTTACACATACTTTCCCCTACATCTGCTAGTCTACCACTGTAAGAGTTCGCACAACTTAATCAACTATGCTAGAGCCCATAGTAGCTTGTGGCTGCACACGGAAGTTTCTAGCATGAATAATCTCATGATCCCTTTGAGCCTGGGTGGCGGTCCATAAAAAAACAGGCAATCGCTGGAAAACCCAGGTGCCTCAATCCACCCAGATGTGTATTTAAGTTGCCACCTTAGATAAACCATTAATTTAACAATCTCACATCTGTCATGGATATACTCACTCAATGCACGTCTACTAGCATATCATGGCATAATAAGCAAACATAGAAGTAACTCGCAAAGGTTTGATAATAACAGGTAATAGGTACAACCTCAACTACTTCCCAAACCCACAATTTAATTAGATCCTATCATGCAATGTGTAAGGATTGATCTAATGCAATAAAAACTAGGTAATTGGAAGTATTATCAAAGTGTTACTTGCCTTGCTGATGATCCGCAAAACCTAGCGATTTGAAGTAGCAAGCGGCGCACTCCGGGTACTCTATCGCAAACAAACAAGCATACAATAAGTACTCAACTAATGCACATGTAAAACTCGAATAAAATATCTAACCAGAAGGTTCAACTTAAGAACTCCGCTTGGCAAAAAGAATCAAATCGAACGAAGCAACGAAAGACAAACGGCAAAAGAAACAGGCTTCGTTTACTATTATGGATCTAGGGCAATTTTTACAGTGGCAAAAACTTGTTTGAGTTGGTTAAACAGAAAGAGGGTTTCGAGACGAAACTCCAGGCGCTTGAATCGCCTGATTCCGATAAACAACCGAAAAGTTAGAATAAAATGAAAATCAGATCAGGAATCGCGATCAGAAAAATCGCGGATTTAATCCGAGAAAAAAACGACGAACGTTCGTTAAAATGAACGAATGGACGAACGCTCGCTAATTAAATAAACCGGAAAACCCGATCTATTTAAAAAAACCGAACAAAACTGACGGAAAACCGATAGGTTTTCTAAAAAAAAACGGCGGCGAAAAACTACCTCCGGCGGCAGCGGATCCGGCGGTCCGGCGAGGCGAGCGGTGCGGGCGGCGAGGCGGCGGGCGGTGCGGGAGGCGGCGGCGGCCTAGGGTTAGGGTTTCGGGGGCGGGGCGCGGCTGCGCTGGCCTCGGGCCTCGGCGGCGCTATTTGAAGGCCCGGCCAGGCGGAGTCCTGGCCGGTTACGACCCAAGGTCGGTTCGCACTCTTTTTTTTAAATAAATTACGCTCAGAAAAAAACAAAAGGAAAACTAAACGGACTCCAAAAATCCCTAAATAAAATTTCCCCGGCTTCTAAAATCAAGCCGCACAGGATGAACATTTATCTGGGGCCTAAATGCAATTTTGAAAAACATGCATTTTCCCTAATTCAAATAAAATAGCAAATAAAACCAAAATAAAATCTTATTTGATTTTTTATTAAATCCTCAATATTTCTTTATTTTGGGAAAGTCATTTTATTCCCTCTCTCATATTTTTGTAATAGAAATAATTGAAGATAAAATAAATAAAATCAAATGATCCTCTTTTCAAAATTTGAGAAAACTCAAATATGAAAATAACGAAATCCCCAACTCTCTCCAAGGGTCCTTGAGTTATGTAGAATTTTCTAGGATCAACCAAAATGCAATAAAATATGATATGCAATGATGATCTAGTGTATAGCATTCCAAATTAAAAATTTGGGATGTTACAAATCTACCCCCCTTAAGATGAATCTCGCCCTCGAGATTCGGGTTGGCTAGAAAATAGGTGAGGGTGGTCCTTCGGCAATTCTTCCTCTCGCTCCCAGGTGGCTTCATCCTCCGTGTGGTGGCTCCATTGAACTTTGCAAAACTTGATAACCTTGCTGCGGGTGACTCGACTGGCATACTCTAGAATCTTGACTGGTTTCACCTCATAGGTCAAATCACTGTCCAACTGAATTGCTTCCAATGGCACTGTATCACTCAGCGGTATATCAGCCATCTCTGTGTTGCACTTCTTCAACTCGGAAACGTGGAACATGTCGTGAATTCCTGACAATCCTTCGGGCAATTCCAACTTATAGGCTACTTCTCCCATACGCTCCAAAACTCTGTACGGGCCTAAAAAACATGGCGCTAACTTTCCCTTAACTCCAAAGCTCTTAACTCCTCGAAGTGGAGATACTCGAAGATAAACTCGGTCTCTGACTTCGTAAACTATCTCCTTGCGTTTAGAATTTGCATAACTCTTCTGCCTGGATTGAGCTACCTTGAGCCTATCGCGAATCAATTTCACTTTCTGTTCAGACTCCTTTATCAGATTCGGTCCAAACAACTGGCGGTCTCCAACTTCATCCCAAGACAATGGGGTCCTGCACCTCCTTCCGTACAAGGCTTCGAAAGGGGCCATCTTCAAACTAGATTGATAACTGTTGTTGTAAGAGAACTCTGCATATGGCAAATTCTCGTCCCAACTAGATCCGTAAGCTAGCGCACAAGATCTTAGCATATCCTCCAAAATCTGATTGACTCTCTCGGTGTGTCCATCTGTCTGCGGGTGGAAAGCTGTACTAAACTCCAGTCTGGTACCCAAAGTTTCATGCAACTGATTCCAGAACTTTGAGGTAAATTGGGTTCCTCTATCTGATACTATGATCCTTGGAATTCCATGCAGACATACGATTCTGGTCATGTATATCTTTGCCAACTTTGCACTGGTATAGGCAGTCTTCACTGGAATGAAATGAGCTACCTTTGTCAAACGATCGACTACAACCCATATCGAGTCATAGCCTGAACGTGTTCTGAGCAATCCTGTAATAAAATCCATGCCTAACTTATCCCACTTCCATTCGGGTATCGACAATGGCTGTAGCAATCCTGCTGGCTTCTGATGCTCTGCCTTTACTCTCTGACATACATCACAAACTGCTACATACTCTGCAATATCCTTCTTCATTCCGGTCCACCAGAAGGTGTCCTTCAAATCCAAATACATTTTGGTATTTCCTGGGTGAACCGAATATGGTGAATCATGGGCCTCTTGCAGAATTAACTTCCTGATCTCCGAATCATTTGGCACATAAACACGGTCTTCAAACCATAAGGTATCGTGCTCATCCTCACGAAATCCCTTAGCTTTTCCTTTGCTCATTTTCTCTTTTATAGAGGCAATCTCCTTGTCAGTCTTTTGAGCTTCTCTGATCTTATCCATCAAAGTAGACTGAATCTCCAATTCTGCTACATAGCCTCTCAGAACTATCTCCAAACATAGCTCACGAAGATTTTCGGCTAACTCCCTTGGTAAATCTCCCGTCATTAGTGTGTTGACGTGGCTTTTACGGATCAACGCATCAGCTACTACATTAGCCTTTCCGGGGTGATAATGCAATTTCATATCATAATCCTTGATGAGCTCCAACCATCTCCTTTGCCTGAGATTCAACTCCTTCTGCGTGAAAATATACTTCACACTCTTGTGATCCATGTATACCTCACAATGGTTTCCAATGAGAATATGTCTCCAGGTTTTCAATGCATGCACTACGGCTGCTAACTCCAAATCATGCGTAGCATAATTTAACTCATGAGGTTTGAGCTGTTGTGAGGCATATGAAACAACTCTCCCTTCCTGCATAAGCACTGCTCCAAGTCCTCGACGTGAAGCATCGCAATACACCTCATAATCCTTGGTCTGATCTGGCAAAATCAACACAGGTGATGTAACCAAACGTTTCTTCAACTCCTGGAAACTAGCCTCACATTCCTCAGTCCATATGAACTTGGTATCCTTTTTCAACAACTCCATCATAGGCTTCACAATCTTTGGGAAATTCTCAATGAATCTCCGGTAGTATCCTGCGAGTCCAAGAAAACTCCAGATCTCTCCGACTATTGTTGGGGCTTCCCAATTTGTCACGGTATCAACCTTAGTGGGATATACTGCTATACCTTCTCCGGATATAACGTGTCCGAGAAATCCAACTTCTTTCAACGAAAACTCACATTTGCTAAACTTGGCATATAACTGATGTTCTCTGAGCTTACCAAGTACCAAACGCAAATGCTCCTTATGCTCCTCTTCATTCTTCGAGTAAACAAGGATATCATCAATGAACACTACAACGAACTTACCCAAAAACTCCATAAACACTTTGTTCATCATGTTCATAAAATATGCAGGTGCGTTAGTCAGACCAAATGACATAACGGTATACTCTTACAACCCATACCTGGTGGTAAAAGCCGTCTTAGGTATATCCTGTTCTCGAATCTTCAACTGGTGGTATCCTGATCGCAGATCGATCTTGGAAAATACCTTAGCTCCTTGCAATCGATCAAACAGATCATTGATCATCGTTAGTGGGTATTTGTTCTTGATGGTTACTTCATTTAATTCTCGATAATCAACAACCATCCTTAACGATCCATCCTTCTTCTCCACTAGAAGTACTGGCGATCCCCAAGGCGAAGAACTCGGGCGAATATATCCTTTATCCAGTAACTCCTAATTCCGCTTCTTAATCTCCACCAAATCCTTTGCGGGCATCCTATATGGTCTCTTTGATATTGGCCCTGTGCCTCGCAAAAACTCAATATCTCTATCCGGTGGCATGCCGGGCAACTCTTCTGGAAATTGTAAGTGCAACTATCCCCGGGTGGTTTTGGTAATTCATAACAACATATAGCTCATTGAGCTAACATTATTCCAAGATTAATATTTCAGGAAAAGCTCAATGAATGGCATGTCATGGATGAGGAAAGTGGATCCCTCAAAATTCTAAGGACAAAAAGTTTGGCTCAAGATTCAAGATCAAGACTCTACATTTTATATTTTAGTGATCCAAGATCACATTGAGTCTGTAGGAAAAGCCAGTACTATCAAGGAGGGATGAGGTGTTGCTTAATGGCTTGCTTGCTCAAAGTGCTTAGTGATATGCTCCAAAACCCTCAACTACCTTCCCACATCCACATATGACCTAAACCAAAAGTCAAACTCGGCCCCACCGATTCTTTCTATCCGGCGCCACCGAGTTTCAAATGTCATAGCCACCACCACACACCCTAGCAATTCGGTTTCACCGATAGGGATCTCGGTCTCACCGAGATGGGATTGTAATCTCTCTGTTTCCCTTCGTAATGTTTCGGTCTTACCGAGATGAGCGATCGGTCCCACCGAGATTGCAATGTAAACTCTCTGTTTCCCTTCTGTAACATTTTGGTCTCACCGAGATGAGCGAATCGGTCCCACCGAGTTTACCTGACCAACTCTCTGGTTAGCTTATTACCAAAATCGGTCCCACCGAGTTTGTGTAATCGGCCACACCGAGATTACGTTATGCCCTAACCCTAACCATATTGGTCCTACCGAGTTGCATCTCAGTCCCACCGAAAATCCTAACGGTCACTAGGTTTGCTGACTCGGTCCGACCGAGTTTAACCATTCGGTCCCACCGAGTTTGGCAAATTGTGTGTAACGGTTAGATTCTGTGTGGAGGCTATATATACCCCTCCACCTACTCTTCATTCGTGGAGAGAGCCATCAGAACATACCTACACTTCCAATACACATTTTCTAAGAGAGAACCACCTACACTTGTGTTGAGGTCAAGATATTCCATTCCAACCATATGAATCTTGATCTCTAGCCTTCCCAAGTTGCTTTCCACTCAAATATTCTTTCCACCAAATCCAAATCCTGTGAGAGAGAGTTGAGTGTTGGGGAGACTATCTTTTGAAGCACAAGAGCAAGGAGTTCATCATCAACACACCATTTGTTACTTCTTGGAGAGTGGTGTCTCCTAGATTGGCTAGGTGTCACTTGGGAGCCTCCGACAAGATTGTGGAGTTGAACCAAGGAGTTTGTAAGGGCAAGGAGATCGCCTACTTCGTGAAGATCTACCGCTAGTGAGGCAAGTCCTTCGTGGGCGACGGCCATGATGGAATAGACAAGGTTGCTTCTTCGTGGACCCTTCATGGGTGGAGCCCTCCATGGACTCGCGCAACCGTTACCCTCCGTGGGTTGAAGTCTCCATCAACGTGGATGTACGATAGCACCACCTATCGGAACCACGACAAAAACATCCCTGTCTCTAATTGCGTTTGAATCCTCCAAACCCTTCCCTGTACATTCTTGCAAGTTGCATGCTTTACTTTCCGCTGCTCATATACTCTTTTGCATGCTTGCTTGAATTGTGTGGAGATTGCTTGACTTGTGCTAAGATAGCTAAAATCTGCCAAGAACTAAAATTGGGAAAACGCTAGATTTTTATTTGGTTAAGTAGTCTAATCAACCCCCCTCTAGACATACTTTCGATCCTACAAGTGGTATCAGAGCTTTGGTCTCCATTTTCTTTGATTTCCATAGCTTTTGGTGGTCATAGCCTTGGTTTCACAACCTAGGAGAGTATGGCGTCTAGCGAGGGAAATTATCACCGTAGAGGTCCTTACTTTGATGGTACTAATTTTGCTAGTTGGAAGCATAAGATGAAAATGCATATTCTTGGACATAACCCCACCGTTTGGGCTATTGTGTGTGTTGGCTTGCAAGGTGAATTCTTTGATGGGAAAGAACCAAATCGTGAAGCTACCGCAGATGAGTTGAAGATGCTACAATACAACGCTCAAGCTTGTGATATCCTCTTCAATGGATTGTGCCCCGAAGAATTCAACAAAATCAGCCGTCTTGAGAATGCAAACGAAATTTGGGATACTTTGATTGACATGCATGAAGGTACCGACTCCGTCAAGGAATCCAAGTTGGATGTGCTTCAAAGTCAACTTGACAAGTTCAAAATGAAGGATGGTGAAGGTGTCGCTGAAATGTACTCTAGGATTGCTCTTATCACAAATGAGATTGCCGGCTTAGGGAGTGAAGAGATGACCGATAGATTCATCATCAAGAAGATCCTAAGAGCCTTGGATGGAAAATATGATACCGTGTGCACATTGATCCAAATTATGCCCAATTACAAAGATCTCAAGCCAACGGAAGTCATCGAAAGAATTGTTGCTCATGAGATGTCACTCAAGGATAAAGAGGAACTTCACAACAAATCAAGTGGTGCTTACAAAGCCTCATGTGAAGCCCCCACATCATCGAGTGAGAAACAAACCTTCAATGAAGAATTGAGCTTAATGGTGAAGAACTTCAACAAGTTCTACAAGAGTAGAAGCAAAGAGAGAAGCTCCAAGTCAAGGTCCTACAATGACAAAAGATCTTCTAGTCGAGAGCGAAACTACTACAATTGTGGAAGGCCCAGACACTATTCCAATGAGTGTACGACGCCCTACAAGAGAAGAGAAGATTCTCCCAAAAGAAGAAGTAGAAGAGAAGAATCACCATCTAGAGAAAGAAGGAGCAGAGATGATCGTTATGAACGAAGACCCTCACGAAGAAGCAAGGATTCGGAAAGAAAGGACAAGTCATCAAGGAGCTACACAAAACGAATACATCAAGCTCACGTTGGTGAATGGGTATTCGACTCCGACAACCACTCCGAGAGAAGCTATCACTCCGACTCCGAATATACTCAAGATGAAGGTGTTGCCGGTCTAGCACTTGTGACAACCAACTCCTACGACATATTTGACTCACCAAATGAAGGAGTTGGAACATGCTTCATGGCTAAATGCCCAAAGGTATCACACCCCGAGTATGTTGATTTCAATAGTGATGAAGATGACTTGTTAGGTGATGATGATTTACTTGTTGACAACTCTAGTGATGAATACTATGATGAAACGTCAATTAATCATGCTAATCAAGATAAAACGAATGACAATGATAAGGAGAAGATTGAGTCTCTAACTAAAGAACTAAACACTCTTAAGTTAGCTCATGAAACTATCTTAGGAGATCATCGAGAACTTTTAAGGACTCATGAGAAATTATGCTTTGAAAAGCTCAACCTTGAGCAAGAGCATGAGTTCTTAAAAGCAATCAATGATGATCTTCGCAAGAAAAGTTCTTCTTACATTGCCAAGTGTTTACTCTTATCCACTTACATGCCTCAAGTCAAGTCTAGTAATAAGAACAAGCAAGATTCTTCCTCTAGTAGTAACAATAATCATGCTAAATCCAATTTTGTTGCTTCTAGTAGTTCTCTTGATTCCACTAATGATTCTCTTAGCCAAGTTACACTTGAGCAAGAAAATAGCTTATTGAAGGGAATTATAGAGAAAGGTGTTTACAAGAGCCTTGCCGGAAGTAAGCAATTCGAGGAAATTGTACGCAAGCAAGGAAGGCACCAGAAGAATCAAGGTGTTGGTTTTGAACGAAAGTTCAATGCCAATGGAGTTGAGTGGGAAGAAGATCAATACCCCAAGACGAAGTTTGTTCCTCAACAAGAGGAGTATGATCCTACTTCTCTCAAACGGGACACAAGCTCAAGATGATCTTCCACCACAAGACCACAAGCAAAAAGGCAAGACAAGCTTCAAGAGGAAATTGATGCATTTGAAGAAGCTCCTAAGGCCTTGGTCAAGTGGGTTCCCAAGACTACTTCAAGTTCCACTTCATCAAGTACAACTACAACACCGAGGATTCCCATCAAGATGGTGTGGATCCCGAAGAAGAAGAACTAGAGAGTTCTTGAGGGTGACTCCGCCAACATACTTCACTCTTATCATCTTGGCAAGAACAAGTGCAATCAACTTCCACATCTTGCACTAGTTCAAGGAGTCACAAACCCTCTTGTTGGTAAGACAAGGGACAAGGTAACCTAAAAGCTTTCATAGACATCATCTTGTGTGTGCATCACTCTATGTCTATGGATATCCTTGTTTGTTCCTTGTGGGACTAACCCGTGTAGGTATTGAAAGTGCAACTCACTCCAATGGATAGCTCCAAATGATCTACATCAACATTGAGCATCCACATCTTCAACATCTACATGAAGTCATCATCGACAAAACCCAAGGTTAGTTCATCCCTCTTAGGGGGGATCTCACATCTAGGGGGAGCTTTACTCTAAGAATTGAGCTAAAGCAACTCTAATGGTGTGAACACAACAATGCTTTATGTAAAAGTGGTAACCCCACTTGTGCTTAAACGATGAGTATGACCTATGATCAAATGTTCTCATTTGACTCCTAAGTCAATATACTCATATATAGATGACCTAGTCATCGCAAATTGTTTGATAGATGCTAGAATTGGTTGTGCATGCTTTGCCACATATTTCAATTGCCATTTTATTGTGTGAGCATGTTGATTGCATATTTTACTCATTCGAGGACATCCACTTGTTGTTTTGATTGATTGGTTTTCTTTTCTTTTCCAAGTGGATGGACAAGAATTCCTAAGAACCATCTCTAGCTATCTATGCTTTTCTCGTCTCAAACTCTATTCATGCTACATCACAAAATTTGATCAAGTAAGATTCGATCCACTCTGTGTGAGGAGCACTCGGAGTCCCCGATTCGTCATAGACTTAAACTTCCAAACTTCTTTGTGTGTTTCGGTCTGACCGATTCCTCCATTTCGGTCATACCGAGATCACTAAGTCGATCTAGGTTTTCAATCTCGGTGCAATCGATTTGAACTTTTCGGTCACACCGAGTTTCTATAACTGTCAACAATTATGCATCTCGGTGCCACCGAGTTGTTCCGCTCGGTCACACCGACAGGGTCGGGCTATATATACTCACGGGCAAAATTTTGGAAATTTCTCCGAAACCCCTTCGCCCACGCATAGCTCGCTCTGCCTCCGGGGTCTCCGGATCGTCCTCCTCGTCGCCAGCCGCCTCCTGTCACTGGTCTCCGCCGCCGTCAACGGAATTCTTCCCCGCCGTTGCCGCCGTAGCGAGTTCATTGCTGAACTAGGGTATGGACTCGATCACAGTGCTATCCCCGTTCGATTCCTAGCACATTGTGTTCATTATGATTCTTACCACGATTGAAACGCTTCTATCCAGTCAAAACACTTTGTAGATTAGAGTTGAATCGAAAATTTAGGGTTAGGTTTCTGCCGAAACCATCTCGGACCCACGGGTTGCAGAACTCGGTTCCACCGATTCGGCCAAGGCCATTGCACATGTGGTTCTCGGTATGACCGAGAATTGCAAATCGGTGTGACCGAGTTCAGGACTTTGTGAAACCCTAGTAGTCTCGGTGCCACCAAACTGTGACTCGGTCTGACCGAGTTCACTAGTTTAGGTTCCAACAGCTGCTTCGGTATCACTGAGTTTGCAAATCGGTTGATCCGAAATGCTTTCTGTGGAAAACTAAAACTAAGTTTTCGACTCATTCTTTTGCAAAAACCTCTGCATTTTGTGATGCTCATCCACTCTATCTCATCTCTATCTATTCACAGGGTCTGCTGTCAGTGTTTGCAACATGTCTGACTAGAGTGACAGCCAAAACAGGTCAGAGGAGCAGGTTCACCTGAGTGAGGGCACTAGTCCCTCTAGTAGTTTAGATGATGGTAGCAGGAGCACCCCAAGCAATTTGCCAAAGGCTGCCACTAGAGCAAGCAAGAAGAAAACTTCAGAGTCTGAGGATGAAGACTATGTGGCCACTGAGGATGAGACCACATCAAAGAAGAAAGTGGTTAAGAAGGAGTATAGCTCAGCTAAAATTAAGACAGGGATGAAGATCAAAAGGCCAGCAGGAAGACAACCAATGTCTAAGGCCAGAGCATCCTCTCAAGCATCTTTGGAATCTCAACCCAAAGAGCATGCTGCATAAGGAAAGAAAAGGAAGGAAAGGGTCAAGAAGACCATGGCCAGAGTGATTGGAAAGGCTTCCATGATGGAAGAAGAAGAGGAAGAAGAGGTTGCTACACCAGCACCCAAGGCACAGAAGCTTATGGGTGATGCTATCAGGACAGGGGCTGCAACATCAAAGCCCAAAGAAGCACCCAAAGCTGCCTCCAAGCCCAAGACTACACCAAAGAGAAATACCAGAAACATACCAGCTGCTGAGAAGAACAAGGCCCTAGTGCCTAAGACTATTGCTGAAGAAGAAGATGAAGAGCATGCTCTGAGAAAATTGAAGCCAAAAATTCCAGACCACAATGATGCTCATCCTGTGGCTGATAACATGAAGATCAGGAGAGACTAGGTACTGAGGAAATGGAGAGAGACAGATCCATATGCTACAAGGAGAAGGACTGTTGTTGATTACAGGTTCCACACAAAGGAACAACAAGATTTCTATGAGACAGTGCTGCTGGACAAGAAGCCTATAGTGTGTGATATGAGGTGGATTAACTGGACCTACATGAAGGAAAATGAGGAACATTATCCCGGTGTGTTTGATAGCTTTCGTGCTTGCGGAGTTGCAGACTTTGTTGGACAGAAGCTCACAAAGTGGAATGAGGAGCTCATAATGCAGTTCTACTCCACAGCACACTTCTATCCAGATGGCAGAATAGTTTGGATGTCTGAAGGTACGAGATATCGATCAACTATTGAGGAATGGGCCAATCTGATCAATGCCCCAAAGGAAAGTGAAGATGACTTGGATGTTTATGCCAAGAAAAAGATGGATCACAATTCTATGTCACAGATGTACAAGGAGATTCCTGAAGATGCCCTTGAGACTTTCAAGTTTGGGTCAGTCCATTTTCTTCTGTCAGGACTGCCAATGATCAACTGGATCCTAAGGAACACTCTCTTGCCCAAGTCTGGTGATCACAACATGATCAGAGGGCATGCAATTAACTTGCTACATATATTTGATGTGCCACAGAAGTTCAAGGTCATGAGCCTTATAGTTGAGACTATCAAGAGGACTGCAGCTGACCAGAAAAGAAGTTGTGGATATGCCCCACAGATCCAGGAGTTGATAAACTCAAAGATGGGCACAAGCACATACTTGTTGGATAAGGAACACTTGCCTATCTATCCTGACTTCAAGGACAACCAAGTTGTGATGAATGAAGATGAACCCTCCTCAGTGCAAGCACAAGCAAAGAAGGAGAAGGCAAAGATGGAGAAGGCTGCCAAGATGCCAACTCAAGAGGAGGCATCTGAGTACTTTTTGAAAAGCAAGCAGGACCAGCTTGGTTACTTGATAGCATCATCTCTGAGGATTGAGAAGGGGTTGGCCACCCTAACTCAAAACCAGGAGAGCCTGGAAAGAATCGTGGAACAAAAATTCTATGATTTAGATGTCAAAGTAACTGAGATTCAGTCTGTTGTGGAGCAACTACAGGATGGCATGCAGGAGAGGAAGGGAAAGACAACCACTAATGCATTTGCCAGAGTGCCTCGAGCTCAGAGATCTGCTACAATGCCTGTACTAGACACTAGAGTCACTTCATCTACACCAGCTACAGCTCCAGCGCAACCAACTCCAGCACCTACCCCAGCAGCTCCATCTACTTCAACTGAAGCCTTCGTCCTTGGCGTTCTCCGGACAACACCACCTGAAGACCAAGCATGAGAGACGTTTTAGTGTTATGCATTTTCTATGAACTTTTTGGTAACTTGTTGCCAAAGGGGGAGAAAAATGTATAGATCATAGGCTTCGAGAGAGAGCGTTGCTTTTTGTTCTCTCTTGCTTTGGTGTTTGAACTTTGTTTATCTTTTGATTGCTTGAGATACTACACTATTATCTGTGAGACATTGATGATCATGTGGTTGATCATAAGCTACACTTATGCTTGTTAGATGATATTATCTTACTTATCCTTATATGATCATTCACTTTGCTTGGTGATGAGTGCATGTATTTAATTCTGATCATTTTGAGCGCTCCACCAAGATGTATGTGACATGGAAGAGTAACCCATGATCCTAACTCATTGTGCATTTGTAGTCCAAAGCAAATCTTAAGATATGCACAAATTTAGGGGGAGCTCTTGCTTTTCACATACTTCTCAAAGCGACAATATCTTTCACTCTTATTATCATTTGTCGAAGCTTTGATCTATATGTTGTCATCAATTACCAAAAAGGGGGATATTGTAAGTGCAACTATCCCCGGGTGGTTTTGGTAATTCCTAACAACATATATCTCATTGAGCTAACATTATTCCAAGATTAATATTTCAGGAAAAGCTCAATGAATGGCATGGCATGGATGAGGAAAGTGGATCCCTCAAAATTCTAAGGACAAAAAGTTTGGCTCAAGCTTCAAGATCAAGACTCTACATTTTATATTTTAGTGATCCAAGATCACATTGAGTCTATAGGAAAAGCCAATACTATCAAGGAGGAATGAGGTGTTGCTTAATGGCTTGCTTGCTCAAAGTGCTTAGTGATATGCTCCAAAACCCTCAACTACCTTCCCACATCCACATATGACCTAAACCAAAAGTCAAACTCGGCCCCACTGATTCTTTCTATCCGGCGCCACCGAGTTTCAAATGTCATAGCCACTGCCACAAACCCTAGCAATTCGGTTTCACCGATAGGGATCTCGGTCTCACCGAGATGGGATTGTAATCTCTCTGTTTCCCTTCGTAACGTTTCGGTCTTACCGAGATGAGCGATCGGTCCCACCGAGATTGCAATGTAAACTCTCTGTTTCCCTTTTGTAACATTTCGGTCTCACCGAGATGAGCGAATCAGTCCCACCGAGTTTACCTGACCAACTCTCTGGTTAGCTTATTACCAAAATCGGTCCCACCGAGTTTGTGTAATCGGTCACACCGAGATTACGTTATGCCCTAACCCTAACCATATCGGTCCTACCGAGTTGCATCTCAGTCCCACCAAAAATCCTAACGGTCACTAGGTTTGCTGAATCGGTCCGACCGAGTTTAACCATTCGGTCCCACCGAGTTTGGCAAATTGTGTGTAACGGTTAGATTCTGTGTGGAGGCTATATATACCCCTCCACCCACTCTTCATTCGTGGAGAGAGCCATCAGAACATACCTACACTTCCAATACACATTTTCTGAGAGAGAACCACCTACACTTGTGTTGAGGTCAAGATATTCCATTCCAACCATATGAATCTTGATCTCTAGCCTTCCCCAAGTTGCTTTCCACTCAAATCTTCTTTCCACCAAATCCAAATCCTGTGAGAGAGAGTTGAGTGTTGGGGAGACTATCATTTGAAGCACAAGAGCAAGGAGTTCATCATCAACACACCATTTGTTACTTCTTGGAGAGTGGTGTCTCCTAGATTGGCTAGGTGTCACTTGGGAGCCTCCGACAAGATTGTGGAGTTGAACCAAGGAGTTTGTAAGGGCAAGGAGATCGCCTACTTCGTGAAGATCTACCGCTAGTGAGGCAAGTCCTTCGTGGGCGACGGCCATGATGGAATAGACAAGGTTGCTTCTTCATGGACCCTTCATGGGTGGAGCCCTCCGGGGACTCGCGCAACCGTTACCCTCTGTGGGTTGAAGTCTCCATCAACGTGGATGTATGATATCACCACCTATCAGAACCATGACAAAAACATCCGTGTCTCCAATTGCATTTGAATCCTCCAAACCCTTCCCTTTACATTCTTGCAAGTTGCATGCTTTACTTTCCGCTGCTCATATACTCTTTTGCATGCTTGCTAGAATTGTGTGGAGATTGCTTGACTTGTGCTAAGATAGCTAAAATCTGCCAAGAACTAAAATTGGGAAAAGGCTAGATTTTTATTTGGTCAAGAAGTCTAATCACCCCCCTCTAGACATACTTTCGATCCTACAACAGGGAAATCCTTCACTACTGGTACTTACTCCTGCACAACTCCTGTTAGACAATTTACTTGAGTCCTCTTCGGCACATGCCGGGATACATACTTAATCCTTCTCCCTTCTGGGGTGGTAAGCAAGATCGACTTACTGGCGCAATCGATGTTTCCTCCATACATGGACAGCCAATCCATCCCCAGAATTACATCAAATCCTTGTGATTCCAAAATGATTAAATCCGAGGGAAACACATGCCTACCTATACTCAATGGCACTTGAAAACATCCTTGGCTATCCATATACTCCGCTCCTGGTGAGCTTACTAACATAGGTGTTCTAAGAACTTTGGTGGGCAGATTATACTTATCCACAAATCCCCTTGATATGTATGAATGCGATGCACCAGTATCGAAAAGAACGAGTGCAGTAAATGACTTAACCAAAAACTTACCGATTACTGCATATGGCTGCTCTTCAACCTCCTCCACGTTAACGTGGTTCACCTGTCCCCTGTTGAAAGGGTTCGGCTTCTTCCCAGAGCTTCCATTGTCATTTCCATTCTGGGATTCAGGACATTCATTGGCATAATGTCCGGTCTTCTGGCACTTAAAACAAGTGACTTGGCTCAGGTCTCTCTTGGCTGGGGTCGATGGGTTGGTGCGGTTCTGGCCGTTGCTTCCTCCATTCCCATTACCATTCTTGGTGCCATTGTGATTGTGCGAGCTACCTCCTCCATGGGTATGCTGAAAATGTCCTCCCGGTCTAGGGATAAAACGTGGTTTTTGCTGAGCTCTTGAATTATACTTTCCTTGTCCATACTTCCTCTTGCGATTCTCAATCTGCTACTGCTTCCCTTCAATCATGAGAGCACGATCTACCAACTCCTGGTAGTTGTTGAAGGTTGCTACCATCAACTGCATGCTCAACTCATCATTCAGTCCTTCCAGAAATTTCTCCTGCTTAGCTGCATCCGTAGCAACGTCATCTGGGGCAAAACGTGCTAGCTTACTAAAGTCCTCCACATACTGGCCAACTATCCGTCCTCCTTGGCGCAAGTTGCGAAACTCTCACTTCTTCATGGCCATAGCTCCTGCTGAAACATGGGCAGTACGAAAAGCCTGCTGAAACTGGTCCCATGTGACAGTGTCGACAGGGAAAGTGGCTGTGAAATTCTCCCACCATGATGCTGCGGGTCCTTGAAGCTGATGTGTGACAAACTTCACCTTTTCTGCATCTGTGCATCCTGCTGTGGTCAACTCCCTAGCTGTCTTACAGAGCCATTCATCTGCTACTATCGGCTCGGTGCTACTGGAAAACACCGGCGGATTCAGCCTAAGAAAACGGGCTAAATGATCAATAGGTGGTGGTGGTAGGTTGTTGTTGTTGTTGTTCCCCTGATTCTGGTTCTGGACTAGCAACTGCATCAATGTGTTCTGCTGCTGGATCAACTGAGTGAGCTCCGGTGGGAAGGTAAATCCGGGGTCACATCTCGGAGGCATCTAAGGGTTTAGAAAAGATGAGATTTAAGAATAGAGGGGGTCTAAAGAGAAAACACTACACATATGCACATGAGACAAAAGCAAACAATTCACTTCATTCAATCAATCAATCAAGGGCATACAATCGATCTAACTATCGCAAAAATGCTCGGATTACTATATTTACATGGTGGAATACTACTACTAATTTGGTGGTCTACTAGAAATATTCTTCGGTTGCAGACTCCATGATATCTGCTCCAACTTCATCAACATAGTCATCATCGCTATCATCTGGATCCGAGTCGGTGTCATCGATGATGATGTAGTCTTCCGGGCGAATCTCCTTGGGTTCCTCGTCTTCTTTTACCGGTGTAGGGCCTCCCATAAATATTCCAATCTTCTTGATCAAATCGTCATTTTTCTCCACTAGTACTTCAATTTCCTCTTCATAATCTTCACGTGTAGCCTTGAGTTCTTCCTCCAGTTCCTTGATTCTTGTCTTTGCCTTCTTCATATCTATCATGTCGGCGCACATTTGATTCTCCTGACGTCGAATGTGCTGATTTAACTCCTGGATAAAAGCTAGAATTGATCTATCCTTCCTGGTGCTGATCATCTCCCAGTGCTCATCTCGGCGCCCACAAATCTGGTAGATCGTATCCTTGAGATCATTGCGTTAGACTTCTCCAATGCGTCCCATGGCGATGTGAGCTGCCATGCTCTTTCCTAGATCCCAAGTTGGTGCATCAAAAGAAAACTCTATGGGCTCAGTGACTGGCATGAACGTCCTTCCTGGAACTTGAACTTGAATCATCCAGCGCTCTTCTTACGGTAAAGTGGCATTGTAGGTCCAGGTGAAGCTTGGTACTCCTATGTTCAGGTATCCAGTGACTTCCTTCAAGTGACGTCCAAAGGGTGTATCTTCATCCGGTTGCGTGAACTTGTTCCTTGCATCCACCTTCCTAAAAGAGTAGAAAAGATGAGAAGTCAGAAAGAGAAGAGAGTGAGTAGTGATCTAGGTCTTTTAGCTTAGTGGTCGTGTCCTACAGTCAGCGTGTGCTCTGATACCATCTTGTAGCGACCAGACCTCAAACGGTCCAATCTCTGTGCTCACGTGTCATCCCTGGATCAGTAATGCTGACACCACACAGTACTTGAAGGATTTATAACAGAGTAGCAATCACACACTTATTACATCGAGTGTCTCAAAAGAGAACTTATTACAATAAATATGGCTTAAGGCCATCTAATAACGATAACAGCGGAAGGCTTGGAAGATAAGTGAGTCCATCAACTCCAACGGCATCACTGAGTATAGAACCACGACCTAAAATCACCTTAATCGTCGTCTGAAAAGTCTGCAACATTAACGTTGCAGCCCGAAACGGGTCAGCACATGGAATATGCTGGCAAAGTAACACATAGAGAGTAATGGAATGAAATAGGCTATTGTATATGCATATTTGGCTGGTGGAAAGCTCTATGGTTACAGTTTTGCGTAAAGCCAATTTTTCCCTACTACAAAGGAATAAATTTTATTTAACTATCAGGGTAGTTGTTAAACATTGAGAATAGTTGACAGCATTCTCAATCCCAATTAAGCATCATCATTAAACAAAACCCAACAACATTAATTTTAGAGTAACATGATGAGATTCACATGATAATCCAAGTAGTAGATACTCAAGATGTCCATAACTGGGGACACGGCTAACCATGATTAGTTTATACACTCTGCAGAGGTTTGCGCACTTTTCCCCACCAGACTCGATCGCCTCCATTTGATTTCTCGCACTACATGGTGTTTGAGAAACGGATGACCGAGACATAGTCTTTCAGAAGTGCTAGGACCTTACGATTGGGTAGACCGTTACACCTACTTTCCCAAACCCACAATTTAATTAGATCCTAATCATACAATGTGTGAGGATTGATCTAATGCAATAAAAACTGGGTAATTGGAAGTATGATCAAAGTGTTACTTGCCTTGCTGATGATCCGCAAAACCTAGCGATTCGAAGTAGCAAGCGGTGCACTCCGGGTACTCTATCGCAAACAAACAAGCATACAATAAGTACTCAACTAATGCACAGGTAAAACTCGAATAAAAGATCTAACCAGAAGGTTCAACTTAAGAACTCCGGTTGGCAAAAAGAATCAAATTGAACGAAGCAACGAAAGACAAACGACAAAAGAAACAGGCTTCGTTTACTATTCTGGATCTAGGCCAATTTTTACAGTGGCAAAAACTTGTTTGAGTTGGTTAAACGGAAAGAGGGTTTCGAGACGAAACTCCAGGCGCTTGAATCGCCTGATTCCGATAAACGAGCGAAAAGTTAGAATAAAACGAAAATCGGATCAGGAATCGCGATCAGAAAAATCATGGATTTAATCCGAGAAAAAAAATGACGAACGTTCGTTAAAACAAATGAACGGACGAATGCTCACTAATTAAATAAACCGAAAAACTGATCTGTTTAAACAAACTGAACAAAATTGACGGAAAACCGATCGGTTTTCTAAAAAAAACGGCGGTGAAAAACTACCTCCGGCGGCGGCCGATCCGGCGGTCCGGCGAGGTGGCGCGGCGGCGGCGGCGAGGCGGCGAGGCGCGGATGGCGCGGGCAGCGGCGAGCGGTGCGGGCGGCGAGGCGGCGGGCGGCGCGGGCGGCGGCGACGGCCTAGGGTTAGGGTTTCGGTGGCGGGGCGCGGCTGGGCTGGCCTCAGGCCTCGGCGGCGCTATTTGAAGGCCCGGCCAGGCGGAGTCTTGGCCGGTTACGGCCCAAGGTCGGTTCAGACTCTTTTTTTAAATAAATTACGCTCAGAAAAAAACAAAACGAAAACTAAACAGACTCCAAAAATCCCGAAATAAATTTTTCCCGCCTTCTAAAATCAAGCCGCACAGGATGAACATTTATTTGGGTTCTAAATGCAATTTTGAAAAACGCGCATTTTTCCTAATTCAAATAAAATAGCAAATAAAACCAAAATAAAATCTTATTTGATTTTTTTATTAAATCCTCAATATTTCTTTATTTTGGGAAAGTCATTTTATTCCCTCTCTCATATTTTTGTAATAGAAATAATTGAAGATAAAATAAATAAAATCAAATGATCCTATTTTCAAAATTTGAGAAAACTCAAATATGAAAATAACGAAATTCCCCACTCTCTCCAAGGGTCCTTGAGTTGCGTAGAATTTTCTAGGATCATCCAAAATGCAATGAAATATGATATGCAATGATGATCTAATGTATAACATTCCAAATTGAAAATTTGGGATGTTACAATATTGTTAATGCTAAGATAGACTACAAAAAGCATATTGTTTCTGTTGGTTTAGGGGATATGTCTCATGATTTTAATTTTGCTAAATTTTATAGACAACCCCATGATAAAGAATTGCCTAGTAAAGATGAAATTATTGGTCTATCCTCTATTGTCGTGCCTCTTAATGATCCTTTAGAACAATATTTGGTAGACCATGAAAATGATATGTTTATGAATGAAAGAAGGGAAATAGATGAAGTATTCTTTAAACAGGGACCTATTTTGAAACACAACTTGCCTGTCGAAATTCTATGGGATCCTCCTCCACCCAAGGGTGATCCCGTGTTTGAGCTTAAACCATTACCTGATACTCTTAAATATGCTTATCTTGATGAAAAGAAGATATATCATGTTATTATTAGTGCTAACCTTTCAGCGCAGGAAGAGGAGAAATTATTGAAAACTCTGAAGAAGCACCATGCTACTATTGGATATACTCTTGATGATCTTAAGGTCATTAGTCCCACTCTAGGCCAGCACAAAATAAAATTGGAGAAAGACGCTAAACCGGTTGTTGACCACCAACGACGGTTAGATCCTAAGATGAAAGAAGTGGTAAGAAAAGAAATACTAAAGCTTCTGGAGGCAGGTATAATTTATCCCGTTGCTGATAGTCGATGGGTAAGTCCTGTCCATTGTGTCCCTAAGAAGGGAGGTATTACTCTTGTTCCTAATGATAAAGACGAATTGATCCCACAAAGAATTATTACAGGTTATATAATGGTAATTGATTTCCGCAAACAAAATAAAGCTACTAAAAAGGATCATTACCCTTTACCTTTTATTGATCAAATGCTAGAAAGATTATCCAAACATACACATTTTTGCTTTCTAGATGGTTATTCTGGTTTCTCTCAAATACCTGTGTCAAAGGAGGATCAGGAAAAGACCACCTTTACTTTCCCTTTCGGTACCTTTGCTTATAGACGCATGCCTTTTCGTTTATGTAATGCACCTGCTACCTTTCAAAGATGTATGACTGCTATATTCTCTGACTTTTGTGAAAAGATTGTTGAGGTTTTCATGGATGATTTTTCCGTATATGGAACTTCTTTTGATGATTTCTTAAGCAACCTTGATCGAGTTTTGCAGAGATGTGAAGAAACTAATCTTGCCTTGAATTGGGAGAAGTGCCACTTTATGGTTAATGAAGGCATTGTCTTGGGGCATAAAATTTCTGAAAGATGTATTGAAGTTGATAAAGCTAAAGTTGATGCTATTGAAAAGATGTCATGTCTAAAGGACATTAAAGATAGAAGAAGTTTCCTTGGTCATGCCGGTTTTTATAGGAGGTTCATTAAGACTTATCAAAGATTTCTAGGCCTTTGACTAATCTCTTACAAAAAAAAGTTCCTTTTGTCTTTGATGATGATTGTGTACAAGCATTTGAAATACTTAAGAAAGCTTTGATTTTTGCACCTATTGTTCAGCCTCCTGATTGGAATTTACCCTTTGAAATTATGTGTGATGCTAGTGATTATGTTGTAGGTGATGTTTTAGGACAAAGAGTTGATAAGAAATTAAATGTTATCCAATATGCTAATAATCTCTAGACAGTGCCCAGAGAAATTATGCTACTACTAAAAAGGAATTTTTAGCAGTTGTATTTGCTTGTGATAAGTTCAGACCTTATATTGTTGATTGTAAAGTAACTGTGCACTCTGATCATGCTACTATTAAATACCTTATGGAAAAGAAAGATGCCAAACCTAGACTTATTAGATGGGTTCTCCTACTACAAGAATTTGATTTGCATATTATTGATAGAAAGGGAGCCGAGAACCCAGTTGCAGACAACTTGTCTAGGTTAGAGAATGTTCTTGATGACCCACTACCTATTGATGATAGCTTTCCTAATGAACAATTAGCCATCACAAATTCTTCTCGTACTGCTCCATGGTATGCTGATTATGCTAATTACATATTTGCTAAATTTATACCACCTAGTTTCACATACTAACAAAAGAAGAAGTTTTTCTATGATTTAAGACATTACTTTTGGGATGACCCGCACCTTTATAAAGGAGTAGATGGGGTTATTAGACGCTGTGTACCTGCGCATGAACAGGAATAGATCCTACGCAAGTGTCACTCTGAGGCTTACGGAGGACACCATGCTGGAGACAGAACTGCACATAAGGTATTGCAATCCGGTTTTTATTGGCCTACTCTTTTTCAAGGATGCCCGTAAATTTGTCTTGTTGTGTGATGAATGTCAAAGAATTGGTAATATTAGTAGATGTCAAGAAATGCCTATGAAGTATTCACTTGTTATTGAACCATTTGATGTTTGGGACTTTGATTATATGGGACCGTTTCCTCCCTCTAATGGGTATACACATATTTTAGATGTTGTTGATTACATTACTAAGTGGGTAGAAGCTATTCCAACTAGTAGTGCTGATCATAACACCTCTATTAAGATGCTTAAAGAAGTTATTTTTCTGAGGTTTGGAGTCCCTAGATACTTAATGACTGATGGTGGTTCACATTTTATTCATGGTGCTTTTCATAAAATGCTTGCTAAGTATGATGTTAATAATAGAATTGCATCTCCATATCATCCACAGTCTAGTGGTCAAGTAGAACTGAGTAATAGAGAGCTTAAATTAATTCTGCAAAAGACTATTAGAATTGGTCCAAGAAACTTGATGATGCATTATGGGCCTATTGAACTGCATACAAAAATCCCATGGGTATGTCTCCATATAAAATGGTCTATGGAAAAGCATGTCACTGACCTCTCAAACTAGAACATAAGGCATATTGGGCCATTAAAGAGCTCAACTATGACTTCAAACTTGCTGGTGAGAAGAGACTATTTGACATTAGCTCACTTGATGAATGGAGAACCCATGCTTATGAGAATGCCAAGCTGTTTAAAGAAAAGGTTAAAAGATGGCATGACAAAAGGATACAAAAATGTGAGTTTAATGTAGGTGATTATGTATTGTTATACAACTCTCGTTTAAGATTTTTTGCAGGAAAACTCCTCTCTAAATGGGAAGGTCCTTACGTTATCGAGGAGGTCTATTGTTCTGGTGCCATTAAATCAACAACTTCGAAGGCACAAATCCGAGGGTGGTGAACGGTCAAAGAATCAAACATTATATCTCAGGTAATCCTGTAAATGTTGAAACCAATGTTATTGAAACCATAACCCCGGAGGAGTATATAAGGACACCTCCCAGAATGTTTTAGCTTCCGAAAAGGAAGAGGTAGGTGGTAGGTGAGTAAACCGACTCCAAAATAGTTCTAATAGCAATTTTCTCCGCTTTGGAATATTTAAGAAAATAGGAAAAAAAGAAGCAGTTTGGAAAGGACACGAGGCATCCGCGAGGGTGGAGGGCGTGCCCTCCTCCCTCGTGGGCACCTCGTGTGCCCTCCGGACTCTGTTTTCTTGCACGATACTTCTTTTGGTCGGTAGAAAATCTTTATATAATCTCCCGAAGGTTTTGACCACCATACCACACAAAATATCCTATGTTTTTGTTTCGAGTTGTTTCTGCTGCAGATTTAGATCGGGATGTCTTCTCAAGAGTCAGTTGGGGAGAGCCGGGTTCACGATGGGGGAACTACAGAGCTCAGCTATTTCAAACTCGGTCATCCCTTCCACCGTTAGATTTCTTTATGAAAATATGAAAAAGAGTGTCACTTGTTCCCCTGCAGCTATGCAACATCCATGGGTGAAAGGAGCTTTAGCTGTCACGGGCAAGCTCCATAAGGAAATAATGGACCTCAAGCAGCAAGTCAATACGCTCGAGGAAGAGAATCGTATCCCGAGGGGCACCATCGCCAAGAATATCACATCACCACCTCCGAAGAAAGAGTCATAAATACATGGGTATGGGCACTCCCATTGGCAACTGCCAAGCTTGGGGTAGTGCCCCGGTATCGTATCACCATCACACCTTTATCTTTACCATTTTTTCTTAGTTCGATCCTTTTGGTAATATCTTGATTTAGTAGAATAAAGTTTCAGTATGATTTAGTTTTGAGTTTGCTTTATGATCCTTCTATGTAATCGAGTCTGTGAGCTATATATAATAAAGATTAGTTTTGAGTCAAGGGCTTGGTTATCTTGCTATGATCTCGAGAAAAAAGAGAAAGAATAAAAAGAAATAAAGAGATCATATTGATCTTATGGAGAGTAATGACTTCACATATCAAGAGTATGATGAATAAAAGTTGTTGAGAGTTGACAAGCATAGTTTTGGTCATCATTGCAATTAATACGAAATAATAAAGAAAGAGAGGTTTCACATATAAATATACTATCTTGGACATCTTTTATGATTGTGAGAACTCATTAAAATATGACATGCTCAAAATTTGAGGTTGGACAAGGAAGACTACGTAATGGGTTATGTTTTCTTACATCCGAAATAAATTATATTGTCATGGATCATCCAACATGTTGAGCTTGCCTTTCCCCCTCGTGCTAGACAAATTCTTTGCACCAAGTAGATATACTAGCTGTGCTTCCAAATATCCTTAAACCCAGTTTTGCCATGAGAGTCCACCATATCTACCTATGGATTGAGTAAGATCCTTCAAGTAAGTTGTCATTGTTGCAAGCAATAAAAATTGCTCTCTAAATATGTATGATTTATTAGTGTGGAGAAAATAATCTTTATACGATCTTGTGATGTGGAAGAAACAAAAGCGACAGACTGGATAATAAAGGTCTATATCACAAGTGGCAATATAAAGTGACGTTCTTTTCCATTAAGATTTCGTGCATCCAACCGTAAAAACACATGACAACCTCTGCTTCCCTCTACGAAGGGCCTATCTTTTATTCTTGTCTTATACTTCATATAACAGTCATGGTGATCTTCACCTTTCCTTTTTACATTTCATCCTTTCGCAAGCACTGTGTGTGGGAAAGATCCTGATATATATAGCTAATTGGATGTGAGTTCTCATGAACTATTATTGTTGACATTACCCTTGAGGTAAAAGGTTGGGAGGCAAAACTATAAGCCCCTATCTTTCTCCGTGTCCGATTAAAACTTCATACCCATAAGTATTGCGTGAGTGTTAGAAATTGTGAAAGACTAAATGATAGTTGAGTATGTGGACTTGCTAAAAAGCTCTTATATTGACTCTTTCTGATGTTGTGATAAATTGCAATTGCTTCAATGACTGAGATTATAGTTTGTTAGTTTTCAATGAAGTTTCTGATTCATACTTGAAATTGTGAATGAATTGTTACTTCAGCATAAGAAATCATACGAAAATATACATTTATGTTGCTGTTACAAGAATGATCATGATGCCCACATGTCCGTATTTTATTTTATCGACACCTCTATCTCTAAACATCTGGACATATTTTTCTATATCGGCTTCCGCTTGAGGACAAGCGAGGTCTAAGCTTGGGGGAGTTGATACATCCATTTTGCATCATGCTTTTATATTGATATTTATTGCATTATGGGCTGTTATTACACATTATGTCACAATACTTATGCCTATTCTCTCTTATTTTACAAGGTTTACATGAAGAGGGGGAATGCCGCAGCTGGAATTCTGGGCTGGAAAAGGAGAAAATATTAGAGACCTATTCTGCACAACTCCAAAAGTCCTGAAACTCCACGGAAGTCAGTTTTAGAATATATAAAAAATATTGGGCGAAGGAAGCACCAGAGGGGGGCCACCCACCATCCACGAGGGTGGGGGCGCGCCCTACCCCCCTGGGCGCGCCCCCTGCCTCGTGGGCCCCCTGGCAGGCCTCCGGTGCCCATCTTTCGCTATATGAAGTCTTTCGCCCTGGAAAAAATCATAAGCAAGCTCTCGGGATGAAACTCCACCGCCATGAGGCGGAACCTTGGCGGAACCAATCTAGGGCTCCAGCGGAGCTGTTCTGCCGGGGAACCATCCCTCCGGGAGGGGGAAATCATCACCATCAATCCTCTCATCAAGAGGGGGTCAATCTCCATCAACATCTTCACTATCACCATCTCATCTCAAACCCTAGTTCATCTCTTGTATCCAATCTTTGTCCCAAAACCTCAGATTGGTACCTGTGGGTTGCTAGTAGTGTTGATTACTCCTTGTAGTTGATTCTAGTTGGTTTATTTGGCGGAAGATCATATGTTCAGATCCTTTATGCATATTAATACCCCTCTGATTATGAACATGAATATGCTTTGTGAGTAGTTATGTTTGTTCCTGAGGACATGGGAGAAGTCTTGCTATAAGTAGTCATGTGAATTTGGTATTCGTTCAATATTTTGATGAGATGTATGTTGTCTCTCCTCTAGTGGTGTCATGTTAACGTCGACTACATGACACTTCACCATTGTTTGGCCCTAGAGGAAGGCATTGGGAAGTAATAAGTAGATGATGGGTTGCTAGAGTGACAGAAGCTTAAACCCTAGTTTATGTGTTGCTTCGTAAGGGGCTGATTTGGATCCACATGTTTCATGCTACGGTTAGGTTTACCTTAATACTTCTTCTGTAGTTGCGCATGCTTGCAAGAGGGGTTAATCATAAGTGAGATGCTTGTCCAAGGAAGGGCAGTACCCAAGCACCGGTCCACCCACATATCAAATTATCAAAGTAACGAACGTGAATCATATGAGCGTGATGAAAACTAGCTTGACGATAATTCCCATGTGTCCTCGAGAGCGCTTTCCTTTATGTAAGAGTTTGTCCAGGCTTGTCATTTGCTACAAAAAGGATTGGGCTATCTTGTTGCACCTTATTTACTTTTATTACTTGTTACCCGCTACAAATTACCTTATCACAAAACTATCTGTTACCGATAATTTCAGTGCTTGTAGAGAATACCTTACTGAAAACTGCTTATCATTTCCTTCTGCTCCTCGTTGCGTTCGACACTCTTACTTATCGAAACGACTATGATAGATCCCCTATACTTGTGGGTCCTCGGCCGCCGCTGCCCGTCGACAGCTGTTGCCGGCCGCCGTTGCCGCCACACCACCGTCGAAAGCCAGGGCTATCTCCCGCTCCACCGCCGCGGCCCGAAGGCGGGAGGTGGCCGTCGTGGCCGCCACCCCACTGCCGGTCACCGCGGCCATCGCCCACTCCGCCACCGTGGCCCGAAGGCGGGAGGTGGTGGTCATGGCTGCCACCCCATCATCGGCCACCGTGGTCGCTAGCCCACCGTCGACCGTCGGGATTATCACCCGCTCCGCCGCCGCGGCCCGAAGGTGGGAGGTGGAGGCACGCACGTGTGTCAGCAACCTTGCGCGCTACATCGAGTTCCTGCGGGAGGAGGAGGAGTGCCTCGTTGAGCATGCAAAGAGCCTTACTGCAGCCGTGGCCGCAGCACACGCCGAAGCTGAGGCGAGGAATCAGGAGATCTACGAGCAGTCTGGCCGCTTCAAGAGGGATCGTCTAGAGCGGTAGTGAGCATTCGAGCTGGCGAGCGATGCTGAACGTGCAGCACCGGCAGGCACCGTATTGCATTTGTCCATCTCATTAGTAGGCTCCTGCTCCTCCTCTGCCTCTTACTAAAGGGGTGAGCGTGCTCGGCAAAGGAGAGGCTGCCGGAAGTAGCACAAAGCCCCTCCGTGGTAGTAGTAGTATTTAGGGGCAATTTCGTTTAGTTCATCTGACTATAGATGTGTGGTCGAACTCTACAACATACTTAAAATTAGCTAGTATATATAGTTGAACTAACTATTTTAGTACGTGGTTGGCAACCGTTGGGGAGAAGTTTGGTCGGTTCAGCGGTCGAGTTGAACTGTTTGTATAAATTAAGAACGATTGCTTAATCTATGAATGAAATCTATGCTTAATTACTGAATTTTAATTACAAAAATTAGATAGTGCTAATGATTTCTAGCTGCATATTTTGACAAATCGCAGTGTTACAAGGATTGACAAATGGCAACGTTACTAGATCTACGAATGTAAACCTTTCCAATTTTACAAATGGCAACATACTCAATAATTGTTCATACGTGGTTGCACATGGGTCATCCAAAACAACCGTTTGCGTTGAAGGGATGCACAAATCCTGCGTTTCTCTCACTTTGCATACGAGTGTTCTATCTAAAATGTTTGCGATCAAGAGCTGCACAAATCCTGCTCGGCACTTTTTCCCTTCGCTTCCCGGGGAAGCTATCGGTTTGCATACGGGTGTTCTAACTAAAACGTTTGCGATGAGTGTTTTATATTTAAAAACCGAATTAAACTAGGGAAACCGAATTAAACCTGGGGAAGCTGACAATTTTTTTACCATGGCATATTGATGCCCCTCCATGATAGCATGCCAAGTTTCATGAATTTCAGACGAGTTTTGGATTTACTAGAATTTAAAAACCAGGTATCTCAATGTTTGCGTCCGAGCGACGGTAAATTCATTCCCACTTCTTGCATGGGATGTAAGCATGCACCCAAGGACACATATTTGATTATTCAACCAGTTTATATGCACTTGAGAATGTGCATGTAGTTCAAATTTGAATTATGCACATAAAATGCCTGGAAAACCCAGTTAATGTATAAAAAAGTCCAAACGAACCCAGAAAGATTCCAAAATTGAACACAACACTCTTGTTGTTCTATGTTGACACTCGAATTTTTTTGAAAGCAATAAGAGGCAATGGATATCGTTTCGTCCCCAAAGGTGGCACGTTCCCTACCGAAACCATCACGCTTGTTGTGAGAAGCACTGGTTTGTGAGAAGCTTATACCGAAACCTGCCCCAAATGGGACAAATTTTTTACCACGACATGTTGATGCCGCTCCATGATAGCATGCCAAGTTTTATGAATTTCAGACGAGTTTTGGATTTACTAGAATCTAAAAACCAGGTATCTCAATATGTGCGGCCGACTGACGGTGGCAGGGTGTTTGAAATTCATTCCCATTTCTTGCATGGGACCTAAGCATGCAACCAAGGACACATATTTGATTTTTCAACCAGTTTATATGCACTGGAGAGTTTGCATGTAGTTCAAATTTGAATTATGCACATAAAATGCCTGGAAAACCCAGTTAATGTATAGAAATGTCCAAACGAACCACGAAAAATTCCAAAATTGAACACAACACTCTTGTTGTTCTATGTTGACACTCGAAAAAATTTGAAAGCAATAAGAGGCAATGGATATCGTTTTCGTCCCAAAAGGTGGCACGTGCCCTACCAAAATCATCACGCTTGTTGTGAGAAGCGCTGGTTTGTGAGAACCTTATACGCAAACCTGCCCCAAATGGGACAAAAATTTTACCACGACATGTTGATGCCGCTCCATGATAGCATGCCAAGTTTCATGAATTTCAGACGAGTTTTGGATTTACTAGAATTTAAAAACCAGGTATCTTAATATGTGCGGCCCACTAACGGTGGCGGGGTGTTTGAAATTCATTCCCATTTCTTGCATGGGACCTAAGCATGAAACAAAGGACACATATTTGATTTTTCAACCAATTTCTATGCACTGGAGCATGTGCATTTTGTTAAAATTTGAATTATGTGCATAAAAGACCTACAAAACCCAGTTAATGTATAAAAATGTCCAAACGAACCCCGAAATATTCCAAAATTGAACACACCACTCTTGTTGTTCTATGTTGACACTCAAAAAAGTTTGAAAGCAATAAGAGGCAACAGATATCATTTTCTTCCCCAAAGGTGGCACGTTCCCTACCAAAAACATCACGCTTGTTGTGAGAAGCGCTAGTTTGTGAGAAGCTTATACCCAAACTTGCCCCAAATGGGACAAATTTTTTACCACGGCATGTTGATGCCGCTCCATGATAGCATGCCAAGTTTCATGAATTTCAAACGAGTTTTGGATTTAGTAGAATTTAAAAACCAGGTATCTCAATATGTGCGGCCGACTAACGGTGGGAGGGTGTTTGAAATTCATTCCCATTTCTTGCATTGGACCTAAGCATGCAACAAAGGACACATCTTCAATTTTTCAACCAGTTTATATGCACTGGAGCATCTGCATGTAGTTCAAATTTGAATTATGCGCATAAAATGCCTAGAAAACCCAGTTAATGTATAAAAATGTCCGAACGAACCCTGAATAATTCCAATTTTTTGGACGACACACCAGTAGTTGCATGTTCACCGCAGATAAAAGTTCTAGCAATTGTAACACCGTCCATGGCTGCTGTGACCCCATTATGTAATTCAAATCAAGACGAAAAATCAAGTAGACCCCACACAGTTTATTATAACCAGCGGTGTGAGATGCAGCACAAAATATTTTCGGACCGTGTCTGAATAAGGGAGCGTATCTGATGACACTTTGCGCGCTAGTTTTTTGGCTGAAGCGATTCCTTATTTTAGGCTTCCGTGGAAATATCTACCTCCCCTCCCCCTCGCCCTTACCAAAAGCCACATTTCCCGTGTTTCCGCCTTCTTTTCCAAGTTGAAACCTTCACTCCTTGCTTGCAGTGCCGCCGCCTCCTCGCTGGCGACCCTTCTTCACGCTGCTCGGCCTTGCCTATCTTGGCAGTTAATCCACACCCGACCCCCATCCTCCTCCTCCTTCCACATCCCACATGCCCCGACCGCCGATGCAAGCGCGACACCTTCCACCCAAATCACCGACCCCTCCACCAAATAAGAGTCGGCCTAAGCCATGGTGCACGCAGTATAGCCAGGACCTCAAGGAGCATATGGCAGCGGAGAAGCAAATCGCGGCCACATGAGCGGATGAGGTCGCGATGGCTGCCATTCGTGTCGACCCCCAGATCTTGAAGGAGCACCTTGCCATTTTCTAGCTACATCGGTTAAGCATACTCGGTTTACCCGTTGCGTGTGCTGCTCCTGCCTTTCCTTCACAAATTCTAGTGAATTGTGCTATCTAATTGTAACGCCCTCGATGCGGCTATATCTCCCACGTGTCGAAGCACGACTTAGAGGCATAACCGCATTGAAAGCAATGTTGCAAGTGAGGTAATCTTCACACAACCCATGTAATACATAAGGGAAAGAGATACATAGTTGCCTTACAATCGCCACTTCACACAGTTACATGAATAAAGCATTACATCATCCAAATACAATCAAGGTCCGACTACGGAACCAAAATAAAAGAAGAACCCCAAATGCGACAAAGGTCCCCGATCGATCCCAACTGGGCTCCACTACTGACCAACTAGAACGAAACAACACAAAGGACAAGATCTTCATCGAGCTCCTCCCGAGCTTGGTTGCGTCATCTGCAAGGACTCATCGGCACCTGCAAACTGGTTTGGAAGTATCTGTGAGCCACGGGGACTCAGCAATCTCGCACCCTCGCGATCAAGACTATTTAAGCTTATGAGTAAGGTAAAAGTATGAGGTGGAGCTGCAGCAAGCAACTAGCATAGATGGTGGCTAACATACGCAAAAGAGAGCGAGAAGAAAAGGCAAAGCACGGTCGATAAAAGTATGATCAAGAAGTGATCCTAAAACAACCTACGTCAAGCATAACTCCAACACCGTGTTCACTTCCCGGACTCCGCCGGAAAACGACCATCACGGTTACACACGCGGTTGATTCATTTTAATTAAGGTCAACTTCAGGTTTTCTACAACCGGACGTTAACAAATTCCCATCTGCCCATAACCGCGGGCACGGCTTTCGAAAGTTCAAATTCCGGCAGGGGTGTTCCAACTTAGCCCATCACAAGCTCTCACGGTCAACGAAGGAATAGACCTCCTCCCGAGACATTCCGATCAGACTTGGTATCCCGGTACAACAAGACATTTCGACAGGGTAAAACTAAACCAGCAACACCGCCCGAATGTGCCGACAAATCCCGATAGGAGCTGCACATATCTCTTTCTCAGGGCACACTCAGATTGTCTTAGGTACGGGTAGGCCAGCCCAGAGTTGCCCCTGGTGGTCACCGGCAGCTGACAGGTTGGACCAACACTCAGAGGAGCACTGGCCTGGGGGGGGGGGCGTAAAATAATGATGACCCATGAGTCCACGAAACCCAAGGGAAAAAGAGGCTAGGTGGCGAATGGTAAAACCAATGTTGGGCATTGCTGGAAGAGCTTTACTTAAGGCGAAATGTCAAGGGGTTCCCATTATAGCCCAACCGCGTAAGGAACGCAAAATCCGGGAACATAACCGATATGACGGAAACTAGGGCGCCAAGAGTGGAACAAAACACCAGGCATAAGGCCGAGCCTTCCACCCTTTACCAAGTATATAGATGCATTAATTAAATAAGATATATAGTGATATCCCAACAAGTAAACATGTTCCAACAAGGAACAACATCTCCATGTTCCAACAAGGAACAAAACTTCAATCTTCACCTGCAACTAACAACGCTATAAGAGGGGCTGAGCAAAGCGGTAACATAGCCAATCAACGGTTTGCTAGGACAAGGTGGGTTAGAGGCTTGGTTCAACAATATGGGTGGCGTGATAAGCGAGTGGTAGGTATCACAGCATAGGCATAGCAAAAGAGCGAGCTACTAAGCAAGCAAAGATACAAGTGATTTCGAGGGTATGGTCATCTTGCCTGAGATCCTGTAAGGAAGAAGAACGAGTCCATGAAGAAGACAAATGGACGTAGTCGAACGGTTCCTCACAAACGCGACGTTATCGGAACCAACCCAAAGAAGCAACACCGGAAAAGAGCAAACAACCTAGTAAACAACCACCACATAGACATGGCATGATGCACAAACAAGAATGATGCATGTCCGGTTTAAAGAGGGCATGGCATGGCAAAGTGCAACAACCAAAACTACAAATTAAGTGGAGCTCAATATGCAACGAGTTGCATATTGACGGAGCACCACATCAATTATTTAGTTCGATCTCGTTTATGTACCCAACAATATTAAATGTTGTTAAACATGGCAAGAGGGTGAAGCAAAAGAAAACTACCCATCTAGGCAAGTTTAAATGAGGCCGGAACAACAAGCAACAAGTCCGGAAACGCCTCATATGCATATATTAGGTTTGGTACTGTTCTGCCCTAAACCATATTTTATAGTAATTAAACATGCAAGATGATGTCACCATGTTAAACTAGGCAAAATTCTACCCCATTTACATATAAAGTTTATTAAATTCGGAGTTACGGTTATTTAGATATGAATTAAATCATTTTAGCATGGCATTGGAGCAAATTTAAACAAACATCATTTTAGACATTTTAAACATGGATGAAAGTTGCATATTATTAAACTAGATGAAATTCTAAGCAAGTTTCATATATAAAACATCTTAATCCGATGCACGAATTGTGAGTTATTAAATGCATGAAACTAGGGGGGGTTTCTGTAAAACTGCAATGCTCTGGATAATTGGACAAATTCACAGATCTGAAAAAAAACATCATCGGGCTGCATCTAGATCATGAAGCCCATCAAAGGAAAAATCGGGGGCTGCTCACCCTGGGCCTTGGGAGCCGGCGATGCTGGGCCTTGGAGAGGAAGGCGGCCCACGCGAGCGAGGGGGAGGCGGCCCACGAGGCGCAGGTGAGCGGGAGCCCCGCCGTGCTCCTCCTCAAGCTCGAAGCCGAGGATGGCCATGGCGGCGGCGCGGCGGTACAGTGACTCCAGCGAGGGCTGCGAAGGCCGGGGGCGCGCGGGAGGCGCCGGAAATGGGTAGATCGGCGGCGGGGCATCCGGATCTGGGGCGGAGGACGCTCAAGGACGACGGGGAGGCCGGGTTCGATGAGAGGGCGGCAGATCCGGCGAGACCTGTCCACTCCGGCGACGAGCACGAGGGCATGGGACTCCGGCGAGGACCCCTGGGGAGTACAGAGAGAGGGCGCTCATGAGAGAGAGAAGCGGAGAGGAAAAAGAGGCTGGACGGCGGCGCTGGTGACCTGGCGAAGCGGCTGGGCGAAGCTCCGGCGATGGCCGGCAAAGGGGCAGCGGTGGCGCGCAGATCCGGCAGGGCGAAGGGGAGCCGGGCGCGGTCGGGCGCTCCCGTGCGGCGGCGGCGAAACTGGGCCCGCGCGGGCCCCGGATGGGCTCCGCGGGCCGCGGCGGCGGTGGGACGGCGACGTCCACGCATCGATCTCCGATTCACCCGGGCGGCGGCGCGATCTCGTCCGGCCGGGACGGACATGTCCGGCGGGCGAGAGGGGAAGAGGATTAGGGTTGCAGCGTGAAATTTTGGAAGGGATCACGTATTTATAGGTAGAGGGAGCTAGGAGAGTCCAAATGAGGTGCGGTTTTCGGCCACACGATCGTGATCGAACGCTCTAGACGATGGAGGAGGTTTAGGTGGGTTTTGGGCCAAATTAGAGGGGTGTTGGGCTGCAACACAAACGAGGCCTTTTCGGTCCCTCGGTTAACCGTTGAAGTATCAAACGAAGTCCAAATGGTACGAAACTTGACAGACGGTCTACCGGTAGTAAACCAAGGCCGCTTGGCAAGTATCGGTCCAATTCGGAAATGTTTAAGCCCCACACATGAGAAGAAGCTAGAAATGACCACCGGAGGAGAACGAAGCGCCACAATGCAAAACGGACAACGGGGAAATGCTCGGATGCATGAGACGAACACGTATGCAAATGAAATGCACATGATGACATGATATGCAATGCATGACACGCAAGCAAAGACAAGGCAACAACAGCGAATAACTAAACGACACCTGGCACATCGGTCTCGGGGCGTTACAACACTCCACCACTACGAGATGATCTCGTCCCGAGATCCAGAATGGCACCGGAGGGACAACGGAAGAGATAATAGAAGAGGTAAAACAAATTGCTTCTTTGACAAACGAGTGAAACCAAAGAACCTTGAGAGGTTAAGCCATTTCGAGAAAAAGAATACAACAGAGATGCACGAAGTTGAAAAACACTCCGTTAGAAAAGAGGGACAAGGAAGAACAAGTTCGGACAGCACTCCGGTAGAAAGAGATATGAAACTTGATAAGACGAAAAGAACTTGAGCAGAGGACACAACGCTCCGGTTAAATGGATAGGCATGAAAAGAACATGATCTTTGACAAAATGAGATGATTGGTTGAAAAGAGCAGCAACACAATGCCTCTAGAACGAAAGAATAGAATATAGATAATTGAAATAAAAGAATGGAGAAGAAAATGCCAACTTCTGCCACATAAGAGCTTGAAAAGGCATCTTTAGGAGAAGGGTCGAACGGAGTTGTTGGAACACCAACAACGAAAAGAATAAGCTTGATATGGTCCTATAGAAGACATCTCAAAATTATGAGGTGAAATTCTGCCACTGACGAAAAATAATGGATTGGATTGATATCAACAAGGAGACGATAAACTAATTTCACCGGGAAGGATAGATGAAGAACTTGGATCATATATTATCACCATAAATAGCAACAGTCCTTAGGGATGGCCCAAGATAAATCCCAATGACGAGATTGATGGATTTAAAATATCTCATACTTGACAACATGTGAATCATGAAAAACATGAACTCAAATTATCAAGAATGACATAACTCCACCTCAAAAGATAAGGAAGAACAATTGCACTCCGGATTTTATAGTAATTAAACATGCAAGATGATGTCACCATGTTAAACTAGGCAAAATTCTACCCCATTTACATATAAAGTTTATTAAATTCGGAGTTACGGTTATTTAGATATGAATTAAATCATTTTAGCATGGCATAGGAGCAAATTTAAACAAACATCATTTTAGACATTTTAAACATGGATGAAAGTTGCATATTATTAAACTAGATGAAATTCTAAGCAAGTTTCATATATAAAACATTTTAATCCGATGCACGAATTGTGAGTTATTAAATGCATGAAACTAGGGGGGTTTTCTATAAAACTGCAATGCTCTGGATAATTGGACAAATTCACAGATCTGAAAAAAACGTCATCGGGCTGCATCTAGATCATGAAGCCCATCAAAGGAAAAATCGAGGGCTGCTCACCCTGGGCCTTGGGAGCCGGCGATGCTGGGCCTTGGAGAGGAAGGCGGCCCACGCGAGCGAGGGGGAGGCGGCCCACGAGGCGCAGGTGAGCGTGAGCCCCGGCGTGCTCCTCCTCAAGCTCGAAGCCGAGGATGGCCATGGCGGCGGCGTGGCGGTACAGTGACTCCGGCGAGGGCTGCGAAGGACGGGGGCGCGCGGAGGCGCCGGAACGGGTAGATCGGCGGTGGGGCATCCTGATCTGGGGCGGAGGACGCTCAAGGACGACGGGGAGGCCGGGTTCGACGAGAGGGCGGCAGATCCGGCGAGACCCGGCCACTGCAGCGACGAGCACGAGGGCATGGGACTCCGGCGAGGACCCCTAGGAGGTACAGAGAGAGGGCGCTCATGAGAGAGAGAAGCAGAGAGGAAAAAGGGGCTGGACGGCGGCGCTGGTGACCTGGCGAAGTGGCTGGGCGAAGCTCCGGCGATGGCCGGCAAAGGGGCGGCGGCGGCGCACAGATCCGGCAGGGCGAAGTGGAGCCGGGCGCGGTCGGGCGCTCCCGTGCGGCGGCAGCGAAACTGGGCCCGCGCGGGCCCCGGATGGGCTCCGCGGGCCGCGACGGCGGTGGGACGGCGGCATCCACGCGTCGATCTCCGATTCACACGGGCGGCGGCGCGATCTCGTCCGACCGGGACGGACATGTCCGGCGGGCGAGAGGGGAAGAGGATTAGGGTTGCACCGTGAAATTTTGGAAGGGATCACGTATTTATAGGTAGAGGGAGCTAGGAGAGTCCAAATGAGGTGCGGTTTTCGGCCACACGATCGTGATCGAACGCTCTAGATGATGGAGGAGGTTTAGGTGGGTTTTGGGCCAAATTAGAGGGGTGTTGGGCTGCAACACACACGAGGCCTTTTCGGTCCCTCGGTTAACCGTTGAAGTATCAAACGAAGTCCAAATGGTACGAAACTTGACAGACGGTCTACCGGTAGTAAACCAAGGCCGCTTGGCAAGTCTCGGTCCAATGCGGAAATGTTTAATCCCCACACATGAGAAGAAGGTAGAAATGACCACCGGAGGAGAACGAAGCGCCGGAATGCAAAACGGACAACGGGGAAAATGCTCGGATGCATGAGACGAACACGTATGCAAATGAAATGCACATGATGACATGATATGCAATGCATGACACGCAAGCAAAGACAAGGCAACAACAGCGAATAACTGAACGACACCTGGCACATCGGTCTCGGGGCGTTACAACACTCCACCACTACGAGAGGATCTCATCTCAAGATCCAGAATGGCACCGGAGGGACAACGGAAGAGATAATAGAAGAGGTAAAACAAATTGCTTCTTAGACAAACGAGTGAAACCAAAGAACCTTGAGAGGTTAAGCCATTTCGAGAAAAAGAATACAACGGAGATGCACAAAGTTGAAAAACACTCCGTTAGAAAAGAGGGACAAGGAAGAACAAGTTCGGACAGCACTCCGGTAGAAAGAGATATGAAACTTGATAAGACGAAAAGAACTTGAGCAGAGGACACAACGTTCGGTTAAATGGATAGGCATGAAAAGAACATGATCTTTGACAAAATGAGATGATTGGTTGAAAAGAGCAGCAACACAATGCCTCAGGAACGAAAGAATAGAATATAGATAATTGAAATAAAAGAATGGAGAAGAAAATGCCAACTTCTGCCACATAAGAGCTTGAAAAGGCATCTTTAGGAGAAGGGTCGAACGGAGTTGTTGGAACACCAACAACGAAAAGAATAAGCTTGATATGGTCCTATAGAAGACATCTCAAAATTATGAGGTGAAATTCTGCCACTGATGAAAAATAATGGATTGGATTGATATCAACAAGGAGACGAGAAACTAATTTCACCGGGAAGGATAGATGAAGAACTTGGATCATATATTATCACCATAAATAGCAACAGTCCTTAGGGATGGCCCAAGATAAATCCCAATGACGAGATTGATGGATTTAAAATATCTCATACTTGACAACATGTGAATCATGAAAAACATGAACTCAAATTATCAAGAATGACATAACACCACCTCAAAAGATAAGGAAGAACAATTGCACTCCGGATTACAAAATGAAGAAAGCTAGAGCTCCTCTGAAAAGAAAGTTTATGAACGCTTCGAGAACTGATTAAGTCCTTGATGAACCCATCATGTAGAACCTTCATGAAGAACTCCGGTAATAAAAGAATGATCAAACGAAAGGAAAGATAAGTTGAAAAACACAAGGTGAAACCTTGCAATGATTAGATGGACCTTAGCAACGAGATAAAGAGAAAACTTGGCACTCCGGTAAAGAAAGATGAACAAATGGAAACAAGAATTTGATGAGCCTCCGGAATAAGGAATTAATATCTTGGGTGAAACAAGAATAAGAATTACATTATGCTTATCCTTCACCATTTTAAATTGATGACAAGCAACGGATTTGGCATACTACTTATTCTCGTAGAAAAAAAATTAAGGGAGATATAACATCAGACTTGGGAAGGTATTGAACGAATGGAAGGTTTGAAATAATGAATAAATTGATATGATAAGAAGGAAGAATAAATCTTGAATGAACCACCGTAAGAATTGCAAATGAACGAATAAAAGATAACGAAACACCGGGAAGAATTGAAAAATGAACAAAGAAGCTAGAGGGGATTTAGATACACGAGAACGAAGAGATCACGAGCTGATAAGAGAATACTTGAATGATGCGCTGCTAAGATTTAGAGAAAGAGAGCTGAAAGCTGAGAATGAATAAATCTTAGATGATGGGCTCCGAATAATCAGACTGAGAAGACTCTTGAATAGCTCCGGATGGGTGAAAAGAATTCCCACAATCGAAAATAATTATGAGAGGATGGCAACAAGCTAGAATCACGAATGTTTGATAGATCGAAACAAAATTCAAGGGGAAACTCTTCTTCGGTCCTCAAAATCCGAGAATGACGACGAGAACTAGCACCAAATTGTTGAGACACTCCGGAATGATTAAAGAGGAGAGGTTGAGCCAACGATGAAAAGAATTTGCAAGAATTTGGAGAAAACATATGACTAATGATGAATCATTCTTACGTCAAACTTCAAAAGAAATTTGAGGATAGCTCCGGGAAGACTGGAAGAGTCAGGTAAGATCCTGGGAAAAGACCTGTGGGTTAGGGCCCACTCAAAAGAAACACCGTTGAGGGATTTAAAAGATAGATTGCACCGGTTGAATTAAATGACTTGAATGAGATAACAACCTCGAAAGATCTTGAACAAAAGCAGAGTGGAAAACATGAATCTTCGAGATATCTTGAGCACACCGGAATAATTGAATAGCGAGAGGTGAATGATAAAGAGGTGCACCGGCAAGAGAAGACATCTGAAAAAAGAAAAGAATATGATCAAACACCGAGAGCTTGAATAGAATCCACCGGAGAAGAAAACGAATGAAAAGTGACGAACTTGAAGCTCCGTTAGAATCTTCATGAGAATCACCGGATAAGAACATGAAGGGAGAAGAATGGAGAGACTTCCATAATAAAATGGATACTTGATTAAAACATCTGAGTCCTCGAAGAAACAAGGGAGGGAGGGTGGGAAAAACAAAGGCAACTTGGGATGGAAGAAAACGACACCGTTGAGAAGACTTGAGTTGATCTTGCGAATGTTGAAGTGATCGGATCCACTTGAAGAGAAGCACACCGGTTAAAAGGATTGACAAAAACAATCTTGATGATCAAGAAGGATTTGTATTCACATAGAAATATGAGAACAACATTTAGGAAAAGGTATGGAATCAACATTTGACTTCGAAGCAACTCGAATACCACAACTCAAAACAAAACAAGGATTGGCTTGCAGAATAAGCCATAACAAACATATGATAGAGAATTCGTCCGAAGTTTTCGTGGTGGGGCCTACACGGGCTCGATCGTACAACACCATCATGTACAAGGCAGTGCACATGACATACGAAGCGTCCCCGAGTCGGCATAGCCAAGGACTCTTTAAGACACAATGAGACCACTGTAAAACCGACCGTGAATAGGCGGACCACTAGACGTCAAACCCCAATTTCATATCATATATCCGTCGGAAAGATATCCTAAGAGCTACTTGAATTCCCACCTATGAAACTCCCGAACCTTTCCGGTTATGCAATCAGGTGTTGGGGATACAAGGAAAGCATAATATCTCACCCAAACTAGCAAATCCTACATCCAGCTGTATCCATCCTTCAACACATAACCAAGAAACCTTTGGAAATCGTCTACCTCAACCTTCAAAAAACATCCGTTATACAAGTTATGGCGATACTCCCGAACTCCCGCCCCAGTACTGGGTGGCGTCGAGGTTATCTCAACAATGAACTGCATAAAAGAGATTTTCGATGTCGGCGTACTAAACTCAGGTATTCCAGAACTGCAACGATAAAATTATGACGACAACACCTTAGAGCTCAACTCCCTGGGACACTTCCACTAAACCCCTGACAGGAGGCACCAAGACAATGTTCTCATCATAAAGCCATCGGAACGATTCCAAGATACCCGCGTGATCCTAAAAATGTGTAGTGAAATTTGAGAAGAGAAGAGTCAAAACTCTACGTCAGGATGCCTTACCAGAGCGATGAGGAGACTGGGAAGTAAAAAGAATTCCTAAACTCTCCGATATATAATTCCTAAATGACTCAAAACATTTTTCTAGACTCAACAACGGCTGCTAAAAACGATCAAGCAGTGGGGGCTCCTGAGGTCGGGGTAGGCTCTGATACCAACTTGTAACACCCTCGATGCGGCTATATCTCCCACGTGTCGAAGCACGACTTAGAGGCATAACCGCATTGAAAGCAATGTCGCAAGTGAGGTAATCTTCACACAACCCATGTAATACATAAGGGAAAGAGATACATAGTTGGCTTACAATCGCCACTTCACACAATTACATGAATAAAGCATTACATCATCCAAATACAATCAAGGTCCGACTACGGAACCAAAATAAAAGAAGAACCCCAAATGCGACAAAGGTCTCCGATCAACCCCAACTGGGCTCCACTACTGACCAACTAGAACGAAACAACACAAAGGACAAGGTCTTCATCGAGCTCCTCCCGAGCTTGGTTGCGTCATCTGCAAGGACTCATCGGCACCTGCAAACTGGTTTGGAAGTATTTGTGAGCCATGGGGACTCAGCAATCTCGCACCCTCGCGATCAAGACTATTTAAGCTTATGGGTAAGGTAAAAGTATGAGGTGGAGCTGCAGCAAGCAACTAGCATAGATGGTGGCTAACATACGCAAAAGAGAGCGAGAAGAGAAGGCAAAGCACGGTCGATAAAAGTATGATCAAGAAGTGATCCTAAAACAACCTACGTCAAGCATAACTCCAACACCGTGTTCACTTCCCGGACTCCGCCGGAAAACGACCATCACAGTTACACACGCGGTTGATTCATTTTAATTAAGGTCAACTTCAGGTTTTCTACAACCGGACGTTAACAAATTCCCATCTGCCCATAACCGCGGGCACGGCTTTCGAAAGTTCAAATCCCTGCAGGGGTGTCCCAACTTAGCCCATCACAAGCTCTCACGGTCAACGAAGGAATAGACCTCCTCCTGAGACATTCTGATCAGACTCGGTATCCTGGTACAACAAGACATTTCGACAGGGTAAAACTAAACCAGCAACCCCGCCCAAATGTGCCGACAAATCCCGATAGGAGCTGCACATATATCTTTCTCAGGGCACACTCAGATTGTCTTAGGTACGGGTAGGCCAGCCCAGAGTTGCCCCTGGTGGTCACCGGCAGCTGACAGGTTGGACCAACACTTAGAGGAGCACTGGCCGGGGGGGGGGGGGGTAAAATAATGATGACCCTTGAGTCCGCGAAACCCAAGGGAAAAAGAGGCTAGGTGGCAAATGGTAAAACCAATGTTGGGCATTGCTGGAAGAGCTTTACTTAAGGCGAAATGTCAAGGGGTTCCCATTATAGCCCAACCGCGTAAGGAACGCAAAATCCGGGAACATAACACCGATATGACGGAAACTAGATCGGCAAGAGTGGAACAAAACACCAGGCATAAGGCCGAGCCTTCCACCCTTTACCAAGTATATAGGTGCATTAATTAAATAAGATATATAGTGATATCCCAACAAGTAAACATGTTCCAACAAGGAACAACATCTCCATGTTCCAACAAGGAACAAAACTTCAATCTTCACCAGAAACTAACAACGCTATAAGAGGGGCTGAGCAAAGCGGTAACATAGCCAATCAACGGTTTGCTAGGACAAGGTGGGTTGGAGGCTTGGTTCAACAATATGGGTGGCGTGATAAGCGAGTGGTAGGTATCGCGACATAGGCATAGCAAAAGAGTGAGCAACTAAGCAAGCAAACATAGAAGTGATTTCGAGGGTATGGTCATCTTGCCTGAGATCCCGTAAGGAAGAAGAATGAGTCCATGAAGAAGACAAATGGACGTAGTCGAACGGTTCCTCACAAACGCGACGTTATCAGAACCAACCCGAAGAAGCAACACCGGAAAAGAGCAAACAACCTAGTAAACAACCACCACATAGACATGGCATGATGCGCAAACAAGAATGATGCATGTCTGGTTTAAAGAGGGCATGGCATGGCAAAGTGCAACAACCAAAACTACAAATTAAGTGGAGCTCAATATGCAACGAGTTGCATATTGACGGAGCACCACATCAATTATTTAGTTTGATCTCGTTTATGTACCCAACAATATTAAATGTTGTTAAGCATGGCAAGAGGGTGAAGCAAAAGAAAACTACCCATCTAGGCAAGTTTAAATGAGGCCGGAACAACAAGCAACAAGTCTGGAAACGCCTCATATGCATATATTAGGTTTGGTACTGTTCTGCCCTAAACCATATTTTATAGTAATTAAACATGCAAGATGATGTCACCATGTTAAACTAGGCAAAATTCTACCCCATTTACATATAAAGTTTATTAAATTCGGAGTTACGGTTATTTAGATATGAATTAAATCATTTTAGCATGGCATAGGAGCAAATTTAAACAAACATCATTTTAGACATTTTAAACATGGATGAAAGTTGCATATTATTAAACTAGATGAAATTCTAAGCAAGTTTCATATATAAAACATTTTAATCCGATGCACGAATTGTGAGTTATTAAATGCATGAAACTAGGGGGGTTTTCTGTAAAACTGCAATGCTCTGGATAATTGGACAAATTCATAGATCTGAAAAAAAAAGTCATCGGGCTGCATCTAGATCATGAAGCCCATCAAAAGAAAAATCGGGGGCTGCTCACCCTAGGCCTTGGGAGCTGGCGATGCTGGGCCTTGGAGAGGAAGGCGGCCCACGCGAGCGAGGCGGAGGCGGCCCACGAGGCGCAGGTGAGCGGGAGCCCCGCCGTGCTCCTCCTCGAGCTCGAAGCCGAGGATGGCCATGGCGGCGGCGCGGCGGTACAGTGACTCCGGCGAGGGCTGCGAAGGCCGGGGGCGCGCGGGAGGCGCCGGAAACGGGTAGATCGGCGGCAGGGCATCCGGATCTGGGGCGGAGGATGCTCAAGGACGACAGGGAGGCCGGGTTCGACGAGAGGGTGGCAGATCCGGCGAGACCCGGCCACTCCGGCGACGAGCACGAGGGCATGGGACTCCGGCGAGGACCCCTGGGGAGTACAGAGAGAGGGCGCTCATGAGAGAGAGAAGCAGAGAGGAAAAAGAGGCTGGACGGCGGCGCTGGTGACCTGGCGAAGCGGCTGGGCGAAGCTCCGGCGATGGCCGGCAAAGGGGCAGCGGCGGCGCGCAGATCCGGCAGGCCGAAGGGGAGCCGGGCGCGGTCGGGCGCTCCCGTGCGGCGGCGGCGAAACTGGGCCCGCGCGGGCCCCGGATGGGCTCCGCAGGCCGCGACGGCGGTGGGACGGCGACGTCCACGCGTCGATCTCCGATTCGCCCGGGCGGCGGCGCGATCTCGTCCGGCCGGGACGGACATGTCCGGCGGGCGAGAGGGGAAGAGGATTAGGGTTGCACCGTGAAATTTTGGAAGGGATCACGTATTTATAGGTAGAGGGAGCTAGGAGAGTCCAAATGAGGTGCGGTTTTCGGCCACACGATCGTGATCGAATGCTCTAGATGATGGAGGAGGTTTAGGTGGGTTTTGGGCCAAATTAGTGGGGTGTTGGGCTGCAACACACACAAGGCCTTTTCGGTCCCTCGGTTAACCGTTGAAGTATCAAACGAAGTCCAAATGGTACGAAACTTGACAGACGGTCTACTGGTAGTAAACCAAGGCCGCTTGGCAAGTCTCGGTCGAATCCGGAAATGTTTAATCCCCACACATGAGAAGAAGGTAGAAATGACCACCAGAGGAGAACGAAGCGCCAGAATGCAAAACGGACAACGGGGAAAATGTCCGGATGCATGAGACGAACACGTATGCAAATGAAATGCACATGATGACATGATATGCAATGCATGACACGCAAGCAAAGACAGGGCAACAACAGCGAATAACTGAACGACACTTGGCACATCGGTCTTGGGGCGTTACACTAATTTACCATGCAATCTGTTGCTCTAGTGTATATGTTCTATATGCCATGCAGTGTGGTGCTCACTTATTAACTGTTTTGCTAATTAGTTGTCGTCTTCAGTTAACTATTTGGTTCAATTCTGCAAACTAATGTACAATTCTTCATGCTGCAATTTTTTATTGTCTTCCATGTGAGAAGTAAATCGAATTTATCTTCACGAAATATATGAGAAACGAATACAATTGCTATATTTCCAAGTTGTCAAGCATGCTTGGTTTGGTTATACATTGTGCAATGTGGTGCTCAGTTAACGTTTGGTTCATTTGTGTTGTGGTGTTTAGTTAACTGTTTGGTTCAATTCTGCAATGCGATGTTCAATAGTTATGGGTGCATTCTGTTATTGTATACCATGTGAGGAATAAATTGAATTTGGCTGTAGTAAATACATGAGAAACAAATACAATTGCTACAATTGGCTATAGTTAACTGTTTGGTTAACTGTCTGATCTTCTATTAGGATTATGTTATATTGTGCAATGTGGTGCTCAGTTAATGTTGGTTCTTTTGTTGTGGTGTTTAGTTAACTGCTTGGTTCAATTCTGCAATGCGATGTCCAATTGTCCTGGGTAGAATTTTGTATTGTTGTGCATGTGAGGAATAAACCGAATTTGGCTGCACTTAATACATGAGAAACATATACAAGTGCTATATTTGCTAGTTATTAATCATGCTTGGTTTGGATAAATGGGTTTTTCGTGCAGCTTCAATTAATCTGACGAATCTGCAATGTGCTTATTTTTCATCAACATATTTTACTGATAGCATGCGAACCCTTACTTAACATGATGACTAACTACCTTATATGTGTTGCAGGGAAACAATGGGAAGCACTGAGGTTTACAATCGAGGTTAGCACGTGCATGGTCCGTTGTCTAATAGCACATTATTGTGCAATTGCAGGAACCATTCTAATATTTAGGTTTTTAACAATTTGGTCTTGCACATGTAGGTCCTGCTGTTAGAGGTTTTGAATCACTGTTCGACCCTTTTTGCATATGGGGAAATGAGTTGTCCATGAATATCAGTCAAGTCAAGAAACTCAAAAATATTGTTAGGATAAAGAAATTAGCGACAAAAAACAACAAGATCTTTGTCTGCACAATGAAGAAGACATCAGTTCACTACGGGATGGTACTGACGATTATACCTTGCCTTTTTTATTCCTTTGCCCCATTTCCAATATAGAGAAGATATTTATGCACATCCTCGTTTTCAGGCCTTTCCAAAGCAGTCCACTGATGATTACCTCACCTCTATGGTCAGGTGGCGAGGAAGGAATTCATACAATACCCACGGTTCAATATTGAAGTGTTCTTGAAGAGGACAAAGGATGGACGGTCAATCATCCACAGGCACTGGCCCAAAGTTACAAAGAACTTTAACATCAATGAAGGCTCAATATTCGCCTTCTGCTTCAGCAGTATTCCAGATGAGATACATCTATCTATGTACCGTCTATGATGCTAATTTCGAAAGGTTATAGATGTTTCATGCAAAACTTGGTCCTGGTGTAGTTGTGTAAAGGGGTAGCTGAGTGCTGAAGCTATATGATGTTGTACTCTCATGTATTTCAATTATGAAAATGAAATATATTGTGTGCTTAATATGAAATGTCAATTAGATTAATAAATGGATTATGAATAATCAGATAATTAGCCTGCTAATTGGGTTTTGCTATTGCAAACGGTTGTTGAAAAAATACCGTGGGTGATGACCTCAGGCAACGCACACAGTTTCTAGGAATAAAACGTGTTGGATCAATGAACAATCACACATGACTTTCTCTTGAAAACTTTTTGCGTTATGCAACCTTGCGCAAATGTTTACCACATAAAAACTGTGTGTGATGGAGAGCCTTTGCCACATAGTTTCTTCTACAGACCGTGTGTGATACGTTCAATAACGCAAACGATTTAACGGGAAAAATGTTTGTGATGTACCTGTGATGGGAAATGTTTTCCTTGGAGCGACTGTGTGGGATGTACTTGCGACCGGAAACAGTTTTGCCGTATAATTGTAGTTTTAGCTCTACTATACGTATTTCCGTATTTGAGCGCTCGCCGGTTGCACACGTTCTCATTTCTCCGAGCCTACGTGCCAGGAGGGCATATCCTTGACGATTTCTAGGTTGTGTGGGAATGACCCCCCTATCGCCCACACTCACTTGGTGACGGTTCCAAATGCCGTCGCGGAAAGGGGTTAAAAACCATTTGCTTAGGAGCTCGATGTACTAGTGATGGCAGAGCTCGTGAGTGTCGATGAGGTCGGGAGGGCTGGACTTCCATACGGGGCGCCACGGTCGGGAAGGGGCGGTTGTCCGCGCCCCATATTTGACTGGGAGGAGGGAGATGATGACTGTCAACATATCATCGGGGAGGCTGTTGATGAAGTCTAGGCCTGCTCGAGTCACTTGCGGTTCTAGCTCGCCCCGCCTCCACTTGTTGACATCCCCGTTCTCCACCTCTGGAGTCTCCTTGTCAGCGGCGCTTTATGATAGAAATGGGAGTATATGAAATATTTAGTTAAAACAGGGCAATAGAAAAGTGTATTTGTAACTAGAAGTTATTAGATAGGAATATAGTAAGAAAAGGGAACAACAGTTGGTTGCTTAAATACTACACAATTCATTTGATATTGCTGGGTAAGTCAACATGCAGATAGTTGAAAAGTAAACTTACTTCGAACAAAGTCTGGATGGATGATGTCGTCGGGGAAGTTACCATATATCTCATGACCAGACCCTTTTATGTGCAGTGCAATTCCAGTGCCAGCTGTAGTTCATAAAACTTAGCAATTTCTCTCCAAAAGCCAGTGCCAAAATTGGGGTCACCATGTTCATCAAGTCTTACAGTAGCAACCATTGTAAATCCATAGTTTGTGTGCAGTATGACATCCCAACAGTTTTGATTTATGTAAAGGGAAAGATTGTGTACTACAGATTCTATTGCATGGCATGGGACGCGCTGCAGAAAATGGTAGGATTGTTAAAGAAAATATGGTAACATGCAAATATGGGCCCAGATTGAAAGAACTGTACAACAGTCGAAATCGGAGGACACAAATTTATAATTAAACAGATAGGGTAAACATGATGTCATGGAAATATGAGAGTAATCAAAAGAACAATACATCATTAATTTGACTAATATAGAAAGAAGAGGGGAAAAAACCCTTTGACGTATATAGTGCATCTGGCACCTTTTATCCAAATGTAGTAATATTTAGAATATGTTCAGGAAAGTAGGCCATGCCAGCCAGTTTAATTAGGGTGAGATTGAACATACTGGCGCATCCTCAAGTCATCTGGTACGGTGAGATGGAATGTCTGACGGAGGCCACAAGGTCTTGATGTGTCCGCACAGTGTACACTCTATGAACAGAAGAAAACCCTCAAATCAGCTCGAATAAAAATGAATTCACAGCGATTTCGGCCGGATAATTAAAGGAGGCAGATGAACTGGGATAAGAGATGAGATAATATCTCATTAAATTAGTTACCTTGTTGTCCATGACTAAGAACCCTTAGTATGGCAGATTCCCCAACCGAGTGGAGCTGGTCGACCACGAGCAGCATTGAGAAAGTCGATGGTGATAGGCGGCGGCAAGCGGAAGTGGCGAAACGCGATGGGCTCTGCCGGCATCCTGGCGGCAGCGGCAGGAATTGAGCTAAGTGTTTACCGCCGCGATAGGCGGTGCCATGCATAGACATGGAGTAGCTTGTGCAAGTGTGAATGGGGACCGGAGGGGGGTGGTGGGCGGCGTGAGGGTTTTTTTGACGTGGGGATGGTGAGGGTTTTCCTTTTTTTTGAATTGGGTGGTGAGGGTTTTCTGTCCCACAAAGAATTTTGGAGGCGACGGTTTGCTAGAGCCAACCGTGTGTGATTGACGCAACAGGCAAAATGAAAGTCATTGTACATGGTTCCAATTTTGGGAACCGTGTGTGATTGACGTACTACCTACGTCCTGGTTTATTGGTCCCCTTTGTAACTTTTACATAATTTTTACCAAAATTTGACCAAATATTTAACTAAGAAATGTTTATGCATGTCACCAAAAATTATATCGTTGAACACTATGCTCAAATACCGATCCAACGATATAATTTTTGCTGACCTGCACTAACATTTTGTCAGTTAAACCTTTGGTCAAAATTTAACACAAATTATAAAGGGGACCAATAAACCAAGACGGAGGTAGATTCCATCAACCAAACTGATTGCATCCAAACCCCATGGTTAGACATAAGTAAACCTAGATTAAACATACTCTGACATAGATAATAAGCGTACATGTATAGAAGCATAGTTCAACCATAAGTACATAGTTCAACCATCATTAAGCATATACTTATGCGTACATAGTTCGATCCCACATCTCATGTCACATGCCGGCACGACCCTGAAGCTTCTCCAGGTACTCAGCGTACGCGTCGTGTGCCACCCTACGAGAATACTTTTGCTTGAAGGAGCCAACGGCCCGTCCTCTTGCATGCGCCAGAACACTTAGATACGCGTCATGAATGTTGTGGTTGCAAAATGGGCATCGATAGCCATCGTTCCAGGTCCTAATACACTTGTTATGCTTTCGCACATAAAGCTCCCTCAGGATTTGCCTCTTGTACCTCCTCTGGATATCTTCATCCTCGTTGTCCACATCGTCAGACAACACCTATACAAATAGTAAAACAAATTTGGCATGAAATCAATGATTACATGCCATGAAGTAGGATTAGGAATTTATGGCTATTTATTTATACATATCTAGAGATTATGGTTTGATTTTTAAGCACATTCGTCTATGTACAGACCAATCTTGAAGAAAATAATGGCACAAACATATGTAGGTCATTCAAAATCAATTGTCAAGTCCTGGCTAGGAATGATTAGCACGAACACTAACCCTAGTCGAATTACTAGCAGAATTCATTATGAAACAACTAATCACTTGTCACTTGTACCATTCAAACAATCAATACACTACACGGATCTAACGAAACTTACTCAGACTTCATGGAATGGGAGAATATAACCATAGGTTTTCTATTCCACAAAGAGGAAGGCGAGAGTAACCAGAGAAACCCTATGATCTATTTGACACATAAATGGGTATAGATGACTAACCAGCTGTCCGTCGTCGTCGGAGTCGTTGTCGGAGTGGTCATCGGAGTCGTCGCCAGAGTCGGCGTGGAACTCCACCTCCGGCTGTGGAAGCTCGATGCCATCAACGACGTCAGGGTGCAGCGATAACTCGCCGGCGGTGACGGCAACCTCTGTCTCCATCTCCACGCCATGCTCCCATGCTTTAGCATCCCCGGCATCGCCACTCCCTCCGATGGGGCGCTTCGGCGGCATCCGATAACCCACAAGTATAGGGGATCGCAACAGTTTTCGATAAGTAAGAGTGTCGAAACCAACGAGGAGCTAAAGGTAGAACAAATATTCCCTCAAGTTCTGTCGACCATCGATACAACTCTACGCACGCTTGACGTTCGCTTTACCTAGAACAAGTATGAAACTAGAAGTACTTTGTAGGTGTTGTTGGATAGGTTTGCAAGATAATAAAGAGTACGTAAATAAAAAGTAGGGGCTGTTTAGATAAAGAAGCAATAAAGTAAATATAGCGAGTGTGGATAAGTGGTGGTAGGAGTTGCGAAATTGCCCCTAAGCAATTGACTACTTTACTAGACCGATAGCAAGTATTATGTGGGAGAGGCCACTGCTAGCATGTCATCCCTGACTTGGAATTCTATGCACTTATGATTGGAACTATTAGCAAGCATTCGCAACTACTAATGTTCATTAAGGTAAAACCAAACCATAGCATTAAGATATATTGGCCCCCCTTCAAGCCCGTATGCATCAATTTCTATGCTAGGTTGAAGCTTCTGTCACTCTCGCCCTCCAATACATAGTCCTATTAACATACAAGTAACCCTAGGGTGTGATCCACACGCGCAATCATATGATGGGAACCAAAGGATAGCAAAATAACCAAAAGGAAATTAAATCAATCATAGCAATTCATGAACCACCGATAGGACAATAAAAATCTACTCAGACATCATAGGATGGCAACACATCATTGGATAATAATATGAAGCATAAAGCACCATGTTCAAGTAGAGGGTACAGCGGGTTGCGGGAGAGTGGACCGCTGTAGATAGAGGGGGGAAGGTGATGGAGATGTTGGTGAAGATGGCGGAGGTGTTGGTGTAGATCGCGGTGATGATGATGGCCCCCGGCGGCAGTCCGGTGCCACCGGAAGCGAGGGGGAGAGAGCCCCCCTCCTCCTTCTTCCTTGACCTCCTCCCTAGATGGGAGAAGGGTTTCCCCTGTGGTCCATGGCCTCCATGGCACGGGAGGGGCGAGAGCCCCTCCGAGATTGGATCTGTCTCTCTGTCTCTCTCTGTTTCTACGTTCTCTCTTGGCTCTATTTCACCGTTTCGTGTATATATGGAGATCCGTAACTCCGATTGGCCTGAAACCTTCGCCGTGATTTTTTCCCCAAAAATTAGCTTTCTTGCGGCAAAAGAAGAGCGTCAACCGCCTTACCGGTGGCTCACGAGGGTAGGGGGCGCGCCCCCTGCCTCGTGACCACCTCGGGCACCGTCTTGCGTGGATTTTTCTTCTGGAATTTTCCAAATATTCCAAAAAGTATCTCTATCCGTTTTTATCCCGTTTGGACTCCGTTTGATATTGATATTCTGCAAAACCAAAAACATGCAACAGACAGGAACTGGCACTGGGCACTTGATCAATATGTTAGTCCCAAAAATAGTATAAAAAGTTGCCAAAAGTATATGAAAGTTGTAGAATATTGGCATGGAACAATCAAAAATTATAGATACAATGGAGACGTATCAGCATCCCCAAGCTTAATTCCTGCTCGTCCTCGAGTAGGTAAATGATAAAAAAGATAATTTTTGATGTGGAATGCTACCTAGCATAATCTTGATCATATGTCTAATCATGGCATGAATATTAAGACACGAGTGATTCAAAGCACTAGTCTATCATTTGACATAAAAACAATAATACTTCAAGCCCACTAATAAAGCAATTATGTCTTTTAAAAATAACAAGGCCAAAGAAAGTTATCCCTACAAAGTCATATAGTCTGGCTATGCTCCATCTTCTTCACACAAAATACACACATCACGCACAACCCCGATGACAAGCTAAGCAATTGTTTCATACTTTTGACGTTCTCAAACCTTTTCAACTTTCACGCAATACATGAGCGTGAGCCATGGACATAGTGATGAAGCTATGTACCTAGGGTAGGGTCATGGATCTATCCAACATACCCTCCCCAAGGACATCTGTACAAAGAATCAGAAGCAGTCGAAGAGAAACCATCATCCACTCGACCATGAAGATGTGCTCACTCGACCACCTTGAAGACACTCGACCACCAGAAGATGAGAAACCCTCCACTCTGCAACGGTCAAGACTTCTACCATAGCTTTATGGGCATTTACAACACTTTACTGCAGACGTTACCAGTAACACCCCTCCTTTATGAGCATTGAACCTTGTGTAACGGAGGGGAACTGGGGTCCTGGCGTACTCTATATAAGCCCCCCCTCCTCTGGGACAAGGGTTCGCACTTTCTATAATTCACACACATATATTCAGTCGACCGCCTCTGGGCTCTGAGACGTAGGGCTGTTACTTCCTCCGAGAAGGGCCTAAACTTGTAAAACTCATGTGTACAACTCCTCCATAGCTAGGATCTTGCCTCTACATTCCTACCCCCCTATTCTACTGTCAGTCTTAGAACCACGACAGTTGGCGCCCACCGTGGGGCAGGTGTCTTAGCGACTTGTTGGAGAAGTTGCAATTTTTCCGATCCCCCTCATCATGGTTTCAGGCGGAGGTTTGGCTGAGGGCCGCGAGATCCATCTCGGCGCACTCGTGTTTGTCGCCGATGGCTCCGCTTGGCTTCAGGAGGCTCCACTCAACGTCGACGCGCTCCCCGCCCGCGGGGCGACGCACTTTCGTGCGTGCATCTGCGGCGTCCTCCTGCGGCAACCGTTGACCCAGTATCAGTCGACTCCAGTAGTTTTCCCCCTCCCTGCGGCTCGCCGGAGCAAACGCTCTGGTCGGTCGATGCTTCAGCGGTTGGTGAGGCATGCGGTGGCTCGCCAGTCGGCCACCCCTCAAGTCGCGGCAATCGAGCCCCATGAAACTCTCTATGGCCTGTTCGATCTGTCGACTGGCTCCCTAGAGACCGCATCCGAGTGCAACAGCAGCGACCCAGTGGCTGAAGTTCTGATGGTCAATGGACCACACAACCCTCCTGGCTTCACCCGTGAAGACGGAGGCGACGGGAACGGCGATCCGTCGCGCGTTCATGAAGAGTACCGCCCTGAACCCCTCTCTTCGTAGCAAAGGGAGGAACTTCGCCGCTGGAACATGGATGCACTGCATACTCCTATAGTCGGAGAAACCCCCGAGGCCCAGGCCTTGGAGCAGGCGCTCTTGGCCAACTTGGCTGAGCGCACTCGACTGGAGAACCTCCAGCGTGCACTCGACAATCGCGCTCAGCAGCGCGCTCCCGAATCCAGTCAACGCCAACTTTTTTCACCTCCGACTCAGGTATACCGAACACCGATCCAAAATCTAGCAGCTGCTGCCCGGATAGCAGAGTCGATCCAACCTTCCGAATCAGAAGCTGGCCGAGGTCTGGTGCAGATCAGAGCCTTGCTCCGGGCAGCGGGAGAGCAGAATACGGTCGTGTCTCAGTCGCGGAATAGGATCCATAGCAGATCCATGGTCGCAGACACAGTTCAGTCAGCCCATAGCCTAAGATCGCCCTGAGGCGTGAGGGACGTGGAGATAGGTGTGATCAGTACAGAAACCAAGAGCAGTATGATCGCCGTGCCGATCGCGATGATCGTCGTCGAGTGCCCACGCCTCCTCCAAGGAGTGGGTCATATGTGCCTCGGCCACATGAAGACAGACGCCCTCACAGTGTCGGACGAGGTATTCCAGTCGACCCCAGGGAGCCAGGCTTTGATGCGAGATCTATTCTCATGCAGGGCTTGGTCGACAGAAACAAAGCTCACCGAGAGGGCCATAACAGAGATCCGCAAACCAGCAACAGGGTGCATGTCTCTGGTCCAGAGTGCTTCAGCAGAGCTATCAGAGCTGCGGTGATTCCCCCCAACTTCAGCTTGGCGTTTGGAGTTAGTAAGTTCACCGGAGAGTCCAAGCCTGACACTTGGCTTGAAGACTACCGAGTGGCTGTCCAGATTGGTGGCAGCAATGATGAAGTGGCCATGAAACACCTTCCTGTGATGTTGGAGGGCTCGGCTAGAGCATGGCTGAATCAGTTAGCGCCTGGCAGCATCTATACTTGGGAAGATCTCGCCCGAGTGTTTGTCAGAACATTCAAGGGCACTTGCAAACGGCCGACAGGTTTGACAGAATTACAGTGTTGTGTTCAGAAACCGAATGAAACTTTGAGGAATTATATCCAGAGATGGATCACCCTACACCACACGGTAGAAGATGTGTCAGATCATCATGCAATTTGTGCCTTTAAGGAAGGCGTCAGGTATCGGGAGTTGAATATGAAATCCGGCCGGACAGGAAATATGACTCTGGCTCGTATGATGGAAATTGCCACCAAGTATGCCAATGGTAAAGAAGAAGAGAGACTCCAGAGTGGCAAGCACAAAGCAGTCGCCCACGAAGCCGGAGGAGGAAACTCCGGTCGAAAATAGAAGCGCAAGGCTGAGCCTGCTGCTCCGGGTGAAGCCTTGGCTATGGTTCAAGGAAAGTTCAAGGGGAATCCCAAAGGGTCGTGGAACCCCAAGAAAGTAAAAGATCAAGATGGAAATGACGTGTTGGGTCTGCCGTGCCATATCCACACCAAAAAGATGAAGAAGGTAATTTCATTTACCCGAAGCAAACCACTCGGCAGTGTCGGCTCCTAATCCAGCAGTTCCGAGAGAAACAACCCAAGGAAAAGGAGAAAGAAGAAGACAAGGCTGAGGATGAGGAAGAGGATGATGATGGTTATGCCCACGTGAATTCCACTCTGATGATTTTTGCTGACGTTGAGAGCAAAAGTCAATTAAAAGTCATCAACAGGGAAGTGAACATGGTCGCTCCGGTGAAACCCAGTTACTTGAAGTGGTCACAGACTGCCATTACATTCGACCAGTCTGACCATCCAGCGCACGTAGCCACCCCTAGGAGGCAAGCACTGGTGGTCGACCCGGTGGTCGAAGGCACTCGACTGACAAAGGTCCTGATGGACGGTGGCAGTGGCCTGAACATACTGTATGCAGAGACATTGAAGGGAATGGGCATTCCGACGTCCAGACTCAGCAAAAGCCATATGAGTTTCCATAGGGCCATTCCAAGCAAGAAGGCTGCATCCCTCGGTCAGATTGCACTCGACGTGGTTTTCGGTGATTCCAAAAATTACCGCAAAGAAAAGTTAACGTTTGAAGTTGTGGATTTCCAGAGTGCTTATCATGCAATTCTGGGCAGGCCAGCTTATACATGATTTGTGGCTCGACCATGTTACGTGTACCTCAAACTGAATATGCCTGGTCCCAGAGGAGTGATCACTATCTCTGGTAACCGGAAGAAGGCAGAAGAATGCTTCTAGAAGGGCTCAAAGATCGCCGATGCCCAGATGGCTGTGGTAGAATTGCAAGAATACCAGAAAAATGCAGATCCGAGTGACTTGCTGTGAGCCAAGAAGCCAGCCACAGATTCAGCATTCCAGTCGTCTCGTGAAATGAACTCGATTCACATTCACCCGACAGATCCCAATGCAGCTCCGACTCACATTTCAACCACACTCGACTCCAAATAGGAAGAAGCGCTCATCCAGTTCCTCCGTGAGAACTGGGACATCTTTGCATGGAAGCCTTCTGACATGCCGGGAGTTCCCAGGGGACTGGCTGAGGATCGTTTGCGAGTCGACCCAAAAGTGAAACCAGTCAAAGAGCATCTTCGACAGTTAGGCAATCGGTGAAGAGGTGGCTCTGCTTTTGGCAGCTAAGTTTATCCGAGAGATTTATCACTCCGAGTGGTTAGCCAATGTTGTCATGGTCCCAAAGAAAGACGACTCACTTTGCATGTGCATTGATTTCAAGCATATCAATCGGGCCTGCCCGAAAGATCACTTCCCTCTCCCTCGCATCGACCAGATAGTCGACTCGACTGCAGGGTGCGAGCATTTATCCTTTTTGGACGCCTACTCCGGGTACCACCAGATCCATCTGTACGGACCCGACAAAATAAATACAACTTTTATCACCCCGTTTGGGTGCTTCTGTTATGTCACAATGCCATTCGGTTTGAAGAATGCCGGAGTCACATTCATGCGGATGATTCAAAAGTGCCTGCTCACTCAGATCAGTCGGAATGTGGAAGCATACATGGATGACATTGTGGTCAAGTCACGTAAAGGTTCCGACCTACTGACTGACCTTGCTGAAACCTTTGCCAACCTTAGAAGGTATGATATCAAGCTCAATCCATCAAAGTGCACGTTTGGAGTTCCAGGCGGAAAGTTACTTGGTTTCCTTGTTTCCGAACGAGGAATCGATGCTAACCCAGAGAAAGTAGGCGCTATACTCCGAATGAAACGCCCTGTGCGTGTGCATGATGTCCAGAAGCTTACTGGTTACTTGGCCGCCCTAAGTCGATTCATTTCTCGCCTCGGTGAAAAGGCGCTGCCTCTTTACCGACTGATGAAGAAATCAGACAAGTTCGAGTGGACCCCAGAAGTTGATGCAGTGTTTGCAGAGCTAAAAGCCCTGCTTTCCACCCAGCCGGTGCTTGCTGCTCCAATCAGCAAAGAGCCTCTACTGCTTTATATAGCAGCCACTGGACAAGTCGTCAGTATAGTACTTACGATCGAGCGGGAAGAAGAAGGAAAAGCTTATCAGGTTCAACACCCAGTTTATTATATTTCTGAAGTCTTGACCCCGTCAAAGCAGAGATATCCTCATTATCAGAAGCTTGTCTATGGGATTTACGTGACCATGAAGAAGGTTGCACACTATTTCTTGGATCACTCTGTTACAGTCATCAGCGACGCTCCATTGTCAGAGATTCTGCACAACAGAGATGCAACTGGTCGAGTGGCCAAATGGGAGATTGAACTCCTTCCCTTGGATATCAAGTTTGAGGTAAAGGAAGCTATCAAGTCCCAAGCAATAGCAGATTTCCTCGCCGAGTGGATCGAACAGCAACTGCCGACTCAAGTTCACTCTGAGCACTGGACCATGTTCTTTGACGGATCCAAGATGCTGAACGGTTCTGGTGCTGGAGTAGTTCTGGTATCCCCCCGAGGAGACAGACTCAGATATGTCCTCCAGATTCACTTTGATTCCTCCAACAATGAAGCAGAATATGAAGCACTCCTGTATGGGTTGCGCATGGCCATCTCACTCGGTGTCCGTCGCCTCATGGTCTATGGTGACTCAGATTTGGTAGTTAATCAAGTGATGAAGGAGTGGGACGTCAGAAGCCCAGCCATGACTGATTACTGCAACACGGTGAGAAAGCTTGAGAAGAAGTTTGAGGGGTTAGAACTCCACCACATACCCCGACCGAAAAATCAAGCAGCCGATGACTTGGCAAAGCTAGCTTCCAAGAGAGAAGCCCTTCCCAGCAATGTGTTTCTGGAGCATATTCACTCGCCGACAGTTCAGGAAGATCCTTTTACTGAAGAGCCCCCGCAACCTAAGAGCGCCACAGATTCGACTGAAGTCCAGGTCCCAGCCGTGGTCGACCTGATCATGGAGGTTCTGGCCATTACTCCCGACTGGATGGTGCCCTACATTGTGTACATCCTCAGGAAAGAACTCCTAGAGGATGAAGAAGAGGTTCGACATATCGTTCATTGATCCAAGGCCTTTACTGTGATAAGAGGACAACTGTTCAGGGAAAGCGTGACTGGAGTCGGTCAGAAATGCATAACACCAGAAGAAGGTCGAATGATCCTCAATGACATCCACTCGGAGACCTGTGGTCATCATGCGTCCTCTCGGGCCATCGTGGCTAAAGCATACCGAGCTGGATTCTATTGGCCACGAGCAAATGAAATGGCGAAAGATATAGTCGACAGATGTGAAGGCTGCCGGTTTTACTCCGACATGTCTCACAAGCCAGCGTCAGCCCTGAAGACCACCCCCCTCATTTGGCCCTTTGCTGTTTGGGGACTGGATATGGTTGGACCACTGAGAACTGGCAGGAGCGGCTTCACTCATGTGCTCATTGCAGTCGACAAGTTTACCAAATGGATCGAAGCTAAACCTATCAAGAACCTTGATGCTAGCACCGCTGTCAGTTTTATCAGAGAATTGACATTCAGATATGGACTCCCACATAGCATCATCACGGACAAAAGATCGAACTTCGATTCCGATGAGTTCAGAGCTTTCTGCGCCTCCCAGGGCACTCGAGTCGACTATGCTTCAGTCGCTCACCCACAGTCGAACGGACAAGCAGAAAGAGCCAATGGACTAATTCTCAAAGGACTGAAACCCCGACTGATGCGTGATCTCAAACACGTAGCAGGCGCTTGGGTTGATCAACTTCTGTTAGTTCTATGGGGTTTAAGGACAACTCCTAATCGGTCGACTGGACGAACTCCTTTCTTCTTAGTCTATGGAGCTGAAGCTGTTCTGCCAAGTGACCTGCTCCACAACGCACCCCGAGTCGAGCTCTTCTCCGAAGAGGAAGCAGAACAGGCCCGGCAAGATTCAGTCGATCTCTTAGAGGAGGAAAGAGAGATGGCCTTGATCCGGTCGACTATTTATCAGCAAGACTTGCGTCGATTCCACGCCAGAAATGTGAGGGGTCGAGCCTTTCAAGAAGGAGACCTGGTTCTTCGAGTGGATCAACAGAAACCATACAAGCTTGCCCCGACTTGGGAGGGCCCCTTCATCATCACCAAAGTTCTCCACAATGGAGCATACCATCTTTACAGTATGGAGCATCAGAAAGACGAACCACAGGCTTGGAACGCGGAGCTGCTCCGCCCCTTTTATACTTAAGCACTCGTTCGAATAAAATGTAATAAGAAACACCTTTGTAATTTGTTTATCAAAGACAAGATCTTATGGTCCTATCATTCGATTGTTGTGTTCTTATTTACTTCTGAAATCCCCCAGTGGGTGGGCTTAGTCGCGAATCCGTTTTGCCTAAGTTCGAAAGAAAATCCTACCGAGTGGAGAGCAATCCTCCCACTCGGGGGCTTAGCTGCAGTCTAGTACTCTCCTAAGTTCTCCCACTAGGAGGCTTAGCTGCAGTCCAGTACTCGCCTAAGTTTGAAAAAATCCTACCGAGTGGAGAGCAATCCTCCCACTCGGGGGCTTAGCTGTAGTCCAGTACTCGCCTAAGTTCTCTCACTAGGAGACTTAGCTGCAGTACAGTACTCGCCTAAGTTTGAAAAAATCCTACCGAGTGGCGAGCAATCCTCCCACTCGGGGGCTTAGCTGCAGTCCAGTACTCGCTTAAGTTCTCTCACTAGAAGACTTAGCTGCAGTCCAGTACTCGCCTAAGTTTGAAAAAATCCTACCGAGTGGAGAGCAATCCTATCACACGGGGGCTTAGATGCAGTCCAGTACTCGCCTAAGTTCTCTCACTAGGAGACTTAGCTGCAGTCCACTACTCGCCTAAGTTTGAAAAAATCCTACCGAGTGGAGAGCAATCCTCCCACTCGGAGGCTTAGCTGCAGTCCAGTACTCACTTAAGTTCTCTCACTAGGAGACTTAGCTGCAGTCCGGTACTCGCCTAAGTTTGAAAAAATCCTACCGAGTGGAGAGCAATCCTCCCACTCGGGGCTTATCTGCAGTCCAGTACTCGCCTAAGTTCTCTCACTAGGAGACTTAGCTGCAGTCCAGTACTCGCCTAAGTTTGAAAAAATCCTACCGAGTGGAGAGCAATCCTCCCACTCGGGGGCTTAGCTGCAGTCCAGTACTCGCCTAAGTTCTCTCACTAGGAGACTTAGCTGCAGTCCAGTACTCGCCTAAGTTTGAAAAAATCCTACTGAGTGGAGAGGAATCCTCCCACTCGGGGGCTTAGCTGCAGTCCAGTACTCGCCTAAGTTCTCTCACTAGAAGACTTAGCTGCAGCCCAGTACTCGCCTAAGTTTGAAAAAAATCCTACCGACTGGAGAGCAATCCTCCCACTCGGGGGCTTAGCTGCAGTCCAGTACTCGCCTAAGTTCTCTCACTAGGAGACTTAGCTGCAGTCCCGTACTCGCCTAAGTTTGAAAAAATCCTACCGAGTGGAGAGCAATCCTCGCACTCGGGGGCTTAGCTGCAGTCCAGTACTCGCCTAAGTTTTCTCTCTAGGAGGCTTAGCCGCAGTCCAGTACTCGCCTAAGTTTGAAAAAATCTCACTGAGTGGAGAGCAGTCCTCCCACTCGGGGGTCTTAGCTGCAGTCCAGTACTCGCTGAACCCGAAACATACCCCTATCCGCAAGGGCGACGAGGCACAGGTCGACTGCAACCTTCTCCTTCGGAGCTACGGCACAAGTACAACATCCACTCCATCCCTATCCGCAAGGACGACAAGGTGCAGGTCAACTACAACCTTCTCCTTCGGAGCTACGGCACAATTACAACATCCGCTCCATCCCTATCCGCAAGGACGATGAGGTGCAGGTCGACTGCAACCTTCTCCTTCGGAGGTACGACACAAGTACAATGTCCGCTCCATCCCTATCCGCAAGGACGACAAGGTGCAGGTCGACCGCAACCTTCTCCTTCGGAGCTACAGCACAAGTAGAACGTCCACTCCATCCCTATCCGCAAGGACGACGAGGTGTAGGTCGACTGCAACCTTCTCCTTCGGAGCTAAGGCACAAGTACAATGTCCACTCCATCCCTATCCGCAAGGACGATGAAGCGCAGGTTGACTGGAGCCGCCACCTCAGAGCTGCGTCTCCAGCGCAAAGACTATTCCAAGTAGTGAGCAAAGTCCATTCGAAGGCAAACGCAAGCACATTCGGAGATAAACCAAATTTAGATAAATCCTAAAAGTTCCAAGCACCAAATCAAAAGTACTCGGGCATCAAGCTCGAAGGAGTTCAACGGTTACAACAATCACTCGGCATTCCGAGGCAAATTTAAAGCAGATTCAAGTTTCATAAGTTTGTTCACTCGGCCGGAGGAGGGCTGGCAGGCTCCACGAATGAGTCCAAGTCGATCCCATCAGCGATCCGACTGGTGGCAGCAATGAAAGTCTCCATGAAGGACTGTAAGTCATGCTTTTTGGTGTTAACGACTTTGATCGCAGCCAGCTTGTCTTCACGAGCCTCCATGCAATGGACTCGCACCAAGGACAGCGCCACGTCAGCACCACACCGGGCGGAGGATTTCTTCCATTCTTGCACTCAGTCAGGGATCTCGTTCAGTCGAGTCATCAGGGATTCCAGGTCATTCTGAAGCGTCGCCCCTGGCCAAAGCGATGAGTCGATTCGGGAGACTAACTCCTTCAGGCGCACGAGGTAGCTTGTGGCGCTAGCGATACGGAACTCCAGTCGGAGCACATTCATCATAGTTTCGTCGCAGACTGGAGAAGCGATAGGGTCCAGACCCGTCTTGATCCTTCCAGTTTCCTCGCCATAGTCTTGGCAGAATTCTGCAGCAAAAAATTAGTGAATCGACCGAGCAAGATCCGATCGCAAGCATCAACACAGTCGGTTTAGAAGAAATACCTTTCAGCGTGAGATAGAGCTTCTTGGCAAGAGTCCTCACATAAGCTTCCGTGTCATTCCTCTTGCGGATTGCAGACTCCAACTTTTCATTCAGGACAACCTTGTCCTTCTTCAGACTGGTCACTTCGCGGTTAGCTTCATTAATACAAGATTTCAGTTTGTTCACCTCCCCTTCCAGCGTTCCGATTGAAGCAAGCTTCTGGTCTGCGAGAGCATTTTTATCTTGGGCTGCTTTTTGCGCGGCGACGAGGTCCGAGTCCATCTTCTCCAGAGCCAACTTCATTTTCTCTGCAAAAGAAACAATCGAATCAAAGAAGAGATCAAAGAAATATATTGAAAGTCAGTTGACAGTCAGTTACCTTCCATGCCAGCGGCTTCGACTTGAGCTTTCTTCAGATTCTGCTGGGCTAATTCCAAGTCGAGGTTGAGTTGCCTCTACTTCTCCTCAAGTTCAGCAAACTTAGAAATAAGAGTACAAGACTTCTGCAGAAGGCAAAAGACGGATCAGTCGATAAGATCAAAGGTTGTTTACTTCTGAGTGAATAAAACCTAAAGAAGTTCGCTTAGACCCCAGCCGACTGCACGCAGTAGACTGCGGTCTCAGGGGCTACACCTAGCGGGTGCACTTGGCGTGCCCCCGCTGACTAAGACTCAACTCGACCGGTCCGCCCGGACCAAAAAAAAGCTGTTCCGACCCCAGTCGACTGCCAGCAGTCGACAGCGGTCTCGGGGACTACACCCAGTGGGTGCACTTGGCGTGCCCCCACCGGTTCAGATCCTACTCGACCGGTCCGCCTGAGTTGAGTGTAAGGAGTAAAAAAGAAAGGAAAGAAGAACTCAGACCCCAGTTGACTGCCAGCAGTCGACCGCGGTCTCGGGGACTACACCCAGTGGGTGCACTTAGCGTGCCCCCATCGGTTCAGATCCCACTCGCCCAAACCGAGTGGAAGAACGAAACTACCAAGAATAACAAAACACCAAGTGGGTGCTCTAATCCGACGCAAACAACAACAGGTTGTGTAGAAGAAGATTTTTCAAGTAACATTTCCTCACAGAGCAAAAACAGCTGGAAAGTTTACTCACCTGGACATTGGCCCGAAGAGCAGCACTGGCGTCGTAGGCAGCCTGGTTGTTCTCATGCACCGTCTTCACCCGCTCCATCATCATGTCAGCTTGTCGGATGGCTTCCGCAGCCGCTTCCGACTGGTTGTCCGGGACGGGATAGCTGGTGAAAAAGTGAGTAGACGACCCAGGTGCGGCAGCTTGGAGCTCCGTGGTGTGGAGTTGGACGACTGAAGGAATCACAGGCGCAGTCGACGGTGTGGGGTGCTCACTTGACAAGGGTGCAGCGAAGGTCACAGAGGCCCTGCCCATGTCTTCAGGTTGACGGACGGGAGGTGTCATAGTGGGTCCTTGCCGAGACATCCTACCAGCTGCTACCTTCTTGCTCTTCCTGGGCTTAAGAGCCACATCTTCATCGTCATCTGGAAGATCGATGATGTTGGGTGGAGCTACAAGGCAGATCATTCGACCCCAAGTGAACCACTAGAACGCAATTGACCAAAGAATCAAGAACAAAATCGCAAGAGTTTATACCTGGGTTGGAGGTTACCGCATCTTCCATCTCCTCGTCCCGGTACTAGAGAGTAGAGGTTCCTGACGTAGCAGCACTGCAAAGACCCGCATTCAATCGGTTACGTCCGGTTAATCGAGTCGACGAAAAGGACAAGTCAGATGATTACCCGGAGATAGTAGGGACGATCACTTTGATCCTGGGCAAAGCTTTTGGCAGTTTGGAGGAGGTGGCCTTCGGTGCTTTCGGCGCTGGAGGCGGCACAACTTTGGACTGCTTTGGAGCCTTCTCATTCAGCGTTGGGGAAGACGTCCTGGGACGCTTCGAAGACTGTCCCATCAGCGTGGCCACCAAGTCCGAAGCGCTCGTCGGGTCGTGAGCGTGTTTGGATCTCCTCTCCCTGCGAGGAGGCGAGTCAACTTCTTCGTCATCAATCAATTCATCGCTCTCCTCATCCTCCTCGGCATCCGAGTGCTCCTCGCCACTCTGGCCCCCGCTCGCCTCTTCCTCAACGTCTTGTTCCTGCACTCCGTTGGGCATTGAGTACATGTCGATGAGGGCCTGAAAGGACAACGATCAAAGGAAATTCAGTCGACCATAAACAAGATGTCACACGGTGAATCGGAAAGATACTTGATAAAATAGAATTATACCTGCTCAGGCTGGTGCGAGTTGTCGAATGGAATCACCCTCTTAGACCCCCGAGGGTTGTCTTTGTTGCTGGTGATCCCCATTAACCACTTCTCCAAGGTATCCTCGCTGACATCCTCTGGGTGGATCCGAGTGGAATCCTCGAGCCCAGAGTACATCCACATCGGATGATCACGCGCCTGAAGCGATTGGATGCGTCGATCGAGAAAGACCTCCAGCTGGTCCATCTCGGTCACCCCGTCGCAGACGATTTGGACGACCCGCTCGACCAGCACCTTGACATGCGCCTTCTCTTCTGGAACTACCTTCAGGGGGGCGGGCTTCTCCACTCGAGCCAAGGAAAAAGGAGGAAGTCCACTCGACTCACCCAGGGTCGGCTGATCCTTGCAGTAGAACCAAGTCGACTGCCAGCCCCGTACCGAGTCGGGAAGGATCATGGCTGGGAAGGTACTCTTGCTACTCATCTGGATCCCCAGACCCCCGCACATATGGATCACTTGTGTCCTCTGGTCACTTGATTTGGCCTTTTTGACCGACTGGGAGCGGCAGGTGAAGATGTGTTTGAAAAGACCCTAGTGCAGTCGACGACCCAAGAAATTTTCACACATCGACACGGAAGCGGCTAGATAGACTATGGTGTTTGGAGTGAAATGGTGAAGTTGAGCCCCAAAGAAGTTCAAAAAACCCTGGAAGAAAGGATGGGGAGGCACTTAGAATCCGCGATATACGTGGGTGGCGAGGAGAACACACTCACCCTCCCTTTGCTGCGGCTCGGTTTCGTTCCCCGGGAGCCGTGCCGACTTGTGGGGGATCAGTCCCCCCTCCACCAGGTCGTCGAGGTCATCCTGGGTGATTGTCGAGCGGATCCAGTCGCCCTGGATCCAGCCCGGCGACAGGCCGGATCTCGACAAGGATCCGCCCCGACTGGTCCGCTTGCCCTTCACCTTCGCGATCGCCTTCTTCGCGTGCTCCAGCGCCACCATGTTCTCTTTCCCCATGGCGACGGGTCGAGCTCGAGCGAGAGTCCGGCGACAAGAGCGAAAGCGAGCGTGGCGGAGAGATCGGGAGAAGAAGAAGAGAGAATGGGAGCGCACGGGGCAGAGGCCTGGTCCGGGACCTTTTATAAGGTCGTCTCCTGAGTGACTGACTGGTGGACCCACGCGATCTAAACAAATCCCGCAACAGTCACGCACGCAGTACGTGGCGAAAAAGGTGGCGCAGGGATCGGGGAGACTTGCCTAATCCGTCCTGATAACCTCGGTTACGTCCGTCTGTCGCACTTCCCAAAATTCGAATCCCGCGAAATCCGCGGAGAGCAGAGCAACTTGTCAGACTGAAGACAAACATACTCTACATCATCATTCGGAATTCTACCATGAAAACTCGACAAAAACCAAGAATGGACCAAGGCGATTGAGAAAGGAGTCGACGTCGTCACCTCAACTCATTGTTCCAGAACAAGATATACTCATAGCACAAAGAATGGGTCGGAAGTGTTCCCAACTCCTTCCTCACTCAAACCCTGATCCATTCGGGGGCTAATGATGAAGCTATGTACCTAGGGTAGGGTCATGGATCTGTCCAACATACCCTCCCCAAGGACATCTCTACAAAGAATCAGAAGCAGTCGAAGAGAAACCATCATCCACTCGACCATGAAGATGTGCTCACTCGACCACCTTGAAGACACTCGACCACCAGAAGATGAGAAACCCTCCACTCTGCAACGGTCAAGACTTAAACCATAGCTTTATGGGCATTTACAACACTTTACTGCAGACGTTACCAGTAACGCCCCTCCTTTATGAGCATTGAACCTTGTATAACGGAGGGGAGCTGGGGTCCTGGCGTACTCTATATAAGCCACCCCCTCCTCTGGGACAAGGGTTCGCACTTTCTGTAATTCACACACATATATTCAGTCGACCGCCTCCGGGCTCCGAGACGTAGGGCTGTTACTTCCTCCGAGAAGGGCCTGAACTCGTAAAACTCGTGTGTACAACTCCTCCATAGCTAGGATCTTGCCTCTACATTCCTACCCCCCCCCCTATTCTACTGTCAGTCTTAGAACCACGACACATAGCACTATAGGTGGAATAGAATGGTGGTTGTGGAAAAGACAAAAAAAGAAAAGATAGTCTCACATCAACTAGGCGTATCAATGGGCTATGGAGATGCCCATCAATAGATATCAATGTGAGTGAGTAGGGATTGCCATGCAACGGATGCACTAGAGCTATAAGTATATGAAAGCTCAAACTGAAACTAAGTGGGTGTGCATCCAACTTGCTTGCTCATGAAGACCTAGGGCATTTGAGGAAGCCCATCGTTGGAATATACAAGCCAAGTTCTATAATGAAAATTCCCACTAGTATATGAAAGTGATACCTCAAGAGACTCTCTATATGAAGAACATGGTGTTACTCTGAAGCACAAGTGTGGTAAAAGGATAGTAACATTGCCCCTTCTCTCTTTTTCTCTCATTTTTTTGTAGGCTTTTTTGGCCTCTCTCTTTTTTTGAGGGCTTCTTTGGACACTTTTATTTTGATAACCTCACATGGGACAATGTTCTAATAATGATGATCATCACACTTTTATTTACTTACAACTCAATATTACAACTCGATATCTAGAACAAAGATATGACTCTATATGAATGCCTCCGGCGGTGTACCGGGATGTGCAATGATCTAACATAGCAATGACATAAAAAAAACGGACAAGCCATGAAAACATCATGCAAGCTATCTTACGATCATGCAAAGCAATATGACAATGAATTCTCAAGTCATGTATATGATGACGATGAAAGTTGCATGGCAATATATCTCGGAATGACTATGGAACTGCGATGATAGGTAGGTATGGTGGATGTTTTGAGGAAGGTATATGGTGGGTTTTGTTGGGGAACGTAGTAATTTCAAAAAAATTCCTACGCACACGCAAGATCATGGGGATGCATAGCAACAAGAGAGGAGAGTGTTTTCTACGTACCCTCGTAGACCGAAAGCGGAAGCGTTAGCACAACGCGGTTGATGTAGTCGTACGTCTTCACGGCCCGACCGATCAAGCACCGAAACTACGGCACCTCCGAGTTCTAGCACACGTTCAGCTCGATGACGATCCCCGGACTCCGATCCAGCAGAATGTCGGGGAAGAGTTCCATCAGCACGACGGTGTGGTGACGATCTTGATGTTCTACCGTCGCAGGGCTTCGCCTAAGCACCCCTACAATATTATCGAGGATTATGTGGAAGGGGGCACCGCACACGGCTAAGAGATAAATGATCAATTGTTGTGTCTTTGGGGTGCCCCCTGCACCCGTATATAAAGGAGCAAGGGAGGAGGAGGCCAGCCCTAGGAGGGGGCGCGCCAAGTGTGGAGTCCTACTAGGACTCCCTAGTCCTAGTAGGATTCCACCTCCCATGTGGAATAGGAAAAGAGAAAGGGAAAAGGAGAAGGAAGGAAGGGGGCGCCCCCCTTCCCTAGTCCAATTCGGACCAGACCAGGGGGAGGGGTGCGGTCACCCTTGATGCCCTTTTCCTTCTTTCGTATGGCCCAATAAGGCCCAATACGTATTCCCGTAACTCTCCCGTACTCCGAAAAATACCCTAATCACTCGGAACCTTTCCGATGTCCGAATATAGTCATCCAATATATCGATCTTTACGTCTCGACCATTTCGAGACTCCTCATCATGTCCCCGATCTCATCCAGGACTCCGAACTCCTTCGGTACAGCAAAACTCATAAACTGATAATATAACTGTCATCGAAACCTTAAGCGTGCGGACCGTACGGGTTCAAGAACAATGTAGACATGACCGAGACACGTCTCCGGTCAATAACCAATAGAGGGACCTGGATGCTCATATTGGCTCCCACATATTGTACGAAGATCTTTATCGGTCAGACCGCATAGCAACATATGTTGTTCCCTTTGTCATCGGTATGTTACTTGCCCGAGATTCGATCGTCGGTATCTCAATACCTAGTTCAATCTCGTTACCGGCAAGTCTCTTTACTCGTTCCGTAATACATCATCCTGCAACTAACTCATTAGTTGCAATGCTTGCAAGGCTTAAGTGATGTGCATTACCGCGAGGGCCCAGAGATACATCTCCGACAATCGGAGTGACAAATCCTAATCTCGAAATACGCCAACCCAACAAGTACCTTCGGAGACACTTGTAGAGCACCTTTATAATCACCCAGTTACGTTGTGACATTTGGTGGCACACAAAGTGTTCCTCCGGTAAACGGGAGTTGCATAATCTCATAGTCATAGGAACATGAATAAGTCATGAAGAAAGCAATAGCAACAAACTAAACGATCAAGTGCTATGCTAACGGAATGGATCAAGTCAATCACATCATTCTCCTAATGATGTGATCCCGTTAATCAAATGACAACTCATGTCTATGGTTAGGAAACATAACCATCTTTGATCAACGAGCTAGTCAAGTAGAGGCATACTAGTGACACTCTGTTTGTCTATGTATTCACACATGTATTATGTTTCCGGTTAATACAATTCTAGCATGAATAATAAACATTTATCATCAAGGTCAAAAAATAAACATTTATCATGATATAAGGAAATAAATAATAACTTTATTACTGCCTCTAGGGCATATTTCCCTCTGTCTCCCACTTGCACTAGAGTCAATAATCTAGTTCACATCGCCATGTGATTTACCATAAATAGTTCACATCACCATGTGATTAACACCCATAGTTCACATCAACATGTGACCAACACCCAAAGGGTTTACTAGAGTCAATAATCTAGTTCACATCGCTATGTGATTAACACCCAAAGAGTACTGAGGTGTGATCATGTTTTGTTTGTGAGAGAAGTTTAGTCAACGGGTCTGCCACATTCAGATCCGTAAGTATTTTGCAAATTTCTATGTCAACAATGCTCTGCACGGAGCTATTCTAGCTAATTGCTCCCACTTTCAATATGTATCCAGATTGAGATTTAGAGTCATCTGGACCAGTGTCAAAAGTTGCATCGACGTAACCCTTTACGACGAACCTTTTTGTCACCTCCATAATCGAGAAACATATCCTTATTCTACTAAGGATAATTTGACCAATGTCCAGTGATCTACTCCTAGATCACTATTGTACTCCTTTGCGAAACTCAGGGCAGGGTATACAATAGGTCTAGTACACAGCATCGCATACTTTATAGAACCTATGGCTGAGGCATAGGGAATGACTTTCATTCTCTCTCATCTTCTCCCGTGGTCGGGTTTTGAGTCTTACTCAACTTCACACCTTGTAACACAGGCAAGAACTCCTTTTTGATTGTTCCATTTTGAACTACTTCAAAATCTTGTCAAGGTATGTACTCATTGAAAAAACTTATCAAGCGTCTTGATCTATCTCTATAGATCTTGATGCTCAATATGTAAGCAGCTTCACCGAGGTCTTTCTTTGAAAAACTCCTTTCAAACATTCCTTTATGCTTTGCGGAATAATTCTACATTATCTCCGATCAACAATATGTCTTTCACATGTAGTTATCAGAAATGTTGTAGTTCTCCCACTCACTTTCTTGTAAATACAGGCTTCACCGCAAGTCTGTATAAAACTATATGCTTTGATCAACTTATCAAAGCGTATATTCCAACTCCGAGATGCTTGCACCACTCCATAGATGGATCGCTGGAGCTTGCATATTTTGTTAGTACCTTTAGGATTGACAAAACCTTCTGGTTGCATCATATACAACTATTCTTTAATAAATCCATTAAGGAATGCAGTTTTGTTTATCCATTTGCCAGATTTCATAAAATGCGGCAATTGCTAACATGATTCAGACAGACTTAAGCATAGATACGAGTGAGAAACTCTCATCGTACTCAACACCTTGAACTTGTCGAAAACCTTTTTGCGACAATTCTAGCTTTGTAGATAGTAACACTACTATCAGCGTCCGTCTTCCTCTTGAAGATCCATTTAATCTCAATGGCTCGCCGATCATTGGGCAAGTCAATCAAAGTCCATACTTTGTTCTCATACATGGATCTCATCTCAGATTTCATGGCATCAAGCCATTTCGCGGAATCTGGGCTCATCATCGCTTCCTCATAGTTCGTAGGCTCGTCATGGTCAAGTAACATGACCTCCAGAACAGGATTACTGTACCACTCTGGTGTGGATCTCACTCTGGTTTACCTACGAGGTTCGATAGTAACTTGATCTGAAGTTACATGATCATCATCATTAGCTTCCTCACCAATCGGTGTAGTAGTCACAGGAACAAATTTCTGTGATGAACTACTTTCCAATAAGGGAGCAGGTACAGTTACCTCATCAAGTTCTACTTTCCTCCCACTCACTTCTTTTGAGAGAAACTCCTTTTCTAGAAAGGATCCATGCAAAGCAACGAATATATTGCCTTCGGATCTGTGATAGAAGGTGTACCCAACATTTTCTTTTGGGTATCCTATGAAGACACACTTCTCCGATTTTGGTTAGAGCTTATCAGGTTGAAACTTTTTCACATAAGCATTGCAACCTCAAACTTTAAGAAACGACAGCTATGGTTTCTTGCCAAACCATAGTTCATACAGTGTCGTCTCAATGGATTTAGATGGTGCCCTATTTAACGTGAATGCAGTTGTCTCTAATGCATAACCCCAAAACGATAGTGGTAGATCGGTAAGAGACATCATAGATCGCACCATATCTAATAAAGTACGGTTATGACATTCGAACACACCATTATGCTGTGGTGTTCCAGGTGGCGTGAGTAGTGAAACTATTTCACATTGTTTTTAACTGAAGGCCAAACTCGTAACTCAAATATTTTACTTCTCCGATCATATCGTAGAAACTTTTATTTTTGTTCTCCACTTCACTCTGAAATTCTTTGAACTTTTCAAATGTTTCAGACTTGTGTTTCATCAAGGTGATATACTCATATCTGCTCAAATCATCTGTGAAGATCAGAAAATAATGATACCTGCCACGAGCCTCAATATTCATCGGACCACATACATCAGTATGTATGATTTCCAACAAATCTGTTGCTCGCTCCATTGTTCCGGAGAACAGAGTCTTAGTCATCTTGCCCATGAGGCATGGTTCGCAAGCATCAACTGATTCATAATCAAGTGATTCCAAAAGCCCATCAGCATGGATTTTCTTCATGCGCTTTACACCAATATGACCTAAACGGCAGTGCCACAAATAAATTGCACCATCATTATTAACTTTGCATCTTTTGGTTTCAATATTATGAATATGTGTATCACTACGATCGAGATCCAACGAACCATTTTCATTGGGTGTGTAACCATATAAGGTTTTATTCATGTAAATAAAACAACAATTTATTCTCTTACTTAAATGAATAACCGTATTGCAATAAACATGATCAAATCATATGCATGCTCAACGCAAACACCAAATAACACTTATTTAGGTTCAACACTAATCCCAAAAGTATAGGGAGTGTGCAATGATGATCATATCAATCTTGGAACCACTTCCAACACACATCGTCACTTCACCCTTAACTAGTCTATGTTCATTCTGCAACTCCCGTTTCGAGTTACTACTCTTAGCAACTGAACCAGTATCAAATACCGAGGGGTTGCTACGAGCACTAGTAAAATACACATCAATAATCTGTATATCAAATATACCTTTGTTCACTTTGCCATCCTTCTTATCCGCCAAATACTTGGGGCAGTTCCGCTTCCAGTGAGCAGTCCCTTTGCAGTAGAAGCACTTAGTCTCATGCTTAGGACCAGACTTGGGCTTCTTCACTTGAGCAGCAACTTGCTTGTCGTTCTTCTTGAAGCTCCCCTTCTTCCCTTTGCCCTTTTCTTGAAACTAGTGGTCTTGTCTACCATCAACACTTGATATTTTTCTTGATTTCTACCTTCGTCGATTTCAGCATTACGACTTGGGAATCGTTTCCGTTATCCCTTGCATATCATAGTTCATCACGAAGTTCTACTAACTTGGTGATGGTGACTAGAGAATTCTGTCAATCACTATTTTATCTAGAAGATTAACTCCCACTTGATTCAAGCGATTGTAGTACCCAGACAATCTGAGCACATGCTCACTGCTTGAGCTATTCTCCTCCATCTTTTAGCTATAGAACTTGTTGGAGACTTCATATCTCTCTACTTGGGTATTTGCTTGAAATATTAACTTCAACTCCTGGAACATCTCATATGGTCCATGACGATCAAAACGTCTTTGAAGTCTCGATTTGAAGCCATTTAAGCATGGTGCACTAAACTATCAAGTAGTCATCATATTGAGCTAGCCAAATGTTCATAACATCTGCATCTGCTCCTGCAATAGGTTTGTCACCTAGCGGTGCATCAAAGACATAATTCTTCTGTGCAGCAATGAGGATAAACCTCAGATCACGGATCCAATCCGCATCATTGCTACTAACATCTTTCAACTTAGTTTTCTCTAGGAACATATCAAAAATAAAACAGGGGAGCTAAACGCGAGCTATTGATCTACAACATAGATATGCTAATACTACCAGGACTAAGTTCATGATGAATTAAAGTTCAATTAATCATATTACTTAAGAACTCCCACTTAGATAGACATCCCTCTAATCCTCTAAGTGATCACGTGATCCAAATCAACTAAACCATGTCCGATCATCACGTGAGATGGAGTAGTTTCAATGGTGAACATCACTATGTTGATCATATCTACTATATGATTCATGCTCGACCTTTCGGTCTCCTTGTTTCGAGGCCATATCTGTTATATGCTAGGCTCGTCAAGTTTAACCTGAGTATTCCGCGTGTGCAATTGTTTTGCACCCGTTGTATTTCAACGTAGAGCCTATCACACCCGATCATCATGTGGTGTCTCAGCACGAAGAACTTTCGCAGTGGTGCATACTCAGGGAGAACACTTATACTTTGATAATTTAGTGAGGGATCATCTTATAATGCTACAGTCAATCAAAGCAAGATAAGATGCATAAAAGATAAACATCACATGCAATCAATATAAGTGATATGATATGGCCATCATCATCTTGTACTTATGATTTCCATCTCCGAAGTACCATCATGATCACCATCGTCACCGGCGTGACACCTTGATCTCCCTTGTAGCATTGTTGTCATCTCGCCAATCTTATGCTTCCACGACTATCGCTACCGCTTAGTGATAAAGTAAAACATTACAGCGCGATTGCATTGCATACAATAAAGTGACAACCATATGGCTCCTGCCAGTTGCCGATAGCTCGGTTACAAAACATGATCATCTCATACAATAAAATTTAGCATCATATCTTGACCATATCACATCACAACATGCCCTGCAAAAACAAGTTAGACATCCTCTACTTTGTTGTTGCAAGTTTTATGTGGCTGCTACGGGCTTAGCAAGAACCATTCTTACCTACGCATCAAAACCGCAACGATAGTTTATCAAGTTGGTGTTGTTTTAACCTTCGCAAGGACCGAGCATAGCCACACTCAGTTCAACTAAAGTTGGAGAAACTGACACCCGCCAGCCACCTGTGTGCAAAGCACGTCGGTAGAACCAGTCTCGCGTAAGCGTACACGTAATGTCGGTCCGCGCCGCTTCATCCAACAATACCGCCGAACCAAAGTATGACATGCTGGTAAGCAGTATGACTTATATCGCCCACAACTCACTTGTGTTCTACTTGTGCATAACATCAACGCATAAAACCTAGGCTCTGATACCACTGTTGGGGAACGTAGTAATTTCAAAAAAAATCCTACGCACACGCAAGATCATGGTGATGCATAGCAACAAGAGAGGAGAGTGTTGTCTATGTACCCTCGTAGACCGAAAGCGGAAGCGTTAGCACAACGCGGTTGATGTAGTCGTACGTCTTCACGGCCCGACCGATCAAGCACCGAAACTATGGCACCTCCGAGTTCTAGCACACGTTCAGCTCGATGACGATCCCTGGACTCCGATCCAGCAGAGTGTTGGGGAAGAGTTCCGTCAGCACGACGGCGTGGTGACGATCTTGATGTTCTGTCGCAGGGCTTCGCCTAAGCACCGCTATAATATTATCGAGGATTACGGTGGAAGGGGGCACCGCACACGTCTAAGAGATCATTGATCAATTGTTGTGTCTTTGGGGTGCCCCCCTGCACCCGTATATAAAGGAGCAAGGGAGGAGGAGGCGGGCCCTAGGAGGAGGCGCGCCAAGTGTGGAGTCCTACTAGGACTCCCTAGTCCTAGTTGGATTACACCTCCCATATGGAATAGGAAAAGAGAAAGGGAAAGGGAGAAGGAAGGAAGGGGCGCCCCCCCTTCCCTAGTCCAATTCGGACCAGACCAAGGGGAGGGGTGTGGCCACCCTTGAGGCCCTTTTCCTTCTTTCCCGTATGGCCCAATAAGGCCCAACACGTATTCCCGTAACTCTCCGGTACTCAGAAAAATACCCGAATCACTCGGAACCTTTCCGATGTCCGAATATAGTCGTTCAATATAGCGATCTTTACGTCTCAACCATTTCGAGACTCCTCGTCATGTCCCCGATCTCATCCGGAACTCCGAACTCCTTCGGTACATCAAAACTCATAAACTCATAATATAACTGTCATCGAAACCTTAAGCGTGCGGACCCTACGGGTTCGAGAACAATGTAGACATGACCGAGACACGTCTCCGATCAATAACCAATAGCGGAACCTGGATGCTCATATTGGCTCCCACATATTCTACGAAGATCTTTATCGGTCAGACCGCATAACAACATACGTTGTTCCCTTTGTCAGCGGTATGTTACTTGCCGAGATTCGATCCTCGGTATCTCAATACCTAGTTCAATCTCGTTACCGGCAAGTCTCTTTACTCGTTCCGTAATACATCATCCTGCAACTAACTCATCAGTTGCAATGCTTGCAAGGCTTAAGTGATGTGCATTACCGAGAGGGCCCAGAGATACCTCTCCGACAATCGGAGTGACAAATCCTAATCTCGAAATACGCCAACCCAACAAGTACCTTTGGAGACACCTGTAGAGCATCGTTATAATCACCCAGTTACGTTGTGACGTTTGGTGGCACACAAAGTGTTCCTCCGGTAAACGGGAGTTGCATAATCTCATAGTCATAGGAACATATATAAGTCATGAAGAAAGCAATAGAAACAAACTAAACGATCAAGTGCTATGCTAACGGAGTGGGTCAAGTCAATCACATCAATCTCTAAATGATGTGATCCCGTTAATCAAATGACAACTCATGTCTATGGTTAGGAAACATAACCATCTTTGATCAACGCGCTAGTCAAGTAGAGGCATACTAGTGACACTCTGTTTGTCTATGTATTCACACATGTATTATGTTTCCGGTTAATACAATTCTAGCATGAATAATAAACATTTATCATGAAATAAGGAAATAAAATATAACTTTATTATTGCCTCTAGGGCATATTTCCTTCAGTCTCCCGCTTGCACTAGAGTCAATAATCTAGTTCACATCACCATGTGATTTACCATCAATAGTTCACATCACCATGTGATTAACACCCATAGTTCACATCGACATGTGACCAACACCCAAAGGGTTTACTAGAGTCAATAATCTAGTTCACATCGCTATGTGATTAACACCCAAAGAGTACTGAGGTGTGATCATGTTTTGCTTGTGAGAGAAGTTTAGTCAACGGGTCTACCACATTCAGATCCGTAAGTATTTTGCAAATTTCTATGTCAACAATGCTCTGCACGGAGCTATTCTAGCTAATTGCTCCCACTTTCAATATGTATCCAGATTGAGATTTAGAGTCATCTGGACCAGTGTCAAAAGTTGCATCGACGTAACCCTTTACGACGAACCTTTTTGTCACCTCCATAATCGAGAAACATATCCTTATTCTACTAAGGATAATTTGACCAATGTCCAGTGATCTACTCCTAGATCACTATTGTACTCCTTTAAGAAACTCAGGGCAGGGTATACAATAGGTCTGGTACACAGCATGGCATACTTTATAGAACCTATGGCTGGGGCATAGGGAATGACTTTCATTCTCTCTCTATCTTCTGCCTTGGTCGGGTTTTGAGTCTTTCTCAACTTCACACCTTGTAACATAGGCTAGAACTCCTTTTTGAATGTTCCGTTTTGAACTACTTCAAAATCTTTTCAAGGTATGTGCTCATTGAAAAAACTTATCAAGCGTATTGATCTATCTCTATAGATCTTGATGATCAATATGTAAGCAGCTTCACCGAGGTCTTTCTTTGAAAAACTCCTTTCAAACATTCATTTATGCTTTGCAGAATAATTCTACATTATCTCCGATCAACAATATGTCTTTCACATATACTTATCAGAAATGCTGTAGTGCTCCCACTCACTTTCTTGTAAATACAGGCTTCACCGCAAGTCTGTATAAAACTATATGCTTTGATCAACTTATCAAAGCGTATATTCCAACTCCGAGATGCTTGCACTAGTACATAGATGGATCACTGGAGCTTGCATATTTTGTTAGTACCTTTAGGATTGACAAAACCTTCTGGTTGCATCATATACAACTCTTCTTTAATAAATCCATTAAGGAATGCAGTTTTGTTTATCCATTTGCCATATTTCATAAAATGCGGTAATTGCTAACATGATTCGGACAGACTTAAGCATAGATACGAGTGAGAAACTCTCATCGTAGTCAACACCTTGAACTTGTCGAAAACCTTTTTGCAAAAATTCTAGCTTTGTAGATAGTAACACTACTATCAGCGTCTGTCTTCCTCTTGAAGATCCATTTAATCTCAATGGCTCACCGATCATTGGGCAAGTCAATCAAAGTCCATACTTTGTTCTCATACATGGATCTCATCTCAGATTTCATGGCATCAAGCCATTTCGCGGAATCTGGGCTCATGATCGCTTCCTCATAGTTCGTAGGCTCGTTACGGTCAAGTAACATGACCTCCAGAACAGGATTACCGTACCACTCTGGTGCGGATCTCACTCTGGTTTACCTACGAGGTTCGGTAGTAACTTGATCTAAAGTTACATGATCATCATCATTAGCTTCCTCACCAATTGGTGTAGTAGTCACAGGAACAAATTTCTGTGATGAACTACTTTCCAATAAGGGAGCAGGCACAGTTACCTCATCAAGTTCTACTTTCCTCCCACTCACTTCTTTTGAGAGAAACTCCTTTTCTAGAAAGGATCCATTCAAAGCAACGAATATATTGCCTTCGGATCTGTGATAGAAGGTGTACCCAACATTTTCTTTTGGGTATCCTATGAAGACGCACTTCTCCGATTTGGGTTAGAGCTTATCAGGTTGAAATTTTTTCACATAAGCATTGCAACCTCAAACTTTAAGAAATGACAGCTTAGGTTTCTTGCCAAACCATAGTTCATACGGTGTCGTCTCAACGGATTTAGATGGTGCCCTATTTAACGTGAATGCATCTGTCTCTAATGCATAACCCCAAAACGATAGTGGTAGATCGGTAAGAGACATCATAAAAAGTAGGGGTTGTTTAGATAATGAAACAATAAAGTAAATATAGCGAGTGTGGAAAAGTGGTGGTAGGAGTTGTGAAATTGCCCCTAAGCAATTGACTACTTTACTAGACCGATAGCAAGTATTATGTGGGAGAGGCCACTGCTAGCATGTCATTCCTGACTTGGAATTCTATGCACTTATGATTGGAACTATTAGCAGGCATCCGTAACTAATAATGTTCATTAAGGTAAAACCCAACCATAGCATTAAGATATATTGGTCCCCCTTCAATCCCGTATGCATCAATTTCTATGCTAGGTTGAAGCTTCTGTCACTCTTGCCCTCCAATACATAGTCCTATCAACATACAACTAACCCTAGGGTGTGATCCACGCACAATCATATGATGGGCACCAAAGGACAGCAACATAACCACTAGCAAATTAAATCAATCATAGCAATTCATCAACCACCGATAGGACAATGAAAATCTACTCAGACATCATAGGATGGCAACACATCATTGGATAATAATATTTATGTATAGTTCCCTTTGTTTCTTTTGTTTTTCTCTTGGTCTTTTCTTCTTCTTAGCTGTAGGTTAGACTTCTTTTTTGGGTAGTTTCTTTTCTGTTCTTCTTTTTCTTTTTGTTTGGGCTTATCTCAAGCCAATCAGACTTCTATTGTTTGTTTTTTTTCTTTTAATAAAAGTTGCAGTGGGGTGTTTACCCTACTGTTTATAGTAAAAAAAATAATATGAAGCATAAATCACCATGTTCAAGTAGAGGGTACAGCAGGTTGCGGGAGAGTGGACCGCTGTAGATAGAGGGGGGAAGGTGATGGAGATGTTGGTGAAGATGGTGGAGGTGTTGGTGTAGATCGCGGTGATGATGATGGCCCCCGGCGGCACTCCGGTGCCACCGGAAGCGAGGGGGAGAGAGCCCCCCTCCTCCTTCTTCTTCCTTGACCTCCTCCCAAGATGGGAGAAGGGTTTCCCCTCTGGTCCATGGCCTCCATGGCACGGGAGTGGCGAGAGCCCCTCCGAGAGTGGATATGTCTCTTTGTCTCTCTCTGTTTCTGTGTTCCCTCCTGGCTCTGTTTCACTGTTTCGTGTATATATGGAGATCCGTAACTCCGATTGGCCCGAAACCTTCGCCGTGATTTTTTCGAAAATTAGCTTTCTTGCGGCAAAGGAAGAGCATCAACCGCCTTACGGGTGGCTCACGAGGGTAGGGGCGCGCCCCCTGCCTCGTGACCACCTCGGGCACCGTCTCACATGGATTTTTCTTCCGGAATTTTCCAAATATTCCAAAAAGTATCTCCGTCCGTTTTTATCCTGTTTAGTCTCCGTTTGATATAGATATTCTATGAAACCAAAACCATGCTGCAGACAGGAACTGGCACTGGGCACTGGATCAATATGTTAGTCCCAAAAATAGTATAAAAAGTTGCCAAAAGTATATGAAAGTTGTAGAATATTGGCATGGAACAATAAAAAATTATAGATACGACGGAGACGTATCAGCATCCTCATACACGGACGGCTTTGAGGACTGTGTGCGTGGCGAGGATGAAGGGTGCGACCGCTCGGGCGCACCATTAATATGGAGTAGTGGGAGTTGTGGGAGAGAGGCGGGCGGCGGTCAAACCGATGGCTCGCCTCCCGATGAGCCTGCGCACCGGACTGCTGGCATGCCTACCAAAGTTTCACACAGCTACTCGCACACCTCCCGATGACACTATGTAGCGAGCACACCTCCGTCAATTCACACACATGCACGCACACCTCCCGGCCTGCCTGCGCGGCGGACTGCTCGCATGCGTCCCGTCAACTCATGCCTGCTCGCACGGCACACGGGTCGTGCGGCGACATGTATATTGTTTTTGTATTTGGATGATTAATGTTGCCGCTTTATTGCTTAACCGAAGCATGGCACATATCCATTCTTGGTCTAATGCTCACGGTTTGAATAAATAATCCGTTTGGGATATTGGTTCCCCATTATTAATAATCCCCCGTTTGTAATTAGATAAAGATTACAACCAAACTGGTCTCAAATTTGACAAAAAAGTACAATGCCACTTTGTATTGGTGTCCATATGACAACAGGATAAGTTTCATGAACTTCGAATAAGTTTTGGATGTATTAGAATTTAAAAATCAAGATTCTTAATGTTTGAAATTTGTTGCACGGGGAGTAAACATGCACCCAGTGAGACACATGTGTTTTTGCAATCCATTTAGGTGCACTGTCACATGTGCATGTAGCTCAAATTTCATTTTTGCACATTTTACCCATAGAAAATCTATCAATTAATGTACTAAAACGTCTTAATTATCTTTGTGATTTTTTTGAAATTAAAACATCCCTCCTTTGGTAACATATGTTCACCGCGGGATAATTAATTTAACGTGCTTCATAGTTGCAGTGGATTCGCGGTGTGTGTGTGTGTGGGGGGGGGGTGGCAGGTGGCTCGCAGTACACTACGAGTTGTGAGACACCGCGTGGGTTGGCCGTTTTGTTAGGCAGACCGGTGCCACATCAGAGTCGTGAATTCGTTATTTAAAACAGTACACAACCCTTTTCATACATACATGTTTTGACCACATGCGGTCGATGGTTGACCTACACGACACTCGATACTCGCGTGTGACACTTTCGGTGGGCCCGCGAGGTCGTTGTCCATCACTTTGATGAACATCCAGTAGTGAGGTTAATTTGACCAGGAAGGTAGCATATATACTACACGTACGCGTCCGTAAACAAGTACACCTTACTCAGTGTCGGGACTTTTCGGTTTCTGAGGCACGTGCCACATCAAAATTGTGAAATTGGCTATTCAAACATCACACAACACCTCTTTGGGCCACATGCATGCACGCGGTGGTTATCCTAGCTAGGACACTCACATGTGACGCTTCCATCTATGGGCCCACGAGGCCATCGTCGATGCATGCATGAATCACTTTGACCTACATCGGAAGAGGTTAATTAATTTCACCATCGATGAGGATTCTTTTGGATTGTACATATTATGGTAGGAGCATATAGTATGCGGTGAAGACGAGGGAAGGGGACCATCATATGTAGTACGCTTCATGAACCTCGCTTTGTGTGGGTGCATGGTTTACAATTTTTGAGGCATGTGGCACATCAAAGTTGTGCATTTTAGGTATTCAATGCATATATGTTTGGCCCACATGCAAAGCGGTGGTGGTTGTCCTCTCGCACCCACTTAAGCGGTTATCAGCGATATTGACGCTTTCCATATGTGGGCCCGCTTGGTCCATCACTACTTTTTGCCTGACAACACAATAGATGTTAATTTGACTTACGAGGGGTTTATTTTTTTGCTTGTAATATGGTATATATAGGTCATGCTATGGGATGACACGCATGATACAGTTTGAGCACTCACACATGCATATGTACTCATGAATCCGTCCCATCGAGTCGAAGTGCCTAGTACAATGACACATCATGAACCAATCTCGCTCTATGTGGGGAGCTAGTGTATGATTTTGACGCACGCGCCACATCAATGTTGTGAAATGGTATTCAAACATGCATGCACCATCACCTCCATACATATGCATGTAGCAGTTGCCTTCGAACGGTACACTCCCTCGCGTGGTTATTGGCGACAAGCCCACATATTCATGGGCCCGCGTGGATATCCATGATCACCTTGACCGACAACAAGATAGGTTACCATGGCAGATTCTTCATTTGGTTCGTGTTATCGTAGTATAGGTGATGGTGAGATTCAGACCTAATTAAGTTTGAGCGCATATACTATGCATGCATGCATGCATGAATCCCTGTCGTTGGCCTGAAGTGTGGTGTAACATACATATGCATCATCAACTTAACCCTCACTCAGTGTGGGGATTTCTAGTTCGAAATCATGGTGCCACGTCAAAGTTGTTCTATTGTTACTCAAAAACACACCTCTCCATACATATGTTTGGGCCACACGCATGCAGTGGTTGCCTTCGTGGACTAGCTACTTGCGTGATTATTGGCGAGCTAGCCCATCTCCGGGGTCGGATGGATGGCCATCACTTTTACCAACAATAAGAGAGAGGTTGTACGACCAAGGTGGATTATTCTTGGTCTGCTTTACGATCCATCTTGGTGAGAGATGGCTCTCTGGCCCTGTAACACCCTCGATGCGACTATATCTCCCATGTGTCGACGCATGACTTAGAGGCATAATCGCATTGAAGGCATATGTCGCAAGTGGGGTAATCTTCACACCACCCATGTAATATAATAAGGGAAAAAGATACATAGTTGGATTACAATCGCCACTTCACACAATTACATGAATAAAGCATTACATCATCCAGATACAATCAAGGTTCGACTACGGAACCACAATAAAAGAAGAACCCCAAATGCAACAAAGGTCCCCGATCGACCCCAACTGGGCTCCACTACTGATCAACTAGAACGGAACAACACAAAGGACAAGATCGTCAACGAGCTCCTCCTGAGCTTGGTTGAGTCATCTTCACGGACTCATCGACACCTTCAAGCTGGTTTTGAAGAACTGTGAGCCACGGGGACTCAGCAATCTCGCACCCTCGCAATCAAGACTATTTAAGCTTATGGGTAAGGTAAATGGATGAGGAGTAGCTGCAGCAAGCGACTAGCATATATGGTGGCTAACATACGCAAATGAGAGCGAGAAGAGAAGGCAAAGCACGATCGATAAAAGTATGATCAAGAAGTGATCCTATAGCAACCTACGCCAAGCATAACTCCAACAACCGTGTTCACTTCCCGGACTCCGCCGGAAAGAGACCATCACGGTTACACACGCGGTTGATTCTTTTTAATTAAGGTCAACTTCAGGTTTTCTACAACCGGATGTTAACAAATCCCATCTGCCCATAACCGCGGGCACGACTTTCGAAAGTTCAAATCCCTGTAGGGGAGTCCCAACTTAGCCCATCACAAGCTCTCACGGTCAACGAAGGAATAGACCTCCACCCGAGACGTTCGGATCAGACTCGGTATCCCGGTACAACAAGACATTTCGACAGGGTAAAACTAAACCAGCAACACCGCCCGAATGTGCCGACAAATCCCGATAGGAGCTGCACATATCTCTTTCTCAGGGCACACTCAGATGAGACATCCTACGAGTAAAACCAACCCTCAAGTTGCCCCGAGGTGGCCCCACAGTCTACTCGGTCGGACCAACACTCAGCGGAGCATTGACCCTTGAGTCTGCAGAACCCAAGGGAAAGAAAATGCTAGGTGCCGAATGCTAAAACCAATGTTGGGCATTGCTGGAAGAGATTTACTTAAGGCGAACTGTTAAGGGGTTCCCATTATAGCCCAACCGCGTAAGGGACGCAAAATCCGGGAACATAACACCGATATGACGGAAACTAGGGCAGCAAGAGTGGAACAAAACACCAGGCATAAGGCCGAGCCTTCCACCCTTTACCAAGTATATAGATGCATTAATTAAATAAGATAACATAATGATATCCCAACAAGTAAAAAAAAGATGTTCCAACAAGGAACGGCCTCCAATCTTCACCTGCAACTAGCAACGCTATAAGAGGGGCTGAGCAAAGCGGTAACATAGCCAATCAACGGTTTGCTAGGACATGGTGGGTTAGAGGTTTGACATGGCAATTTGGGAGGCTTGCAAGCAAGTGGTAGGCATCGCAGCAATGGCATAGCAAAAGAGCGAGCAAACTAGCATAGCAAAGATAGTAGTGATTTCGAGGGTATGATCATCTTGCCTGCAAATCTATCAGAGTTGACTGGATCCTCAAAAGCAAACTCAACGGGCTCCTCGTTAGCGAACTCGTCTCCCGGCTCTACCCAAACAAGACAATCAAGCAACAAGGATACAATCAACCACGTGCAAGACCAAGCAATATGATGAAATGATGATATGCTATGCGGGATGCGATGCGGGATGCAAAATGCAAGATATGACAGGAAATGTATGAACCTGGCCTCAACTTGGAATTCCAAGGGTGCCACTGGAAAGACGAGATGAAATTGCTTGAAAACGATATAAAGAACGCCGGAACCGGAGTTACGGTTTGAAAATGGCAAGCGATTCAAAAATGACACCGGTCTGCGATTTACAGCAAGTAGGCATCTAAATGCAATGAGATGAACATGCTACAGCACCCAAACAAGACAACAAAATACATGGCAGGGAAGCATACAAGATGCTTAACAAAAGTATAGCACTGAGCTACGGCCAAATCATCCCTTAACAGGTTCAAACAAGCATGGCAAAAACGCAAATGGTAATCAGATCTCAGACTTAGTGAAATTAACACTTGTCTAGAATTTCAGATCATATAGCCCTCTTCGGAGCAACAAAACAACATGCTACAGGACCTGAACATGACAAAGAAAGACATGGCATGGAGCTACTCAACAAGCTTAACAAAAGTCCCTTAGTGACCTTGAGCCAAAAGGGATCACAAAATATACTAACAAGCACACGAACATAGCAAAAACATAATCAGTTTTCAGACTTAGTGAAAACTGGGACATGCTGAAACATAACTCACGAAGGCATGTTTACGAGCTCGATGCACTCACCACGGTGCAAGTCATGGCAAGACAAGCATACATCCCTTAAGAAGGCACAAAATTCAAGCTATACATGGCAAGAACAATGGCATAGCATGCACGGATCAACTATAATAACACCGGCAAAATCGCAAACAAGTTGACGATCTGCCCAGATTCGTAACGAAGCAAAAGTAGAGCTCGATTGGCTCAAGCTAGGGTGCTCCATAATTGCAAACAAAGACATGGATGGATAGAGCACTACAAGATTAACAAAACTCCCTTACTGATCATCCTCAAAAGAGGCACGGATCACTAGGAAACAACATGAACATATGGCATCATGAGATAAACAATCCCAGGACTTAGTGAAATCACTAAGTCCCTGAAAACAGAATTAGCAAGTGCACCACTTTGCAAGCTTGCACAAGTCACCACACACATCCTAAAAATACATGGGTTGCACCTCTGGAGAGATGACAAAACCCTTAACAAAACATATGAAAAACTCACGGGCATATCATGCACACATTAATCATGGCAAAAATGACAAAAGTGCTAAACGGAGTAGCAGATCTGACAATTAACTCAAGTAGCCTTCTTCTAACAGCATTTCGGGCATCAAGATGCACTCAAATGAAAATGATGCGATGGAATGAAATGATGTAATCATCGAGACGAACATTTTGATATACTATATGTCCAAAACAGAGCTACGGATGCGGAGATATAGCAGGTGCAAGAATGCAAAAAATTAGGGTTCCAGGGGGAAAAGTCAACCGAGGGGATTTTTCAGATCCAGATCCAGCGCGGATGTCGAGGTTCGCCGGAGTCTCGCCGGGATCACTGTAGCAGCAGAGAGGGAGTTCGCCGGAGCGGCTCCGGCCGGTGGAGAACGGCGCGGGGCGGCACGGGGACCGAGGCGGTGGTCGTGGCAGGGCGCCGGGCGGCGGAGCCGGCCACCGGAGCCGAGGGAGGCAGCGGCGCGGAGCACTGGGAGCTGGGAGGCGCGGGCGGCGGCGAACGGGCCCGCCCCGGGGACAGGTGGCAGCGCGCGATTGGGCGCGGGACGGAGCGGACATGTCCAGGCGAGTGGGTGGACGTGTCCGTCGGCGGGAGGATGAAGAAGCTAGGGTTTCATCCGCGAAAATTTCGGGGGTGGCCACGTATTTATAGGTAGAGGGAGCTAGGAGAGTCCAAATGAGGTGTGGTTTTCGGCCACGCGATCGTGATCGAACGCTCTAGAACATGGAGCAGAGTTCGGTGGGTTTTGGGCCAACTTGGAGGGGTGTTGGGCTGCAACACACACGAGGCCTTTTCGGTCTCTCGGTTAACCGTTGGAGTATCAAACGAAGTCCAAATGATACGAAACTTGACAGACGGTCTACCGGTAGTAAACCAAGGCCGCATGACAAGTCTCAGTCCAATCCGGAAATGTTTAACCCCCACACATGAAAGAAAGGTAGAAATGACCACCGGAGGAGAACGAAGCGCCGGAATGCAAAACGGACAACGGGGAAAATGCTCGGATGCATGAGACGAGCACGTATGCGAATGAAATGCACATGATGACATGATATGCAATGCATGACATGCAAGCAATGACAAGGCAACAACAGCGAATAACTGGACGACACCTGGCACATCGGTCTCGGGGTGGGAAAACGCTGTTGAGAACGAAACGAACACCGTTGAGAAGAAATGATAATTGATCTTGCTGATGTTGAAATGATCGGATCCACTTGAAGAGAGACACACCGGTTGAAAAGGATTGGCAAGACAATCTCGATTATCCAGAATGATTAGTATTCAAATCGGAGTATGAGAACACCATTTGGGGAAGGTATGGAATCAACACTTGACATTGAAGCAACTTGAATACCACAACTCAAAACAAAACAAAGGATTGGCTTGCAGAATAAGCCGGAACAAACATATGATAGAGATTTCGTCCGAAGTTTTCGTGGTGGGGCCTACACGGGCTCGATCGTACAACACCATTGTTGACACCTGATCTTGGCACAATGCATAATGCAATGGAGATGGCCTCAAATGACAAAATATTCTAAATGAGAAATTTCACATTGCCGAGTGGAACAACTTTGATGTTTGGACCATGATCATTCGGCATCATATCAAAGACCAAAACTACACTCAGATTGTCATGTTTAGGTTTTCTGAGTGCTTTTTGGTCAAGTACGCCTCCAGGACAATCTCGGATGAAGGAATGCTCTACATGAATTGTCTTCATCTCGTGAATCGGTCGATTTTGATATAAAAATCATCTCAATCCGAGTTCGTATGCAAAAGTTAGAGCTATCTGGATGCAGCCCTGTCAAGAGGCGAAATATGACGCGGAAGACCAGACATGTCTTGGCAAGTGTCTGATGTAATGCGTGAGTGTTTTGGCCCAGAAGATGGCCTCTAATTGGAAAACGTTCAACACGAAAGTTTTTCGTCTCGTCAAAACGGTCAACTTTGCTTTTGGACACATTTTCATCCGAGGTCGTTTACTGCCTCAAAAACCTTGCCGGGGAAAGCTTGCCGACGTGAACAGTAACCTTGCCGGGGAAAGCTTGCCGCCGTGAACAGTAACCTTGCCGGGGAAAGCTTGCCGCCGTGAACAGTAACCTTGCCGGGGGAGAGCTTGCCGCTGTGAACAGTAAACTGTCGGGGAAAGCTTGCCGCCGTGAACAGTAACCTTGCCGGGAAAGCTTGCCGCCGTGAACAGTAACCTTGCCGGGGAAAGCTTGCCGCCGTGAACAGTAACCTTGCCGGGGGAGAGCTTGCCGCCGTGAACAGTAACCTGCCGGGGAAAGCTTGCCGCCGTGAACAGTAACCTTGCCGGGAAAAGCTTGTTGTCGTGAACAGTAGAAACTGTCAAGGCCAATTCGACCAGATGCTGAAGATGGGCTCAAATACTTATCTAGATGGCTTCGGATGAAGAAGTGTTCAACACAGGAGTTGTTCGTAACGTCGAAATGGTCAACTTTGCTTTTGGAGTCATAATGATCCGACATAGTATACAACCTGCAGAGACGCTGCAAGAGTCGGATGGTCCAGTCAGCTACATGAACGAGTCCGACTCGAAATTAGAGATGACCCCGTGGAGTATTCAAGATGGCCTTATTTGGAAAAGTGATAAACATACGGATTGTTGGCCTCGTCGAAGCACACATAATTGATATTTGAACCATCTCCATCGGAAGTCATATGCAGATCCCACAGCCCACGCAAGGAGCAAGACAGAAGATTGGACCAGATTCGGGCTGAATCCGAGTGGGACCAGAACTAGGATTCTAGGACGTGAATTGATGTAATTTTCTTGTAAGGAAAGCCTAGAGAAATCCTTTGCTTGTACGGGAAGTCCAGCCGCCTCTTATATATGTTGGGGGTGACGGCCGATTGAACAACACACAATCGAACAAATCAATATACTACTTTTTCATATACGTTTTATCTCTCCACCGTTTTTCTATCTCGTTCTTCGCTGTTCTTCGTGTTTGAGAGCTGCGAATTCTGAGGCTCTAGGGGCGAGCGAATCGACCTAGGGCAGCCCATAGCCGCCGCACTCCCTGACGGGGTCCCTCCCAGGGGTGTGGGGTTTTCGGGTCTGCAAAAGCGCCCGTCGACTGTCTTGCGTATCGCGCTATCTGCCGGGTCTCCTTCGACGTGAGCTGCGGTGCATCACCCCCGGCGTCGAGGGTACATGTGACGTGATCGTGTGTCAACACTCCTTTTTGGCGACTCCGCTGGGGACGAAGATCAATCATCATCATCTACCATGACCGATCTTCCCAAGCCATCTGAGGTAGACGCCGGTAACATCATTAAGCCCAGTCTTGATGAGATATCGGCCGATCATCGCCAAGTCTATGAGGAGTACAAGAAGGCGTGCGAGGAGAAGGACCTGCAAGAGTTCCTTGCAAAATTCAAGAAATATCGCCAAGGCAACGTCACTCCGATTGAAGAAATCAAGTTCCCTCCTCTTCAAACTGAACAGGTTAAACCCTCTGTAAGTACCGCCTTTTCTCCTGAGCAGTGGGCTGAGATTGAAAGTCGTATTGCTGATGGTAACAATCTAGTCTATCAAACTTTCATAGAAAATACTAATGCTCAGAAGAATACATCTCAATCATCTAGTGGTAATGATGGTGTAGCTGCTAGTGTGCAAAACCCTAATCTGGCTTTACCTATTGCATCGGCGCCTCCTGTGCCGATGGCTTATTATCCTACCCATACAAATCAGATTGTGACTGCACCCATCAACCCTATTATGAGCATGCCAGGTTCGGTGGCAGTGCTGAACCAAACCCTACCTACACCTACAACCACTCGACCACTACCAAATTTTGGGTCGACATACATGCCATAATTCTTACCTACAGCTAATAACCCTACTCCTCCTATGCCACTGCCACAAGCGTCATCGTCCACTATGGATGATGGTCTAGCTAATCTTAGAGAGGAGATGGCTAAGATGCTTCGAGAGAATTTTGGAGTTGAGTTACCTCGGAATCGGATTTACCAAAAGCCGTACCCCGAGTACTTTGATGCCATCCAGTGCCCTCCAGGATATAAAATTCTAGATTTTGTTAAATTTAATGGAGAAGGCACAAAAACCACATGGGAGCATGCTAGTCAATATTTAGCACAATTGGGTGAGGCAGGCTCATTGAACGAATTGAAAGTGCGTTTATTTCCTTTATCATTAACTGGTACCGCATTTTCATGGTTTTCTTCTTTACCCCATGGTTCCATTCGGGTTTGGTCGCAGCTAGAGCAGAAGTTTCATGATCACTTTTATAGCGGCGACAATGAACTCAAGTTGTCACATCTAACATCGGTTAAGCAGAAGCATGATGAATCGGTCTCCGATTACGTCAAGAGATTTAGAGAAACAAAAAACCGGTGTTTTAGTTTGGTGATAACCGAGAGAGACTTGGCAGACCTAGTGCTGAGTGGTTTGAGAACTCCCATCAGAGAAAAGCTAGAAGGCTATGAGTTCTTAAATATCAACCAAGTCTTACAAAGGGCTTTGGCTCAGGAAAGCCGAAGCAAAGACCTCAAAGAAGTGCATAGATACAAAGCCGATCATCCAAAGATGAATATGATCGAATATGATAGTGATCACTCGGAAGATGAGGGTGATGTTTACTCTACTGAATTTGTTTGGCCATCTAAGGCCAAACCATTTACTTGCAATGATCTGAAACCGATTCATAAGAATCGTGATGAAGAGATGAAGTTTACTTTTAACATTGCCAAGTGTGATAAAATATTTGATGCTTTGCTGCAAGCTAAAATTATTAGAATAACTCATACTTTGTCGCCGTTTGAAGAGCTGAAACGGCGCGCTTATTGCAAGTATCATAATTCTTTTTCTCATGCTACTAACGATTGTAATGTTTTTCGACGACAGATACAATCGGCCATTAATGATGGACGATTGAACTTTTCTGAAATGCAAGTTGATAAACAGCCTTTTCCAATGAATACCATGGATTTCGAGGGGAAGAAGCTACTCATTCGGCCGGAGGTAGCCGAATCTGCTAATAAAGCTAATGTCATTGTCAGTGAGCCCAGGAAAGACAAGGAGGACAACAAGGTCTTGGGGAGACAGGTTATGCTTGATAAGCAACCCGATGGCAAGGAAGTGATCAAAATCACCATCCAGAATCCTACACTCGGGGGGCAACCGCAAGTGCAAGAAAATACTCATGTTAAATTTGTCAAGCCCAAGAGTCCAGAAGTTGGCAAGTGGAAGAAGAATGAAGCTAAAGTGCAGCACAAGCGGATCAAGCCAACTTTTGATATGTTGTTGTCCAAGTATGCTAACCAGTCGGCCGGTTCTAGTTTCAATCGACCGACTCATCTGAAATGACCAAGGTCACCATCAGCTGATATGTTCAGTCGGTATACAAAACCGAGTGGACCAAAGGCGCAGTTTTTAGAAGAGCAGAGGCAATCTGTGTGGGATCGACTTGATTACTCATATAATGGCCGACTCAACATCGGTGACTATCAGTCGGCTGGTCAAAATATGCGACCGAGTGGAAATTATCTGAGTGTAAGGATGCACCCAGGTGGAAGCTATCCGAGTGAAAAAATGTGGCCAAGTAGATTCCATCCGACTGGATTCCATCCGAGTGACATCCATCCGAGTAAAAAGCTGCGCCCGAGTGGAAATTTCATGCATCTGGAAAGTCGAAAAGAATGGCGTGTTAAGTCACCAAGTGTTGCAGCAGTTGAGTCAGAAAAAAGCAAGGAGAAAACGGATGCCGACTCACTTATCTTGGGCACCAAAACATTTGCCATACAGCAGCCAATTGTGCATAGCAAACCGGCTGAGCCGATACTTTCTATTGCGCCAAAGCACTCGGCTAATGACCATGAAGCAAGCGCCAGCCGAGTAAAAACAAGAGATCCTAAATACACTCAGCCAAAGTGGTGTCCTCCAGGGCTAACAAAGACACAGAAGAGGAAACTACAGAGGTTAAGGAGCCAAGAGATGGCAGAACAAGAGGCTGAGAAGCAAAGGCATAAGTTGTTCAATGACACTCGGCCTATGGTACCTACAAAACAAGTGTGGAGGCCCAAACAAATACGAGATACAGTGGCCTCTACGCCTATCACAGAAGCACCTACACTACCAAAAAAGGACGACGCAATCATTGCATCGTCTACGTTACCTATTGCTTCCTCTTCACTCGGACAAATTTCTGAATCGGTGGATGCACTTGAGGTGGAGGCTGATATGTTAGACTAAGAGTCTACACCGGTTCATGAAGGTATGGATATCAATATGGTGTATTACTTGCCTGCTGAGTTTCATGCTGTAGATGAGGAAGGGGAGGTGGCTCAGCTGGATTTTGGCCCTAAAAACGCGATATTCGAGAAGCCGAAAGAACCAGTAACGCATCTGAAACCATTATATCTTAGAGGTCATATCAATGGGTCGTCGCTCACTCGGATGCTTGTTGATGGTGGTGCTGTGGTAAACCTTATGCCCTATTCGGTCTTCAAGAAATTGGGTTTGCCTGATGAAGAATTGATCAAGACCAATATGGTGCTTAACGGGTTTGAAGGCAAAGAGAAAACTGAAGCCAAAGGTGTGATGTATGTGGAGCTTACAGTCGGAAGAAAAACTTTGGCTACTGCATTCTTTGTCGCTGAGGTGCAAGGTAACTACAACGTCATACTAGGCCATGAATGGGTTCATGCAAACCAGTGCGTGCCATCCACTATGCACCAGTTTTTGATTCAGTGGGTTGATGATGAAGTGGAAGTCATTCATGCGGATAACTCGGCCTGTGTTGCTTTGGCCGATGCATCGGTGGATTGGCAACATCCCAATGCTACTTGCTTGACGGGACGTGACTTATCAGAGTTTGATTTTCTCAGCGCAACCAAGAATGGTTTTGTGCCCGTCTCTTTAAAGCCGACTGAATGCAATTGGCTCCAAGGTATGATATGTTTAAATGGATTCTAGCTCTGAGTGGTTACAAAAACGTCTTGTGAAATATCGGTCCAGCGAGAACGATATGTATGAGTCTATAGAGGAATTGGATGACATGGATAAACTTGGACAAGGTTTTACGTCGGCCGATCCATTAGAAGAGGTAGATATTGGAGATGGTTCAGTCACTCGACCGACATTTATAAACAAAAACTTGAAAGCCGATTGTAAAGCTAAGTTAATCGAGCTATTGAAAGAATATGTTTGTTGCTTTGCATGGGAATATCATGAGATGCCAGGGTTAAGCCGAGAGCTAGTGGAGCATCGGTTGCCTATAAAGGCCGGTTTTAGACCTTATAAACAGTCGGCAGAAAATTTAATCCGAAAACATATGACTGGATCAAGGAAGCGATTGGTTGACTGCTTGAAGCTAATTTCATTCGACCTTGCAGGTAGGCCGAGTGGATTTCTAACATTGTCCTAGTGGAGAAGAAAGGATCCGGCAAGTTGAGGGTATGCATTGATTCCAGAGATTTGAATAGGGCTACACCCAAAGATGAGTATCCTATGCCAATAGCCGATATGCTTATTAATGATACTTCTGGGTATAAGGTTATTAGCTTTCTAGATGGTAATGCCGGATACAATCAAATTTTTATGGCCGAAGAGGACATGTACAAGACTGCTTTTCGATGCCCTGGTTTCGTTGGTTTAGTCGAGTGGACAGTGATGACATTCAGATTAAAAAATGCTGGAGCCACATATCAAAGGGCTATGAATTTGATTTTCCATGATTTACTCGGTATCATACTTGAAGTTTATATTGATGATATTGTTGTCAAATCGGATGCTTTTGAATCTCACTTGGCCGATTTGCGTTTAGCTTTTGAAAGAATGAAAAAGTATGGACTGAAGATGAATCCTTTGAAGTGTGCTTTTGGCGTGTCAGCTGGCAAGTTTTGGGGTTTCATTATTCATGAAGATGGCATAGAGATTGATCCCAAAAAGATAGAGGCTATACAGAAAGTGGAGGCTCCAACATGCAAGAGAGATACGCAAAAGTTCCTTGGCAAGGTCAATTATTTGAGAAGGTTCATAGCTAATCTATCAGGGAAAGTTGATGCATTTACTCCTATCCTTCGGTTAAAGGATGATGCTGATTTCACTTGGGGGGCAAAACAACAAGAAGCATTTGATATGATCAAGAATTATTTGTGCACTCCTCCGGTGATGAGAGCACCCAAGCATAGGGAACCCTTCAGACTTTACATTGCAGCAGAGGAAGAAGTTATTGGTGCTGTTCTAACTCAAGAGACCGAAGGAAAAGAGCATGCCATCACTTATTTGAGCCGCCGCTTATTGGACGCAGAGACAAGGTATACATTTGTTGAGAAATTATGTCTATGCTTATATTATGCTTGCACAAAACTGAGAAATTATTTATTGCCGAGTGCTTGTGTAGTAGCTTGTCAAACCGATGTCATTAAATACATGTTGCATAGGCCAATTCTTAGTGGTAGAATTGGCAAGTGGGCTTATGCTTTGATTGAATATGATTTGGCTTATGAATCTCTAAAGTCCATGAAAGGCCAAATTGTTGCTAATTTCATTGTTGAACATCGAATTAATGACAAGCATGATGTTGATATGAACCTTATTTCATTAGTACCATGGAGATTATACTTTGATGGGTCAGTTTGTAGCAATGGCCAAGGTGTTGGTATTGTTTATATATCTCCTCATGGTGCTGTTTTTGAAGCCTCATGCCGCTTAGAATATTTTTGCACAAACAATCAAGCCGAATATGAAGCATTGTTATTCGGCCTAAAGATGTTACTTGCTATAGGTGTTACACATATTCAGGCTTATGGTGATTCGTTACTAGTGGTACAGCAAATATCCAAAGTCTTTCAGTGTTTGGACGAATCACTTAATGTTTATCTTGATAAATGTCTAGATATAATCTCTACTTTGGATTATTTTAGCATTGCACATATATCTAGATATGACAACTGGAAAGCAAATGAGTTGGCACAACAAGCATCTGGGTACCATGTTGATCATGGCATGTTTCATATTTCTCAAAATCTGATGGCTTGTCTTACCAGTATAGAAGAGGCCGAACCAGAGCTCACTGATTCGGTCATTAACAAAAAATCTAGTGCAGGTGACAATTCCGACTGGAGGAAGCCCATTGTTGCTTACTTGCGTAATCCAAGTGAAAGGGTGGACAGGGCTGTTCGGCGTATGGCTTTTAAATATACTATGAGGGATGATGATCTTTATCGCCGAACAGTTCATGATGTTCTTTTAAAATGCTTGGATGAGGACGAAGCAAGAGTTGCTATGGGAGAGGTACATGAAGGCATTTGTGGTACTCACCAGTCGGCTCCCAAGATGAAATGGTTATTACGACGTGCTGGGTTTTATTGGCCGACCATGATTAATGATTGCTTCAGATATTATAAAGGGTGCGAAGCTTGTCAAAAATTTGGTGATATTCAATTGGCTCCCGCTGCTATGTTGCATCCTATTATCAAGCCATGGCCTTTCAGAGGATGGGGTTTAGACTTTATTGGGCAAATCCATCCGTCTTCTTCAAAGGGGCATCGGTTCGTATTGGTGGCAACTGATTATTTCACTAAGTGGTCTGAAGCAGTACCTCTCAAGAACATGACGCATACGGAGGTAATTAAATTCATAACCGAGCACATTATTCATAGATTCGGTATTCCTCAAACGTTAACTACAGATCAAGGTTCATCTTTTATGTCACACCAAGTCAGAGAGTTTGCCGAATCTTATAACATAAAGTTGCTCAATTCCTCCCCATATTATGCCCAAGCTAATGGACAAGCTGAGTCTAGCAATAAAATTTTAATCAAGCTCATCAAGAAGAAGATTGAGGATAATCCAAGGAGATGGCATGACTTGTCTGAGGCATTATGGGCACATAGAATCTCAAGGCATGGTGCTACAAAAGTGACTCCATATGAGCTAGTATATGGTCAGGAGGTTGTTTTACCAGTGGAAGTAAATTTGAATGCTTTGAGAATAGCCAAACAAAATGATTTATTGGCAATAGACTTCTATAACTTGAGGATGGACAACATTGATGAGGTTGCTGATAAACGTTTGGCTGCTTTGAATGCCATAGAGAGAGATAAGTTGAGGGTGGCAAGGGCTTACAATAAGAAAGTCAAGTTGAAGAATTTTCAAGTTGGTGATCTCGTCTGGAAAGTGACTCTACCGATTGGTTCAAGAGATAGAAAATTTGGGAAGTGGTCTCCAAGTTGGGAAGGTCCTTTTAGGATTACAAGAGTTGTTCCCGGAAATTCATATTTGGTGGAATCAATACAGGGGGCATTTTTACCTCGAGCTCTCAATGGCAAATATTTGAAGAAGTACCACCCGAGTGTGTGGCAGGAAGCCTAAGTAGGCAATGGCCGATATACGATTATCGCCCTTAGCACAAACATGGCCGATACATAATTATCGCCCTGAGAAGAATAGATGGCCGATGGAGTGTTGACATCGTCCTTATAACAAACATGGTGCAAATTATTTTTCGGCATGCAAGCTTTGCCGAAAAACAGGGGGGCCTGTGTTGACACCTGATTTTGGCACAATGCAGAATGCAATGGAGATGGCCTCAAATGACAAAATATTCTAAATGAGAAATTTCACATTGCCGAGTGGAACAACTTTGATGTTTGGACCATGATCATTCGGCATCATATCAAAGACCAAAACTACACTCAGATTGTCATGTTTAGGTTTTCTGAGTGCTTTTTGGTCAAGTACGCCTCCAGGACAATCTCGGATGAAGGAATGCTCTACATGAATTGTCTTCATCTCGTGAATCGGTCGATTTTGATATAAAAATCATCTCAATCCGAGTTCGTATGCAAAAGTTAGAGCTATCTGGATGCAGCCCTGTCAAGAGGCGAAATATGACGCGGAAGACCAGACATGTCTTGGCAAGTGTCTGATGTAATGCGTGAGTGTTTTGGCCCAGAAGATGGCCTCTAATTGGAAAACGTTCAACACGAAAGTTTTTCGTCTCGTCAAAACGGTCAACTTTGCTTTTGGACACATTTTCATCCGAGGTCGTTTACTGCCTCAAAAACCTTGCCGGGGAAAGCTTGCCGACGTGAACAGTAACCTTGCCGGGGAAAGCTTGCCGCCGTGAACAGTAACCTTGCCGGGTGAAGCTTGCCGCCGTGAACAGTAACCTTGCCGGGGGAGAGCTTGCCGCTGTGAACAGTAAACTGTCGGGGAAAGCTTGCCGCCGTGAACAGTAACCTTGCCGGGAAAGCTTGCCGCCGTGAACAGTAACCTTGCCGGGGAAAGCTTGCCGCCGTGAACAGTAACCTTGCCGGGGAAAGCTTGCCGCCGTGAACAGTAACCTTGCCGGGGGAGAGCTTGCCGCCATGAATAGTAACCTGCCGGGGAAAGCTTGCCGCCGTGAACAGTAACCTTGCCGGGAAAAGCTTGCTGCCGTGAACAGTAGAAACTGTCAAGGCCAATTCGACCAGATGCTGAAGATGGGCTCAAATACTTATCTAGATGGCTTCGGATGAAGAAGTGTTCAACACAGGAGTTGTTCGTAACGTCGAAACGGTCAACTTTGCTTTTGGAGTCATCATCATCCGACGTAGTATACAACTTGCAGAGACGCTGCAAGAATCGGACGGTCTAGTCAGCTACATGAACGAGTCCGACTCGAAATTAGAGATGACCCCGTGGAGTATTCAAGATGGCCTTATTTGGAAAAGTGATCAACATATGGATTGTTGGCCTCGTCGAAGCACACATAATTGATATTTGAACCATCTCCATCGGAAGTCATATGCAGATCCCACAGCCCACGCAAGGAGCAAGACAGAAGATTGGACCAGATTCGGGCTGAATCCGAGTGGGACCAGAACTAGGATTCTAGGACGTGAATCGATGTAATTTTCTTGTAAGGAACCCTAGATAAATCCTTTGCTTGTACGGGAAGTCCAGCCGCCTCTTATATATGTTGCGGGTGACGGCCGATTGAACAACACACAATCAAACAAATCAATATACTACTTTTTCATATACGTTTTATCTCTCCATCGTTTTTCTATCTCGTTCTTCGCTGTTCTTCGTGTTTGAGAGCTGCGAATTCCGAGGCTCTAGGGGCGAGCGAATCGACCTAGGGCAGCCCATAGCCGCCGCACTCCCTGACGGGGTCCCTCCCGGGGGTGTGGGGTTTTCGGGTCTGCAAAAGCGCCCGTCGACTGTCTTGTGTATCGCGCTGTCGGCCGGGTCTCCTTTGACGTGAGCTGCGGTGCATCACCCCCGGCGTCGAGGGTACACGTGACGTGTTCGTGTGTCAACAACCATCATGTACAAGGCAGTGCACATGACATACGAAGCGTCCCCGAGTCGGCATAGCCAAGGACTCTTTAAGACACAACGAGACCACTATAAAACCGACCATGGATAGGCGAACCACTAGACGTCGAACCCCAATTTCATATCATACATATGTCGGAAAGATATCCTAAGAGCTACTTGAATTCCCACCTATTAAACTCCCGAACTTTTTCCGTTTATGCAATCAGGTGTTGGGGATATAGGGGAAGCATAATATCTCACCCAAACTAGCAAATCCTACATCCAGCTGTATCCATCCTTCAACACATAACCAAGAAAAACTTCGGAAACCATCTACCTCAACCTTCGAAAAGCATCCGTTATACAAGTTATGGCGATACTCCCGAACTCCCGCCCCAGTACTGGGTGGCGTCGATGTTATCTCACCAACGAACTGCATAAAAGAGATTTTCAATGTCGGCGTACTAGACTCAGGTATTCCAAAACTGCAACGATAAAATTATGATGACAACACCTTAGAGCTCAACTCCCCGGGACACTTCCACAAAACCCCTGACAGGAGGCACCAAGGCAATGTTCTCGTCATAAAACCATCGGAACGATTCCAAGATACCCGCGTGATCCTAAAAAAATTTAGTGAAATTTGAGAAGAGAAGAGTCAAAACTCTACGTCAGGATGCCTTACCAGAGCGATGAGGAGACTGGGAAGTAAAAAGAACTCCTAAACTCTCCGATATATAATTCCTAAAAGACTCAAAACATTTTTCTAGACACAACTCAGCCGCTAAAAATGATCAAGCAATGGGGCTCCTAAGGTCGGGGAAGGCTCTGATACCAACTTGTAACACCCTCGATGCGACTATATCTCCCACGTGTCGAGGCACGACTTAGAGGCATAATCGCATTGAAGGCATATGTCACAAGTGGGGTAATCTTCACACCACCCATGTAATATAATAAGGAAAAAAGATACATAGTTAGCTTACAATCGCCACTTCACACAATTACATGAATAAAGCATTACATCATCCAGATACAATCAAGGTCCGACTACGGAACCACAATAAAAGAAGAACCCCAAATGCAACAAAGGTCCCCGATCGATCCCAACTGGGCTCCACTACTGATCAACTAGAACGGAACAACACAAAGGACAAGATCGTCAACGAGCTCCTCCTGAGCTTGGTTGCGTCATCTGCACGGACTCATCGGCACCTGCAAGCTGGTTTTGAAGTAACTGTGAGCCACGAGGACTCAGCAATCTCGCACCCTCGCGATCAAGACTATTTAAGCTTATGGGTAAGGTAAATGGATGAGGAGTAGCTGCAGCAAGCGCCTAGCATATATGGTGGCTAACATACGCAAATGAGAGCGAGAAGAGAAGGCAAAGCACGGTCGATAAAAGTATGATCAAGAAGTGATCCTATAGCAACCTACGCCAAGCATAACTCCAACAGCCGTGTTCACTTCCCGGACTCCACCGGAAAGATACCATCACGGTTACACACACGGTTGATTCTTTTTAATTAAGTTCAACTTCATGTTTTCTACAACCGGACGTTAACAAATCCCATCTGCCCATAACCGCGGGCACGGCTTTCGAAAGTTCAAATCCCTGCAGGGGAGTCCCAACTTAGCCCATCACAAGCTCTCACGGTCAACGAAGGAATAGACCTCCCCCGAGATGTTCCGATCAGACTCGGTATCCCGTACAACAAGACATTTCGACAGGGTAAAACTAAACCAGCAACACCGCCCGAATGTGCCGACAAATCCCGATAGGAGCTGCACATATCTCTTTCTCAGGGCACACTCAGATGAGACATCCTACGAGTAAAACCAACCCTCAAGTTGCCCCGAGGTGGCCCCGCAGTCTACTCGGTCGGACCAACACTCAGCGGAGCACTGGCCCGGGGGGGGGGGTTAAAATAAAGATGACCCTTGAGTCTGTAGAACCCAAGGGAAAGAAAAGGCTAGGTGGCGAATGGTAAAACCAATGTTGGGCATTGCTGGAAGAGCTTTACTTAAGGTGAACTGTCAAGGGGTTCCCATTATAGCCCAACCGCGTAAGGGACGCAAAATCCGGGAACATAACACTGATATGACGGAAACTAGGGAGGCAAGAGTGGAATAAAACACCAGGCATAAGGCCGAGCCTTCCACCCTTTACCAAGTATATAGATGCATTAATTAAATAAGAAAATATAATGATATCCCAACAAGTAAAAAAAAGATGTTCCAACAAGGAACGGCCTCCAATCTTCACCTGCAACTAGCAACGCTATAAGAGGGGGCTGAGCAAAGCAGTAACATAGCCAATCAACGGTTTGCTAGGACATGGTGGGTTAGAGGTTTGACATGGCAATTTGGGAGGCTTGCAAGCAAGTGGTAGGCATCGCAGCAATGGCATAGCAAAAGAGCGAGCAAACTAGCATAGCAAAGATAGTAGTGATTTCGAGGGTATGATAATCTTGCCTGCAAATCTGTCAGAGTTGACTGGATCCTCGAAAGCAAACTCAACGGGCTCCTCGTTAGAGAACTCGTCTCCCGGCTCTACCCAAACAATACAATCAAGCAACAAGGATACAATCAACCACGTGCAAGACCAAGCAATATGATGAAATGATGATATGCTATGCGGGATGCGATGCGGGATGCAAAATGCAAGATATGATAGGAAATGCATGAACCTGGCCTCAACTTGGAATTCCAAGGGTTCCACTGGAAAGATGAGATGAAATCGCTTGAAAACGATATAAAGAACGCCGGAATCGGAGTTACGGTTTGGAAATGGCAAGCGATTCAAAAATGACACCGGTCTGCGATTTACAACAAGTAGGCATCTAAATGCAATGAGATGAACATGCTACAGCACCCAAACAAGACAACAAAATACATGGCAGGGAAGCATACAAGATGCTTAACAAAAGTCTAGCACTGAGCTACGGCCAAATCATCCCTTAACAGGTTCAAACAAGCATGGCAAAAACACAAATGGTAAACAGATCTCAGACTTAGTGAAATTAACACTTGTGTGGAATTTCAGATCATATAGCCCTCTTCGGAGCAACAAAACAACATGCTACAGAACCTGAACATGACAAAGAAAGACTTGGCATGGAGCTACTCAACAAGCTTTACAAAAGTCCCTTAGTGACCTTGAGCCAAAAGGGATCACAAAATATACTAACAAGCACACGAACATAGCAAAAACATAATCAGTTTTCAGACTTAGTGAAAACTGGGACATGCTGAAACATAACTCACGAAGGCATGTTTACGAGCTCGATGCACTCACCATGGTGCAAGTCATGGAAATACAAGCACACATCCCTTAAGAAGGCACAAAATGCAAGCTATACATGGCAAGAACAATGGCATAGCATGCACGGATCAACTATAATAACACCGGCAAAATCGCAAACAAGTTGACGATCTGCCCAGATTCGCAACGAAGCAAAAGTAGAGCTCGATTGACTCAAGCTAGGGTGCTCCATAATTGCAAACAAAGACATGGATGGATAGAGCACTACGAGATTAACAAAACTCCCTTACTGATCATCCTCAAAAGAGGCACGGATCACTAGGAAAAAACATGAACATATGGCATCATGAGATAAACAATCCCAGGACTTAGTGAAATCACTAAGTCCCTGAAAACAGAATTAGCAAGTGCACCACTTTGCAAGCTTGCACAAGTCACCACACACATCCTAAAAATACATGGGTTGCACCTCTGGAGAGATGACAAAACCCTTAACAAAACATATGAAAAACTCACGGGCATATCATGCACACATTAATCATGGCAAAATGACAAAAGTGCTAAACGGAGTAGCAGATCTGACAATTAACTCAAGTAGCCTTCTTCTAACAGCATTTTGGGCATCAAGATGCACTCAAATGAAAATGATGCGATGGAATGAAATGATGTAATCATTGAGACGAACATTTTGAGATACTATATGTCCAAAACGGAGCTACGGATGTGGAGATATAGCAGGTGCAAGAATGCAAAAAAATTAGGGTTCCGGGGGGAAAAGTCAACCGAGGAGATTTTTCAGATCCAGATCCAGCGCGGATGTCGAGGTTCGCCAGAGTCTCACCGGGATCACTGTAGCAGTAGAGAGGGAGTTCGCCGGAGCGGCTCCGACCGGTGAAGAACGGCGCGGGGCGGCACGGGGACCGAGGCGGTGGTGGTGGCAGGGCGCCGGGCGGCGGAGCCGGGTGCGCCGGCTCGGGGCGGCGATGGCGTGCGGCGGCGCCGGCCACCGGAGCCGAGGGAGGCGGCGGCGCGGAGCGCTGGGAGCTGGGAGGCGCGGGCGGCGGCGAACGGGCCTGCGGGGGCCCCGCGTGGGCCGGGCGGGCCTCGGGCGGCGGCGGCGAAGCGGTCCCGCCCCGGGGACAGGTGGCAGAGCGCGATTGGGCGCGGGACGGGGCGGACATGTCCGGGCGAGAGGGTGGACGTGTCCGTCGGCGGGAGGATGAAGAAGCTAGGGTTTCATCCGCGAAAATTTCGGGGGTGGCCACATATTTATAGGTAGAGGGAGCTAGGAGAGTCCAAATGAGGTGTGGTTTTCGGCCACGCGATTGTGATCGAACGCTCTAGAACATGGAGCAGAGTTTGGTGGGTTTTGGGCCAACTTGGAGGGATGTTGGGCTGCAACACACACGAGGCCTTTTCGGTCCCTCGGTTAACCATTGGAGTATCAAACGAAGTCCAAATGATACGAAACTTGATAGACGGTCTACCGGTAGTAAACCAAGGCCGCATGACAAGTCTCGGTCCAATCCGGAGATGTTTAACCCCCACACATGAAAGAAAGGTAGAAATGACCACCGGAGGAGAATGAAGCGCTGGAATGCAAAACGGACAATGGGGAAAATGCTCGGATGCATGAGACGAGCACGTATGCGAATGAAATGCACATGATGACATGATATGCAATGCATGACATGCAAGCAATGACAAGGCAACAACAGCGAATAACTGGACGACACCTGGCACATCGGTCTCGGGGCGTTACAGGCCCGCCAACTAAAAGTGTGTGGGGGGGGGGCTGCTACTTTGCACTTTGCTAGGTGATCCTTGGTTGGGGGGACATGCATTCATAGCTTAGGATTCCCTTTGTGGCGACATGAGGGGGGTGCTGCTAGCTGCTACTTTGCCCTTTGCTAGGTGAACCTCAGTTGGGGGTGACATGCATTACAAGCTTAGGATTCCCTTCGTGCCGACACGAGGGAGGGGGGGGCTGCTAGCTACTTCGCGCTTTGGTAGGTGAACCTCGGTTGGGGGGCATGCATTCATAGCCTAGGATTCCCTTCGTGCTGACATGAGGGAGGGGGGCTGCTAGCTACTTCGCACTTTGCTAGGTGAACCTCGGTTGGGGGGCATTGTCAGATTTCGAGTTCCGGCAAAACCCTCAAGGTTCGAACTCTGGGGTGTGCACGAAGATCTCTCCCTCCCCCTAGCTCACGCTCTCGCAATGATCTCAAACCCTAGCTCGCCGAACCCGAAGAACAAGGGACACAAGAGTTTATTCTGGCTCGGGCCACCGATGTGCTGTAATACCTTACTCTAGTGTGGTGCGGTGGATTGCCTTGTAGGCTGAGGATGAACAAGTACAAGGGAAGAACTACCTCCCGAGGAGAGGTGTTCTTGAGCTCGGTGAGCTCGTGTGGCTGAGGATGATCTAAATGATATATCCCAGATGAGCCGATCCCGCACTACGGTGGTGGCTAGTCCTATTTATAGAGGCCCTGGTCCTCTTCCCAAATATTAGGCGGGAAGGGATCCCACGACGGACAATTTGAAGGGGGACAGCTAGTACAAGCTATCCTGACAAAAGGTGGTCTTCGCCTGCCAAAGGCTCTGGTGGTGACGCCGCCGTGGGCTCCGTGATGACCTCCGTCCTGCCATCCTGCTGGTCTTGGTCTTGTTGCACCGATATGGAAACCTTTGCCTGATGCCTTGGGACTCCTCGCCTGCGCCTGCTCCTTTAGCACCAAAGAGATAACTAGCGCTATGCGCCCGCCTGGCACCCGTCTGGCCTTGGTCGTCATGGCTCACGTCATGGGAACCTCATGAGGTGCCCCTCACCTTGATCTCTTCGCTCCTCACGAGCCAGCCTAGTGAGGCTGCCCCTAAGGAGGTATTGTGTCGTCCGCCTCGCGAGGCTTGGCTCCTCATGAGGGTCTTGAGTGTTTGCTGGTGAAGATGGGTTGTACCAGGCCGCTAGAGGAGCCACGCCGTGGGCCGCAGGCATGCAAGTCTAGGGACCCCCGCTCCCAGAACACCGATGGTAGCCCCCGGGCCCAAGGCGCGCTCGGACTTGGCTTCGAGACAAAGCCAAGGAACAAGTGCGGAGCACCACGGGCCCCAATTGCCTGCGGCCTTGATTGACGTGTGGCGACTGATGGGACATGGGCGTCTCCGCTCCCTACACTGCCTCGGCTACTGCCCGACTTGACGAGTCGCTGGTGCATGCAGAAAAGCCATCATTACGTGTGATCGTGGGGGTCGTCGGTTGGCCTTCTCCCGCTAGTCTCTTCCTGTTCCGCTTACTCCTTCTTCCTTGCTTCACTACTAGCAACGACATCCATGGCACCGACGGAGAAGGGAAAGGCTCGCCAAGAGGGGCCTGGTTCTCCTCCGCCCAAGAGGGGGCGTGGTCGCCCTTGCAAGCACGCCTCGACCCTCGCTACGGCTTGCCGTGGTTGAGGACGGATCTCTTCGGGGTCCAGTGCCGCTCCGAGCGTCCAAGGCGACGTTTCTCCTCCCGGTGGAAGTAGCTTGGGGCCTTGCGGTCCCGTCGACGAGGGGAGGCGCCGTGGTCGCCAGGCCTCCCCGACCACGCTTCCACTCTGCGGAGGTGATGCCAGAGTTCGTTGTGTGGTCGGAGAACCCGACCGGCACCCGGCTCCAGCTTCCGCACTTCTTTGCCGGAGAGCTGGTGGCTTCGGGTCCCGGCGGCCTCTGGCTGCAGGCGGACGACTGCTGTAGCCAGGCCTCGTGGGTCACGGTGGAGATCTCCGCCACGGGCAACATAGCCCTAGCCCGCGGCTGGCAGACGTTCGCCCGCGCGCACGACCTGGGCAGGCGGTGCACCCTCCACTTCAAGTACGACGGCGCAGCGACCCTCTTCGTGAGGGTATTCGAGGAAGACGGTCGCCGTGCTGGATGCTGTCCTGAAGACGACGACGACGGTGGCGAGGTGCTTGGCCTTGGCGATGGCCGCGACGAGCACGAGGGCGACCTTCCCCTTAGCGACGACCGCGGTTCGCCCGGCTACGGCAGCTCCTCCTCCGACGAAAGCTCCAGCAGCGGCGGCTACGACCAGCCGCCACGCCGTCGGGCCCGCTTGGCGGGTCATCCCACCGTCGCACCCCGGTGAAGCGCAGGGAAGGCTCTGGCTGAGTCCGGGCCGACCCTCATGGGTATCCGCGTCGTAGGAGCCGCTTTTGCTTGTCCTCTTGTTCCCTTTCCCCTGCATTGCCAAAAACGAATTCGGGGCCCTGCGAGGGCGTGAAATGAACTGTGGTGCTTATGTTGCTTTTATGGTGCGTTTATTGTTTCCGGGTTGTGTCGTGAGATCTATGCCTTATACGGGTGTAGAGGGGGTAACTTAGCTCGATGCGTCCGGGACAGCTTTGACCTCATGAGGGCGCATGTCTCTGGGTACCTGGTGGGGCTTCCCCGCTGTTGATTTGGGTGACATCGCGAAGCTACAAAAAATCGTTAAGAAATCCATAGCCTTTCTTGCGCAAAGCCTCAGGTATGGGCTGGTTATGGCCAAACGCACCGTGTCCCAGTACCCGTGGGGCACGGACTAAAAGGGGGATGCGCTGACCACAAGCTCAGACGAGGACGCCCCTTGGAGACCAGGGAAGTGCGCACGCGCGTACTGCCTGTCTAGCCCCCCTCGCGAGGCGTGCGAGGGAGAGAGCCGGGCAACTGCCGCCTTCCCTGGAGAAGAAACATAGGAAAAGGGGCATCGCCGGAACTCCAAATTCCATTAAAGGCAAAGGGGCAAGCCAACTTCAGAAAGCAAATGAACAGCCACGCCCGGCACCTAGTCTAGTCTTCTCACCAGCGCGGAGCTATAAGTGCTACTACTAGGACGTGGGAGGGAGCCCCCAAGGCACGAGGGTGGCACTCCTGAGACTCCGGGGAATGTAGAACCCCACTCATTATTATGTGAGAGTGTCACGAGCGGAGACCTTCACAGGCACTGGGCCTTGCTTCATGGCAGCATTCCTCCCCCATCACAAGGTCCATCCCCTGCATGGCGTCCTGCTGCATCTCATCAAACGCCAGGACCCACGCGGAGCGATGCCTGACCTTGTGAGGGAGAACTGCTTATGCTCCGTAGACGAGGAAGAAAGGGGTCTCGCCTGTTGGCTTGGTGGCGGTGGTGCGGACGGACCACGACACGGACTAGAGCTCGTCGTGCCAGCCCCTGCCGCAGGCCTCGAGCTTCTTCTTGAACGTCCTGGGCTTGAGGCCTCTCAGGACCTCCACATTGGCGCGTTCGGCTTGGCCATTGCTCCTGGGGTGTGCAACCGAAGCGTACCAGATGTGTGTTCCAAGGTTAGCACAATATGTCTTGAACAGATTGCTAGTGAACTGCGAACCGTTGTCGGTGATGATGCAGTTAGGGACCCCGAACCGGCTCACGAGGCCCTTGATGAACTTAACTGCAGACCCAGCCGGGATGGTGCGAACGGCCTCCACCTCTGCCCATTTGGTGAACTTTTTGATGGCGACGTAGAGGTAGCGGTAGCCCCCAGACACTCGAGGGAACGGGCCTAGGATATCCAGCCCCCAGACCGCAAATGGCCACGAGAGCGGGATGGTCTGGAGGCCCTGGGCTGGCTGATGGATCTGGTTGGCGTGGAATTGGAAGGCCTCGCAGGACTTTACCAGCTCGGTCATGTCATTGAGTGTCGTGGGCCAGTAGAACCCGCTGCAAAACGCCTTGCCGACCAGGGTACGCGACGGGGAGTGATGCCCGCAGTCTCCCCCGTGTATGTCAGCCAGCAGCTTGCTCCCCTGCTCCCTGGAGATGCATCTCAAGGAAACATCATTTGGTCGTTTTTTGTACAGCTCACCGTCCTGGATGTGGTATGACGTAGCCTGCCGGGCCACACGCTCCACGTCTTCCTCCTTCTCCGGCAGTGTTCCATGCACCAGATACGCCTTGAATTCCTCGGTCCAGCACCCCTCCTGAGGCTCGAGCGCCAGGAGCAAGCGCGCTCCTGAGGCCGGGCCGCAAGCGGGGGCTCCCGAGGCTGGTGGCTGACGGAGTTCTTCTCGAGGTGATGTAGTCTCCGCGGCCGCAGGGGTCGCTGAAGGCTTGAAGAGTCGCTCTTTGAAGACACCAGGTTCTTGGGGTAACCGCCTTGACGCCCTCTTGGCGATTTCATCAGTCTCCTTGTTGGTGCTGCATGGGACGTGCTGTAGTTCTAGGCCCAAGATTTGCTTCTCAATCTTACGCACCTCCGCGAGGTACGCTTCCATGTGCTCGTCCCTTGGTTCGTACACCTTGTTGGAGAAGTTGACGAGGAGATGGGAATTTCCCTTGATGGTGAGACGCTTCACTCCCAAGGCCGCCGCTGCCTTGAGACCGGCGATCAACCCCTCGTACTCCACAATGTCGTTGGAGACCTTCTCGCCCCGCTGGAAGCAGAGCTGCACGGTGTAGTAGAGCTTATCTTGGGTGGGCAAGATGAGCACAGCTCCAGCACCCGCGCCTTGGCGCGTGAAGGCACCGTCGAAGTACATGACCCAACCATCTGGTGCTTCACTTCCTGCCAAGAGAGATGTGCTCCTTCCATCTTCAGGTTTCGGGACGTCGGTCCATTCGGCCACGAAGTCGGCTTTGGCGGCTCCCTTGATGACCCTGGTTGTGTTGAACTCGAGCTGAAATGCCTGAAGTTCGATGTTCCAGTCGGCGACCCTTCCTGCAGCATTAGGGCTCTGGAGAACCCTCTCTCCAGTGGGTAAGCCGAGACGACATTGATCGGATGGCCTTGAAAATAATGGCGTAGCTTACGTGAGGCCACCAGGAGCGCGAGCAGAAGCTTCTGTGGCATGGGGTATCGTGCCCTCGCATCCCGCAACACCGTGCTCACAAAGTAGACTGGTTGCTCGATGAGGGCGGGAGCATCGATGGAGCCTACGCTTGCCGGAGGTCGGGGCGTCTCCTGAGGTGATGGGTCCTCAGGAGCCTGGTCGTCCATTGCGGCCTCTGCAGGCTCGAGGACGCCGCCCGACCGGGTCTGATCACTTGTTGACGTTGTCGCAGCCTTTGTGGTATCCTCCTGGCGCCGTATTGCCCCGGCTAGAGGTGCGGTACGGTGGGCCCTTGGCCTGGCGCTCTTCCTGGACCGCCACTAGCGCCACGCTGGCAGAGTAGGGAGTGGTGGCAAGGTAAAGCACCAGGGGCTCAAGGGGATGAGGCACCACCATCAACGGAGGGCTGGTCAGGTATCTCTTGAGGTCTAGAAATGCCAGGTCGGCCTTCGGGGTCCACTTGAACGGGCCCTTCTTCTTCATCAGCTTGAAGAACGACAAGGCGCGGTCCCCCCAGCTTGGAGATGAAGCTCCCTAGCGAGGTCACGCAGCTCCCAAGCTTCTGCATTTCCTTGAGAGTTTGCGGTGGGCTCATGTCCTCTATCACCTTGACCTTCTCCAGATTAGCCTCGACCCCCCTGTGGGACACGAGGAAGCCCAGCAGTTTGCCAGAGGGTACACCGAACACGCACTTCTCCAGGTTGAGCCGCAGGTCCACCTGGCGTAGCCTTGCGAAGGTCTCCTCCAGATCGTGAATCAAAGTTCTTGCCTCCCGAGATTTTACCATGATGTCGTCGATGTAGTCTTCAGCATTTCTCCCGAGCTACTGACCTAGGGCGATGTGCATCAGCTGTTGGAAGGTCGCACCGACGTTGCACAGCCTGAACGGCATGCAAGTGTAGCAGTACACCCCGCACGGGGTCAGGAAGGCCGTCTTCTCCACATCATCGACTGCCATCTTGATCTGGTGGTACCCAAGAACGCATCCAGGAAACACAGCAGGTCGCACTCAGCGGTGGAGTCGACAATCTGGTCAATGCGCAGAAGCGAGAATGGGTCTTGGGGGCAGGCCTTGTTGAGGTTGGTGAAGTCGACACACATGCGCTCCTTTCTGCCTTTCTTTGGCACTACGACGGGGTTCGCCAGCCACTCCGTGTACCGTACCTCGTGAATGACGCCTTGCACATCTCCTGGACGATGAAGGACTGCTTCTCTATGGTCTGCCGCCGTGCCTTCTGCTTCACAGGGTGCACATTGGGGCACACCCTTAGGTGATGCTCGATCACCCCCTCGGGACCCCTGCCAGCTACTTGGGTTCCCAAGCGAATACCTCCATGTTTGCGCGTAGGAACCTCACAAATGCCTCCTCTTGATCCGGGTCGAGGTTGGCGCCTATGGTGAAGGTGGCTCCTGAGGGGCCACCTTCCTCGACCGGTACTTGCTTTGTCTCAGCCCGATCTTGAGTAAACAACTGCTTCTTCTTTGCTGGCTCGGCCTCCTTAGCTTCGGGAGTGGCCTCGTTGGTCGGGCGTGCTGCCGCGGCGGCCCTGAAGGCAAGCTTGAGTGCCGTCAGAGCCTCCTGGGTGTCTCCAGCCACGGTGAGGACGCCATTGCTCCTTGGCATCTTCATGAGGTTATAAGCAGGATGGGTAGCCGCCATGAACTGGGCCAAAGTAGGGTACCCGAGGATTGCGTTGTATGGGAGGCCGATACGGGCGATGTCGAAGTCAATAAGCTCGGTGCGGTAGTCGTCACGAGTGCCGAAGGTCATAGGAAGGCAGATCTGCCCTAGGGGCTGGTGGAGCCGCCGCCGACCCCGGAGAAGGACTTGGTGGGGCGAAGCCGTTCATGCGTCACATGGAGCAAGCCGAAAGTTTCCACTGAGAGCACATTAAGGCAGGCCCCGCCATCGATGAGGGTCTTGGTGACGGCTACGTTGCAGATGGTGGGCGTGCAGAGCATTGGGAGCATGCCCAAGCTAGTGGTGGCGACGGGGTGGTCCCTCGAGTCGAAGGTGAGGTCGGCTTTAGGTGCCGCACAACCTAGGGGAGCTCCTTGCTGCATGGAGGTGGTGCCGATCTGGCGGAAGAACTGCTTGGTGTGGCGGTCCGAGGGCGGTGCTTGTGAGCCGCCTGAAGGAAATATGCCCTAGAGGCAATAATAAAGTTGTTATTTATATTTCCTTATATCATGATAAATGTTTATTATTCATGCTAGAATTGTATTAACCGAAAACTTAGTACATGTGTGAATACATAGACAAACAGAGTGTCACTAGTATGCCTCTACTTGACTAGCTCATGGAATCAATGATGGTTATGTTTCCTGACCATATACATGAGTTGTCATTTCAGTAACAAGATCACATCATTAGAGAATGATGTGATTGACTTGACCCATCCGTTAGCTTAGCATGATGATCGTTTAGTTTGTTGCTATTGCTTTCTCCATAACTTATACATGTTCCTATGACTATCAGATCATGCAACTCCCGAATGCCAGAGGAACACTTTGTGTGCTAACAAACGTCACAACATAACTAGGTGATTATAAAGGTGCTCTACAGGTGTCTCCGATGGTGTTTTTTGAATTCGCTTAGATCGAGATTAGGATTGGTCACTCCGATTGTCGGAGAGGTATCTCTGGGCCCTCTCGGTAATGCACATCAATATAAGCCTTGCAAGCAATGTGACTAATGAGTTAGTTGCGGGATGATGCATGCTACCTCTTGAGCACCGCGTTGGTTTTCCCTGAAGAGGAAGGGATGTGCTGCAAAGTAGCGTAAGTATTTCCCTTAGTTTTTGAGAACCAAGGTATCAATCTAGTAGGAGGCTACGCGCGAGTCCCTCGCACCTGCACAAAACAAATAAATCCTCGCAACCAACGCAAATAGGGGTTGTCAATCCCTATAGGGCCACTTACGAGAGTGAGATCTGATAGATATGATAAGATAATATTTTTGGTATTTTTATGATAAAAGATGCAAAGTAAAATAAAGGCAAAGTAAATAGCGAAAGAAATAACTAAGTAGTAGGAGATTAATATGACGAAGATAGACCTGGGGGCCATAGGTTTCACTAGTGGCTTCTCTCAAGAGCATAAGTATTCTATGGTGGGTGAACAAATTACTGTTGAGCAATTGAAAGAATTGAGCATAGTTATGAGAATATCTAGGTATGATCATGTATATAGGCATCACGTCCGAGACAAGTAGACCGACTCTTGCCTGCATCTACTACTATTACTCCACTAATCGACCGCTATCCAGCATGCATCTAGAGTATTAAGTTAAAAACAGAGTAACGCCTTAAGCAAGATGACATGATGTAGAGGGATAGAATCATGCAATATGAAGAAAACTCCATCTTGTTATCCTCGATGGCAACAATACAATACGTGCCTTTCTTCCCTTACTTTCAACGAGAAAGGACACCTCAAGATTGAACCCAAACCTAAGCACTTCTCCCAATGCAATAAAGATCAATCTAGTAGGCCAAACCAAACTGATAATTCAAAGAGACTTGCAAAGATAACCAATCATACATAAAAGAATTCAGAGAAGATTCAAATATTATTCATAGATAGACTTGATCATAAACCCACAATTCATCGGTCTCAACAAACACACCGCAGAAGAAGATTACATCGAATAGATCTCCACGAGAGAGGGGGAGAACATTGTATTGAGATCCAAAAAGAGCGAAGAAGCATGAACAAATTCTAGGAAAATCCTTTGTATGCAAGGGTGCATGTGCATAAATTGCCTTTCAAGTTCAACTACAAGCATGGCAATAGCGTCTGCAAGACTACTAGTTCTATGAAGGATAGAACTACCCATAGAAGGCAAAGCACCAGCACAAGTAAAGAAATCTTGGATAACTCCTTTTCCAATAATATTACCACTACCAATACGGAATTTTTTTGTATGTAAGATAGGGGGTTCTTCAGTAGGAGCGTCAGAATTTTTCATGATATTATTATTGTCCATATTGACAATAATTTCCCCAATTTCAGACATGACGGCAGAAAGTGCAAAGGGTAAAAAGAGGCAAATAGAGAAAGAGAGGGAGGATAGAGAGAGAGAGGGCAAATAAAACGACAAGGGTGAAGTGGGGGAGAGGAAAACGAGAGGCAAATGGCAAATAATGTAATGCGGGAGATAAGGATTGTGATGGGTACTTGGTATGTTGACTTTTGCGTAGATGCCAGAAATGGCTCGTTGTTGGAAGTCAAATCTTGACTTGCGCGAACCTCCCCCGGCAACGGCGCCAGAAATACTTCTTGCTACCTCTTGAGCACTGCGTTGGATTTCCCCGAAGAGGAAAGGATGATGCAGCAAAGTAGCATAAGTATTTCCCTCAGTTTTTGAGAACCAAGGTATCAATCCAGTAGGAGGTTGCACGCACGTCCCCTAGTACCTGCACAAAGCAAATAACTCCTCGCAACCAACGCGATAAGGGGTTGTCAATCCCTTCACGGTCACTTACGAGAGTGAGATCTAATAGATATGATAAGATAATATTTTTGGTATTTTTATGATAAAGATGCGAAGTAAAATAAAAGCAAAGTAAAAACCAAAGGAAATAACTAACTATTAGAAGATTAATATGATGAAGATAGACCTGGGGGCCATAGGTTTCACTGGTGGCTTCTCTCAAGAGCATAAGTATTTTACGGTGGGTGAACGAATTACTGTTGAGCAATTGACATAATTGAGCATAGTTATGAGAATATCTAGGTATGATCATGTATATAGGCATCACGTCTGAGACAAGTAGACCGACTCCTGCCTGCATCTACTACTATTACTCCACTCATCGACCGCTATCCAGCATGCATCTAGAGTATTAAGTTCATGAAAACAGAGTAACGCCTTAAGCAAGATGACATGATGTAGAGGGATAAATTCATGCAATATGATAAAAACCCCATCTTGTTATCCTCGATGGCAACAATACAATACGTGCCTTGCTGCCCCTACTGTCACTGGGAAAGGACACCGCAAGATTGAACCCAAAGCTAAGCACTTCTCCCATTGCAAGAAAGATCAATCTAGTAGGCCAAACCAAACTGATAATTCGAAGAGACTTGCAAAGATAACCAATCATACATAAAAGAATTCAGAGAAGATTCAAATATTGTTCATAGATAGGCTTGATCATAAACCCACAATTCATCAGTCTCAGCAAACACACCGCAAAAAGAAGATTACATCGAATAGATCTCCACAAGAGAGGGGGAGAACATCGTATTGAGATCAAAAAAGAGAGAAGAAGCCATCTAGCTACTAACTATGGACCCGTAGGTCTGAGGTGAACTACTCACACTTCATCAAAGGGGCTATGGTGTTGATGTAGAAGCCCTCCGTGATCGATGCCCCCTCCGTCGGAGCTCCGGAACAGGCCCCAAGATGGGATCTCATAGATACAGAAAGTTAGGGCGGTGGAATTAGGGTTTTGGCTCATGTTCTGATTGTTTGGGGGTACGTGGATATATATAGGAGGAAGGAGTACGTCGGTGGAGCAACAGGGGACCCACGAGGGTGGAGGGCGCGCCCCCCTACCTCGTGGCCTCCTGTTTTATTTCTTGACATAGGGTCCAAGTCTATCTGGTCTTATTCGTTGAGGAAATCACGTTCCCAAAGGTTTCATTCCGTTTGGACTCCGTTTGATATTCCTTTTCTTCGAAACCCTAAAACAGGCAAAAAACAACAATTCTAGGCTGGGCCTCCGGTTAATAGGTTAGTCCCAAAAATTATATAAAAGTGGATAATAAAGCCCAATAATGTCCAAAACAGTAGATAATATAGCATGGAGCAATCAAAAATTATAGATACGTTGGAGACGTATCAATGCATTACAGAACGAGTAAAGAGACTTGCCAGTAACAGGATTGAACTAGGTATTGAGATACCGACGATCGAATCTCGGGCAAGTAACATACCGATGACAAAGGGAACAACGTATATCGTTATGTGGTTTGACCGATGAAGATCTTCATAGAATATGTGGGAGTTCATATGAACATCCAAGTTTCGCTATTGGTTATTGACCGGAGACGTGTCTCGGTCATGTCTACATAGTTCTCGAACCCGTAGGGTCCACACGCTTAACATTCGATGATGATCAATATTATGAGTTTATGTGTTTTGATGTACCAAAGGTAGTTCGGAGTCCCAGATGTGATCACGGACACGACGAGGAGTCTCGAAATGGTCGAGACATAAAGATTTATATATTGGATGACTATATTCGGACATCGGATGAGTTCCGGGGGTCACCGGATAATTATCGGAGTGCGGGGGGATTATCGGAACCCCCGGGGGAACTAATGGGCCAACATGGGCCTTGTGTGTGAGAGAGAGGAGGGGCAATAGGTCTGGCCGCGTGCCCCCCTTGGGGTTCTGAATTGGACAAGGAGGGGGGGGGGCGGCGCCCCCTCTTTCCCTCCCTCTCTCCCTCTCTTTCATTCCCCCTCCTTCTTCCTAGTTGGACTAGGAAAGGGGGAGTCCTACTCCTACTAGGAGGACTCCTCCCTCTCCTTGGCGCGCCCCTAGGCTGGCCGGCCTCCCCTTGCTCCTTTATATACAGGGCAGGGGGCACCCTAAGACATACAAGTTGATTGTTTCTAGCTGTGTGCGGTGCCCCACTCCACCATAATCCACCTCGGTCATATCGTAGCGGTGCTTAGGTGAAGCCCTATTCCGGTAGCATCATCGTCACCGTCGTGCTGACGAAGATCTCCCTCGACACTCTGCTGGATCGTGAGTTCGTGGCACATCACTGAGCTGAACGTGTGCAGATCGCGGAGGTGCCATACTTTTGGTACTAGGATTGGTCGATCGTGAAGACGTACAACTACATCAACCACGTTGTCATAACTCTTTCGCTTACGGTCTACGAGGGTACGTAGACAACACTCTCCCCTCTCATTGCTATGCATCACCATGATCTTGCGTGTGCGTTGGAATTTTTTTGACATTACTGCGTTCCCCAACAGTGGCATCCAAGCCAGGTTTATACGTAGATGTTATATGCACGAGTAGAACACAAAGGAGTTGTGGGCGTTGGTATATACATATTGCTTGTCGTTACTAGTTGATTCTTGATTCGGCGGTATTGTTGGATGTAGCGGCCCGGATCGACATTACGCGTACGCTTATGCGAGACTGATTCTACCGACGTGCTTCGCACACAGGTGGCTGCTGGGTGTCAGTTTCTCCAACTTTAGTTGAATCGGATTCAATGAACATGGTTCTTTCTAAAGATCAAAAAGCAATCACTATACCGCGTTGTGGTTTTGATGCATAGGTAAGAATGGTTCTTGCTCAGCCCGTAGCAGCCACATAAAACTTGCAACAACAAAGTAGAGGACGTCTAACTTGTTTTTGTAGGGCATGTTGTGATGTGATATGGTCAAGACATGATGCTAAATTTTATTGTATGAGATGATCATGTTTTGTAACGGAGTTATCGGCAACTAGCAGGAGCCATATGATTGTCGCTTTATTGTATGAAATAGCCATGTAATTGCTTTACTTTATCACTAAGCGGTAGAGATAGTTGTAGAAGCAATAGTTGGCGTGACGACAACGATGCTTCGATGGAGATCAAGGTGTCAAGCCGGTGGCGATGGTGATCATGACGGTGCACAAGATGATGATGGCCATATCATATCACTTATATTGATTGCATGTGATGATTATCCTTTATGCATCTTATTTTGCTTAATTCGGCGGTAGCATTATAAGATGATCTCTCACTAAATTTCAAGGTATAAGTGTTCTCCCTGAGTATGCACCGTTGCTACAGTTCATCTTGCCAAGACACCATGTGATGATCGGGTGTGATAAGCTCTATGTTCACATACAACGGGTGTAAGCCAGTTTTGCACACGCAGAATACTCGTGTTAAACTTGACGAGCTTAGCATATGTAGATATGGCCTCGTAACACTGAGACCGAAAGGTCGAGCGTGAATCATATAGTAGATATGATCAACATAGCAATGTTGACAATTGAAAACTACTCCATCTCACGTGATGATCGGACATGGTTTAGTTGATATGGATCACGTGATCACTTAGATGATTAGAGAGATGTCTATCTAAGTGGGATTTCTTAAGTAATTTGATTAATTGAACTTTAATTTATCATCAACTTAGTACCTGATAGTATTTTGCATGTCTATGTTGCTGTAGATAGATGGCCCGTGTTGTTGTTCCGTTGAATTTTAATGCATTTCTAGAGAAATCTAAGTTGAAAGATGATGGTAGCAACTACACGGGTCCGTAACTTGAGGATTATCCTCATTGTTGCATAGAAGAATTATGTCCTGGAAGCACCGCTAGGTGACAAACCCACTGTAGGAGAAACGCCAGATGTTCTAAACACCTGGCAGAGCAAAGTTGATGACTACTCAATAGTTAAGTGTGCCATGCTTTACGGCTTAGAACCAGGACTCAACGACGTTTTGAACATCATGGAGCATATGAGATATTCCAGGAGTTGAAGTTAATATTTCAAGCAAATGCCTGGATTGAGAGATATCAAGTCTCCAATAAGTTCTATAGCTGCAAAATGGAGGAGAATAGTTCTATCAGTGAACATATACTCAGAATGTCTGGGTACCACAACCATGACTCAGCTGGGAGTTAATCTTCCTGATGATAGTGCCATTGACAGAGTTCTTCAATCACTACCACCAAGCTACAAGAGCTTCATGATGAACTATAATATGCAAGGGATGGATAAGACTATTCCCGAGCTCTTCGCAATGCTAATGGCTGCGGAGGTAGAAATCAAGAAAGAGCATCAAGTGTTGATGGTCAACAAGACCACTAGTTTCAAGAAAAAGGGTAAAGGGAAGAGGGGGAACTTCAAGAAGAACAACAAGCCGGTTGCTGCTCAAGTGAAGATACCCAAGTCTGGACCTAAGCCTGAAACTGAGTGCTTCTACTGCAAAGGGACCGGTCACTCGAAGCGGAACTGCACCAAGTATTTGGCGGAGAAGAAGGATGGCAAAGTGAAAGGTATATTTGATATACATGCTATTGATGTGTACCTTACTAATGCTCGCAGTAGCACCTGGGTATTTGATACTGGTTCTATTGCTAATATTTGCAACATGAAACAGGGGCTACGGATTAAGCGAAGATTGGCTAAGGACGAGGTGACGACATGCGTGGGAAATGGTTCCAAAGTCGATGTGATTGTCGTCTGCACGCTACCTCTACATCTACCTTCAGGATTAGTTTTAGACCCAAATAATTTTTATTTGGTGCCAACGTTGAGCATGAACATTAAATCTGGATCTTGTTTGATGCGAGACGGTTATTCATTTAAATAAGAGAATAATGGTTGTTCTATTTATATGAGTAATATCTTTTATGGTCACACACCCTTGATGAGTGGTCTATTTTTACTAAACCTTGATAGTAGTGATACACATGTTCATAGTATTGAAGCCAAAAGATGCAGAGTTGATAATGATAGTGCAACTTATTTGTTGCACGGCCGTTTGGGTCATATTGTTGTAAAGCGCATGAAGAAAGTCCATTCTGATGGACTTCTGCAATCACTTGGTACTTGCGAACCATGCCTCATGGGCAAGATGACTAAAACTCCGTTCTCCAGAACAATGGAGCGAGCAACAGAGTTATCAGAAATCATTCATACTGATGTATGTGGTCCAATGAACATTGAGGCCCGCGGCGAATACCGTTATTTTCTTACCTTCATAGATGATTTGAGCAGATATGGGTATATCTACTTCATGAAACATAAGTCTAAAACATTTGAAAAGTTCAAAGAATTTCATAGTGAAGTGGAAAATCATCATAGCAAGAAAATTAAGTTTCTACGATCTGATCGTGGAGGTGAATATTTGAGTTATGAGTTTGGTCTTCATTTGAAACAATGCGGAATAGTTTCGCAACTCACGCCACCTGGAACACCACAACATAATGGTGTGTCCGAATGTCGTCCGCACTTTATTAGATATGGTGCGATCTATGATGTCTCTCACTGATTTACCGCTATCGTTTTGGGGTTATGCTTTAGAGACGGCTGCATTCACGTTAAATAGGGCACCATCAAAATCCCTTGAGATGACACCTTATGAACTGTGGTTTGGCAACATACCCAAGTTGTCGTTTCTTAAAGTTTGCGGCTGTGATGCTTATGTGAAAAAACTTCAACCTGATAAGCTCGAACCCAAATCGGAGAAATGTGTCTTCATAGGATACCCAAAGGAGACTGTTGGGTACACCATCTATCACAGATCCGAAGGCAAGATATTCGTTGCTAAGAATGGATCCTTTCTAGAGAAGGAGTTTCTCTCGAAAGAAGTGAGTGGGAGGAAAGTAGAACTTGGTGAGGTAATTGTACCTTCTCCCTTATTGGAAAGTAGTTCCAGTGATTCCTACACCAGTAAGCGAGGAAGCTAATGATGATGATCATGAAGCTTCTGATCAAGTTACTACCGAACCTGTAGGTCAATCAGAGTAAGATGGTACGGTAATCCTGTTTTGGAAGTCATGTTACTTGACCATGACAAACCTAAGAACTATGAGGAAGCGATGATGATCCCATATTTCGCAAAATGGGTTGAGGCAATTAAATCTGATATGGGATCCATGTATGAGAACAAAGTGTGGACTTTGGTTGACTTGCCCTATGATCGGCAGGCCATAGAGAATAAATGGATCTTCAAGAAGAAGACTGACGCTGACGGTAATATTACTTTCTACAAAGATAGACTTATTGCAAAAGGTTTTCGACAAGTTCAAGGAGTTGACTACGATGAGACCTTCTCACTCGTAGCGATGCTTAAGTCCGTCCGAATCATGTTAGCAATTGCCGCATTTTATGATTTTGAAATTTGGCAAATGGATGTCAAAACTGCATTCCTTAATGGATATCTTAAAGAAGAGTTGTATATGATGCAACAAGAAGGTTTTGTCGATAAAAAGGTGCTAACAAAGTGTGCAAGCTCCAGCGGTCCATTTATGGACTGGTGCGAGCCTCTCGGAATTGAATATATGCTTTGATAGTGTGATCAAAGCATATGGTTTTATACCAACTTTTGGAGAAGCCTGTATTTACAAGAAAGTGAGTGGGAGCTCTGTAGCATTTCTGATATTATATGTAGATGGCATATTGTTGATCGGAAATGATACTGAATTTCTGAATAGCATAAAAGGATACTTGAATAAGAATTTTTCAATGAAAGACCTCGGTGAAGATGCTTATATATTAGGCATCAAGATCTATAGAGATAGAGCAAGACGCTTAATAGGAATTTCACAAAGCATATACCTTGATAAAGTTTGGAAGAAGTTCAAAATGGATCAAGCAAAGAAAGGGTTCTTGCCTGTGTTACAAGGTGAGAAGTTGAGTCACACTCAATGCCCGACCACTGCAGAAGATAGAGAGAAAATGAAAGGTGTTCCCTATGCTTCAGCCATAGGCTCTATCATGTATGCAATGTTGTACCAGACCTGATGTGTGCCTTGATATCAGTTTAGCAGGGAGGTGCCAAAGTAATCTAGGAGTGGATCACTGGACAACGGTCAAGAAAATCCTAAAATACATGAAAAGGACTAAGGATATGTTTCTCATATATGGAGGTGACAAAGAGCTCATCGTAAACGGGTACATCGAAGCACGCTTTGACACTGATCTAGATGACTCTAAGTCACAAACCGGATACGTGTTTTATTAAATGGTGGAGTTGTCAGTTGGTGCAATTCCAAGCAGAGTGTCGTGGCAGGATCTACATGTGAAACGAATACATAGCTGCTTCAGAAGCAGCGAATGAAGGAGTCTGGATGAAGGAGTTCATATCCGATCTAGGTGTCATACCTAGTGCATCGGGTCCAATGAAAATCTTTTGTGACAATACAGGTGCAATTGCCTTGGCAAAGGAATCCAGATTTCACAAGAGAACCAAGCACATCAAGAGACGCTTCAATTCCATCCGCAGTCAAGTCAAGGAGGGAGACATAGAGATTTGCAAGATTCATACGGATATGAATGTTGCATACCCCTTGACTAAGCCTCTCTCATGAGCAAAACATGATCAACACCAAGACTCCATGGGTGTTAGAATCATTACAATGTAATCTAGATTATTGACTCTAGTGCAAGTGGGAGACTGAATGAAATATGCCCTAGAGGCAATAATAAAGTTGTTATTTATATTTCCTTATATCATGATAAATGTTTATTATTCATGCTAGAATTGTATTAACCAGAAACTTAGTACATGTGTGAATATATAGACAAACAGAGTGTCACTAGTATGCCTCTACTTGACTAGCTCATTGAATCAATGATGGTAATGTTTCCCGACCATAGACATGAGTTGTCATTTGATTAACGGGATCACATCATTAGAGAATGATGTGATTGACTTGACCCATCCGTTAGCTTAGCACGATGATCGTTTAGTTTGTTGCTATTGCTTTCTCCATAACTTATACATGTTCCTATGACTATGAGATCATGCAACTCCCGAATACCGGAGGAACACTTTGTGTGCTACCAAATGTCACAACCTAACTGGGTGATTATAAAGGTGCTCTACAGGTGTCTCCGATGGTGTTTGTTGAGTTGGCATAGATCGAGATTAGGATTTGTCACTCCGATAGTCGAAGAGGTATCTCTGGGCCCTCTCGGTAATGCACATCAATATAAGCCTTGCAAGCAATGTGACTAATGAGTTAGTTGTGGGGTTATGCATTACGGAATGAGTAAGGAGACTTGCCGGTAACGAGATTGAACTAGGTATTGAGATATCGACGATCGAATCTCGGGCAAGTAACATACCGATGACAAAGGGAACAACATATATCGTTATGCGGTTTGACCGATGAAGATCTTCATAGAATATGTGGGAGCCAATATGAACATCCAGGTTCCGCCATTGGTTATTGATCGGAGATGTGTCTCGGTCATGTCTACATAGTTCTCGAACCCATAGGGTCGGCACGCTTAATGTTCAGTGACGATCGGTATTATGAGTTTATGTGTCTTGATGTACCGAAGGTAGTTTGGAGTCCCGGATGTGTTCACGGACATGACGAGGAGTCTCAAAATGGTCGAGACATAAAGATTGATATATTGGATGACTATATTCGGACACCGGACGAGTTCCGGGGGTCACCGGATAATTATCGGAGTGCCGGGGGGTTATCGGAACCCGCGGGGGAACTAATGGCCCAACATGGGCCTTGTGTGAGAGAGAGGAGGTGTAATAGGGTTGGCCGCACCCCCCCCTTGGGAGTCCGGATAGGACAAGGAGTGGGGCGGTGACAATGACATGTACCTAGGGTAGGGCAATAGACCTGATCTAAGCACCCTTCCCAAGGACACTACCCTACAGTCAAAGACATTCAAAGGACAACGAATTCTACCGACTGAAATCACCTCAGGATGCAACTCACTCGACCATGGTTTCCACTCGGACAACCCAATTCTATTCGACCAGGATATAATCATTCGACCACATCAGAAACCACTCGGAGTACAGAAGATCTAAGGTCACTTTGGATGGCAACAATCAGGCGTTCACTCCATAGTCTTAATGATCATTTATATCACTTTAATGTTGACGTTACCTATATAGTCCCCTCTTTATGTACATTGAACCTTATGTAACGGGGGACGGCTGGGATCCTAGCGCACTCTATATAAGCCACCCCCTCCTATGGGACAAGGGTTCGCACCCCCTGTAACTTCAGCATAATCCAATCGACCAGCCTCCGAGCACCAAGATGTAGGGCTGTTACTTCTTCTAAGAAGGGCCTGAACTCGTAAATCTTGCGTGCACAACTTCACCATAGCTAGGATCTTGCCTCTTCATACCTACCCACATTCTACTCTCAGACTTAGAACCACGACAGTTGGCGCCCACCGTGGGGCAGGTGTCTTAGCGACTTTCCGGCGAGGTTGCGATTTCTTCGAGTCCTATCATCATGGTTTCTGGCGGAGGTTTGGCTGAGGGCCGCGATATCCGTCTCGGCACGCTCGTTTTCATCGCCGACAACTCCACTTGGATTCAGGAAGCTCCCCTCGACATCGAGACACTACCCGTCTGCGGGGCGACGCACTTTTGCGCATGCGTTCGCGGCGCCCTTCTGTGGCAACCGTCGATCCAGTATCGGTCGGCTCCCGTAGTGTCTTCACTCCCCGCTGTTCGCCGTCGCAAGCGGTCTAGTCAGTCGCGGCTTCAGCGGTGGGTGAAGCATGCGGTGGCATGTTACTCGGCCACCCCTCAAGTCGCGGCAATCGAGCCCGACGAATCTCTCTACGGCATGTTCGACTGGCTCCGTCGAGACCCTATCTGAGTGCAACAGCAGCGACCCCGCGACGGAGGTCCTGATGGTAGACACGCTGCGCAGCCCACCTGGCATGCGTCGCAACGGCGGCGGCGACGACGGCGGCGATCCATCGCGCATTCACGAAGAGTACCACCCCGAAACCCTCTCTTCTCAACAAAGGGAAGAACTTCACCGCCGTAACATGGAGGCGCTCCACACGCCCGTTGTTAGAGAGACCTCTGAGGCTCGGGCCTTGGAGGTAGCGCGCCTGACCACTTTGGCTGAGCGCACTCGACTGGAGAACCTGTAGTGCGCACTCGACGAACGTGCCCAGCGGTAGATCCCTGAGTCCAGTCGACGACAGCAACAACTTTTCCTACCTGAACCACATGTATACCACACTCTGATTCAGAATCTTACAGCTGTAGTCTGTATAGCAGAGTCTATTCAGCTGTCCCAGTCGGAAGCTCGTAGAGGTTTGATGCTGATCAGAAAGCTGCTCCATGCAATAGGAGAGTAGAACACTGCGGTGTCTCAGTCGCGTAACAGAATTCATAGCAGATCTGTGGTGGCTGACACAGTTCAGTCGGCTCATAGCCCAAGATTGCCTCCATGGTGTGAGGGATGAGGACATCGCCAAGGGAAGTACTTGGGTCGGAACCATGAGCAGCACGATCATTGGCTCGACCATGATGACCGTCATCGAGTGCCTACGCCCCCTCCGAGAGGCAGATCATATGTGCCCCGGCATTATGATGATAGGAGCCCGTACAGCAAGGAGCAGAGGATGCCAGTTGACCCAAGAGAGCCCGGGTTTGATGCGAGGTCAATTCTGGTGCAAGGTCTGGTGGACAGGAACTGAGCACACACAGAAGGGCAGGACAGAGATTGCATGAATGGAAGCAGAGTGCATGTTTCTGGTCCCGAGTGTTTTCACAGAGCCATCAGGGCTGCAGAGATCCCTCCCAACTTCAGGTTGGCGACTGGAGTTAGTAAGTTCACTGGTGAATCGAAGCCTGACACTTGGCTTGAGGATTACCGAGTGGCTGTACAGATCGGTGGTGGAAACGATGAGGTGTCCATGAAGCACCTTCCCCTGATGCTTGAAGGGTCAGCTAGGGCTTGGTTGAATCAGTTGGCTCCGGGCAGTATATTCAGCTGGGAGGAGTTAGCCCGAGTGTTTGTCAGAACGTTCGAAGGCACATGCAAATGACCTGCAGGGTTGACAGAATTGCAGCATTGTGTGCAAAAACCGAATGAAACTTTGAGGGATTACATCCAGAGATGGACCACTTTGCATCACACTATGGAGAATGTGTCTCAGCATCAAGCAGTTTGCGCCTTCAAGGAGGGTGTTCGGTATAGGGAGCTTAACCTGAAATTCGGTCGGACAGGAGACATGACCCTGACCTGAATGATGGAAATAGCCACTCGGTATGCAAATGAAGAAGATGAAGACCGACTCCGCAGTGGCAAGGGCAACCCAGTCGGCCAGGATACTAGAGGAGGTAATTCCAATCGGAAGCAGAAGCGCAAAGCGGAGCCTACGGGTCCTGGAGAGGTTGCAGTCGCGACTCAAGGAGAATTTAAGGGAAATCCTAAAGGGCCCTGGATCCCCAAGAAGGTTAAGGATCAAGCAGGAAACGATGTGTTGGATTTGCCATGTCACATTCACATCAAGAAGGATGAAGAGGGTAATCTGATTTATCCCAAACATACCACTCGACAGTGTCAGATCCTTATACAGCAGTTTCGAAAAAACAACCTAGTGATAAAGAGAAGGAATCTCATAAGGATGAGGACAAGGAAGAGGATGATGAAGGATTTTCCAATGTCAAATCCACTTTGGTGATTTTTGCTGACATTGAAAGTAAAAGTCGACTAAAAGTCATCAACAGAGAAGTAAACATGGTTGCTTCGGCAACGACGACGTATCTGAAATGGTCAAAGACTCCCATCACATTCGACCAGTCTGACCACCCGCCACATGTCGCCACCCCCAGGAGGCAAGCGTTGGTTGTCGACCCAGTCATTGGGGGCACCCGATTGAAAAAAAGTCTTGATGGATGGCGGCGGTGGTTTGAACATTTTGTATGCTGAGACCCTCCGAGGGATGGGCATCCCCATGTCCAAGCTCAACGAGAGCAACATGAGGTTCCACAGAGTTATACCTGGAAAGAAAACCGATTCACTCGGCCAGATCACTCTTGACGTGGTTTTCGGTGATTCAAAGAATTACCATAAGGAAAAGTTGACATTTGAAGTTGTGGATTTTCATAGTGCCTATCATGCTATCTTGGGCAGAACTGCGTATTCTCGTTTCATGGCTCGACCATGTTACGTGTAACTCAAACTCAAAATGCCTGGTCCTAGGGGCGTGATTACAGTCACTGGTAATCGGCAGCGACCAGAAGAGTGCTTCCAAAAGGGCTCGAAGATTGCCGATGAACAGCTGGGGTCAGTAGAAATGGAAGAGTACAAGAAAAGATTGTAGATCTGAGTGATTTGTTGTGAACTAAGAAGCCTGCTTCAGAATCTGCATTTAAGTCGTCTGGTGAAACAAAGTTAGTTCATATTCACCTGACTGATCCCAATGTTGCTCCGACTCATATCTCAACAACACTCGACAGCAAATATTAAGAAGCGCTCATCTGGTTCCTCCGTGAGAATTGGGACATCTTCGCATGGAAACCTTCTGACATGCTTGGTGTACCCAGTGGACTGGCTGAGCACCATTTGCGAGTCGACCCAAAAGCAAAACCTATCAAAGAGCATCTCCGACGGTCCGCCGTGGAGAAAAGAAAGGCAATTGGCGAGGAAGTGGCTCGGCTTCTGGCAGCTGAGTTCATTTGAGAGATTTACCACTCCAAGTGGCTCGCCAACTCGTCATGGTCGCCAAGAAAGATGATTAACTCCGTATGTGTATTGACTTCAAGCATATCAATCGGGCCTGCCCAAAAGATCACTTCCCTCTTCCCCGCATTGATCAAATAGTCAACTCGACTGCGGGATGTGAGTGATTGTCCTTTGTGGACGCATACTCCGGGTACCATCAGATCCGACTGTATGGACCCACGAAATAAAAACAGCTTTTATCACCCCATTCAGGTGCTTTTGCTATGTTACTATGCCCTTTGGTCTCAAAAATGCTGGTGCCACATTCATGCGCATGATACAGAAGTGCCTGCTCACTCAAATCAGTCGGAATGTGGAAGCATACATGGATGACATCGTGGTTAAGTCGCGTAAAGGTTCTGAACTGCTGACTGACATTGTTGAAACCTTTGCCAATGTGAGAAGATATGATATCGAGCTTAACCCGTCGAAGTGTACATTTGGAGTTCCAAGTGGAAAGTTACTCGGTTTCCTCATTTCCGAACATGGGATCGATGCAAACCCAGAGAAAGTTGGCGCAATACTCCGAATGAAATGCCCTGTGCGCATACACAATGTTCAGAAGCTTACTGGTTGTATGGCCGCTTTGAGTCAATTCATCTCTCGTCTCAGTGAAAAGGCATTGCCTCTTTACTGATTGATGAAGAAATCTGATAAGTTCGAGTGGACTCCTGAAGCTGATGCAGCATTTGCAGAGCTCAAAACCCTGCTTTCCACCCAACTGGTGCTCGCTGCTCCAATCAGTAAAGAGCCTTTACTGCTTTGTATTGCAGCCACTAGACAAGTTGTCAGTACAGTACTCACGGTCGAGCGAGAAGAAGAAGGTAAAGCCTATAAGGTTCAATGCCCAGTGTACTATATTTCTGAAGTCTTAACTCCGTCGAAGCAGAGATATCCGCATTATCAGAAGCTTGTCTATGGAATTTACTTGACCACGAAGAAGGTTGCACATTATTTCTCATATCACTTTATCACAGACGTCAGTGATGCTCAATTGTCAGAAATTCTGAACAACAGAGATGCAACTGGTCGAGTGGCAAAGTGGGCGATTGATTTCCTTCCATTGGATATCAAGCTTGAGGCAAAGAAAGCAATCAAGTCCCAAGCAATAGCAGATTTCCTCGTCGAGGGGATCGAACAGCAGCAACCGACTCATGTTCACTCGAAACATTGGACTATGTTCTTTGATGGATCCAAGATGTTGAATGGTTCTGGTGCTAGAGTAGTTCTGGTATCCCCGCGAGGTGACAAACTCAGTTATGTCCTCCAGATTCACTTTGATTCCTCCAACAATGAAGCTGAATACGAAGCACTTCTATATGGGTTGTGAATGGCCATTTCACTTGGCGTCCATCGCCTATTGGTCTACGGCGACTCAGATTTGGTGGTCAATCAAGTGATGAAGGAGTGGGACGTTAGAAGCCCAGCTATGACTGGCTATTGCAATGCAGTGAGAAAGTTAGAAAAGAAGTTTGAAGGGCTAGAGCTCCACCACATTCCCCGGCTGAAGAACCAGGCAGCGGATGACCTGGCAAAGATAGGTTCCAAGCGGGAGCCCATTCCCAGCAATGTGTTCTTGGAGCATCTTCACACACCATCAGTTCAAGAGGATCCCTTCACAGAAGATCCCCCGCAGCCTAAGAGTTCTACTGATCCAACTGAAGTTGAAATCCCAACCATGGTCGATTTAATCATGGAAGTTTTGGTCGTCATCCCTGACTGGACAGTGCAGTATATCGCATATATTCTCAGGAAAGAGCTTCCAGAAGACAAAGATGAAGCATGTCAGATTGTCCGTCGATCCAAACCCTTCACTGTGATAAGTGGTCGACTGTATAGGGAGAGTGTGACTGGAGTTGCTCAACGATGCATTACCCCAGAGGAAGGTCGAATGGTCCTGATTGATATCCACTCGGGGACCTGTGGTCACCATGCATCCTCTTGGACAATCGTGGCCAAAGCATACCGAGCAGGTTTTTACTGACCACGAGCAAATGAAATGGCAAAATAAATAGTCGACAAGTGTGAGGGTTGCCAGTTCTACTCCAACATGTCTCACAAGCCCACTTCAACTTTGAAGACCATTCCACTCGTCCGGCCATTTGCTATTTGGGGGTTAGATATGGTTGGAGCCCCGAGGACTGACAGAAGTGGTTTCACCCACCTGCTTGTTGCAGTCGACAAGTTCACTAAATGGATTGAAGCCAAACCCATCAAGAACCTCGACTCGGGTACCGCTGTCAGCTTCATGAGGGAGTTAACATTCAGATATGGAGTCCGACACAACATAATCACAGACAATGGTTCAAACTTTGATTCAGATGAGTTCAGAGCTTTCTGTGCTTCCCAAGGCACCCGGGTCGACTATGCTTCAGTCGCTCACCCACAGTCGAATGGACAAGCAGAAAGAGAAAATGGTCTGATCCTCCAAGGGTTGAAGCCCAGATTAATGCGCGACCTCAAGAATGAGGCTAGTGCCTGGGTAGATGAGTTACCATCGGTACTATGGGGTCTGAGAACAATGCCAAGTCGGTCGACTGGCCGGACTCCCTTCTTCATGGTCTATGGAGCCGAAGCCGTGTTGCCGACTGATTTACTCCACAATGCCCCTCGAGTAGAGTTTTTCTCAGAGGTAGAAGCAGAACAAGCCTGGCAAGACGTTGTTGATCTTCTGGAAGAGGAAAGAGAAATGGCCCTGATCAGGTCGACCATCTATCAACAAGGCCTTCGTCGGTTCCACGCTAGAAACGTAAGAGGCCGAGCATTTCAGGAAGTGGACCTGGTTCTCTGAGTGGATCAGCAACAAACACACAAGCTTGCTCCCGCCTAGGAAGGCCCCTTCATCATCACCAAAGTGCTTCACAACGAAGCATACCACATGTATTTTGTGGAATACAAGAAAGACGAGCCACACGCTTGGAATGCGGAGCTGCTCTGCCATTTTTATACTTAAGCATTCAGACTGTTGAGATGTAATAAGAAGTACCTTTCAGTTTCTTTATCAAAGACATGGTTTTACAGTCTCCTAAACGATTGTTATTACTTATACATGTGTTCAAAATCCCCCAGTGGGTGGCTTAGCCGCGAATCCGATTCGCCTAAGTTTCAAAAACAAAATCCTACCGAGTGAAGAGCAAGCCTCTCACTCGAGGGCTTAGCTGCGAATCCGATTCACCTAAGTTTAAAAAATCCTACCGAGTGGAGAGCAATCCTCCCACTCGGGGGCTTAGCTGCAGTCCCTTACTCGCCTAAGTTTACAAATCCTACTGAGTGGAGAACAATCCTCCCACTCGGGGGTTTAGCTGCAGTCCCGCACTCGCCTAAGTTTAAAAAATCCTACTGAGTGGAGAGCAATCCTCCCACTCGGGGGCTTAGCTGCAGTCCCGCACTCTCCTAAGGTTAAAAAATCCTACCGAGTGGAGAGCAATCCTCCCACTCGGGGGCTTAGATGTAGTCCCATACTCGCCTAAGTTCAAAAAATCCTACCAAGTGGAGAGCAATCCTCCCACCCGTGGGCTTAGCTACAGTCCCGTACTCGCCTAAGTTTAAAAATCCTATGGAGTGGAGAGCAATCCTCCCACTCGGGGGCTTAGCTGCAGTTCCGTACTCGCCTAAGTTTAAAAAAATCCCGCCGAGTGAAGAGCAATCCTCCCACACACGGGCTTAGCTGCAGTCCTGTACTTGCCTAAGTTTAAAAATCCTACCGGGTGGAGAGCAATCCTCCCACTCAGGGGCTTAGCTGCAGTTCCATACTCGCGTAAGTGTAAAAAATCCCACCGAGTGAAGAGCAATCCTCCCACTCGGGGGCTTAGCTGCAGTTTCGTACTCGCCTAAGTTTCCTAAGTCCTACCGAGTGGAGAGCAATCCTCCCACTCGGAGGCTTAGCTGCAGTCTCGTACTCGCCTAAGTTAAAAACCGTCCCTATCCACAAGGACGACAAGGTGCAGGTCGTGCACAGCATCAAGTGCCCTTGTCCATGACCCACTCGGCGGAGTTGCGACACAATTATAACATCCGCTCCATCCCGATCCGCAAGGACGATGAGGTGCGGGTCATGCACATCACCAATTACCCTCGTCCATGACCCACTCGACGGAGCTGCAACACAAGTATAACGTCCGCTCCATCCTGATCCGCAAGGACGATGAGGTGCAAGTCATGGACGGCACCAAGTGCCCTTGTCCATGATCCACTCGACAGAGCTGCATCACAGAGTCAGTAACAATTCAGACTAAAGAATCAAGTTCCACTCAGAGTCAAGAGATTCAAAAACAACAAAGTTTAGATAAATCTCAAAGTTCAGAACCGCAGATAAAAGTACTCAGGCATCTGGCCCGAAGGAGTTTAACGGTTACCAAACCACTCGGCATACTAAGGCAAATTTAATCGGATTGTAAAAAGTTTGTTCACTCCACAGGAGGAGGACTGGCAGGCTCGACAAACTCATCCAGGTCGATTCCATCTGCAATTCGAGTAGCAGCAGCAATGAAGGTCTCCATAAAAGACTGGAAGTCAAGTCTCTTGGTGTTTGCAACCTTGATCGCTGCTAACTTATCTTATTTGTCCTCCTTGCAATGGACACGAACAAGGGACAGAGCTACGTCAACACCGCACCGAGCAGACGATTTCTTCCATTCCTGCACTCGACCAGGGATCTCATTGAGTCGAGTCATCAAAGACTCGAGGTCATTTTCAAGCGTCTCCTTTGGCCAAAGCGCCGTGTCAATCCGCGACACCGCAACCTCCAGTCGAGCGAGGTAGTCCGTAATGCTGGCAAGACGGGATTCCAGTCGAAGCACGTTCATGATAGCTTCATCCTTAACAAGGGAATTGATGGAGTCCAAGCTTGTCTCGATTCGCCCAGTTTCTTCCTCAAAGTTTTGACAGAATTCTACAATCACAAGGAACTGTTGAATCGACGATAGTGAAACAGTCGGAGAAGGAAAGGTACCTTCAAGCATAAGGAACAACTTCTTGGCGAGTCCCCCCAGATAAGCCTCTGAGCCATTTCTCTTTCGAGAAATGTCTTCAATCTTGTCATTCAAGGCTACTTTGTCCTTCTTCAGATGGGTCACTTCTCTATTAGCTTCGGCAAGAGTAGTCTTCAGCTTGGCGTTGTCTTCCTCTAGCGCCCTGACTGAAGCCAGCTTCTTATCGGCGAGTGTTGTTTTCCCCTGAGCCTCCTTCTGTGTTGCGGCAAGATCAAGGTCCTTCTGTGCCAGAGCCTACCTCATTTTCTATACACACACACACAACAAACATCATTCTGTTCAGAGAGAAGAACGAGGAAATGACTCGAGAGATAGCCCGATCCCACAGTCGACAAGTTTTTACCTTCCATACCAGTTGTTTCGTCTTTGGCCTTCTGCAAGTTCTGCTTGGCCAACACCAAGTCAAGATTGAGCTGGATCTGTTTCCTCTCGAATTCAGCAAATTGGGATATGAGCTCATAGGATTTCTGAAGTCAGTAAAAAAGATATATCAGTGGACAGAATCAAAGATTATTCGCTTCCAAGTGAAAAGAATTCTAAGACTACTGTAGAATCAAACATTCAACAGTAGTCTCGGGGTCTACACCCAGTGGGTGCACTTGGCATGCCCCCACTGGTTCGGGTTCCACTCAACATGGTCTGCCTAGACCGAGTGGAAGAACTGAAGAACAAGATATTTTTATCAAGACCCCCGCCCAATTACACATTCGACGGCGGCCTCGGGGACTACACCTAGTGGTTTCACTCTGCGTGCTCCCACTAGTCCAAAGTTACAATCGACACAACCTAGTCAACTCAATTGGAAAAACTACCCAGCATAAATTGAAACACCCACTGTGTGTACAGATGCGAAGTGCAGACTGACAAATGGATGCACAATGAAAGTTTTTAGGTAGCATATCCTAACAGAACAAGAGTCAAGCTAGGAGATCAGTCAGAAACCAACTAACCTGGACATTGGCTTGGAGGGCTGCACTGGTATCATATGCAGCTTGGCTGGTCTCATGTACCGTCTTCATCCGTTCCATCATCAGGCCTGCTTGGCATATAGCTTCCTTAGCAGCGCTTGCCTGGTCCTCCGGAACGTGATGGGTGACGAACAGTGGAGACGAGGGAACAGTCACAGTAGCTTGAGGATCCGAGGCGTGGTGTTGTACAGAAGAAACAGGGACTTGTGTAGTCGACGATGAAGGGCGTTCACTCGACACTAGAACGGCAAAAGTAACAGAAGCCTGGTTGAGGTCTCCGGACTGCTGAATCCCTGGTTCCATCGCCGGCGTCGACTAGGATGTCTTGCTAGCTAGTGCCTTCCTGCTCGAAGTCCTGCCCCTCCTTCTAATGGGTCTTTGTGGCACATATTCATCGTCATATGCAAGTTCAATAACATCGGGCGAAGCTGTAAAGCAATCAGTTGCAAGAGCTTAGTCGACTGTCAAAATGGCTGGTAAAGTAAAGACAAGATGACAAGAGTTATACCCGCGTTGGAGGTGACTGCGTCTTCCATCTCCTCGTCAGCATCATCTTGTTAAATAGAAGTCCCAAAGGTAGCAGCACTACAAATTTCAGAATTCACTCGGTTAAAATAGGAAAGTGAGTCGACCGAAGATCGAGTCATGCAAAAACTAAGAGGTCGATCACAATAATTACCCAAAAGTGATGGGGACAACCACTTTAATCTTGGGAAAGGCTGAGGGAGTCCTGGACTAAGGGGTCCTCGGCCGTCCGGCCTGTTATCCATGGGCCTAACTGATGGGCTATGAAGACATGGAGGCCAAAGACTATACCTGTGTCCGGATTGGACTCTCCTTGGCGTGGAAGGCAAGCGTGGCGACCGACTATGAAGATTCCTTCTTATGTAACCGACTCTATGTAAACCCTAGATCCCCTCGGTGTCTATATAAACTGGAGGGGTTAGTCCGGAAAGGATATACTCATTACCATAGTCATACAGGGTAGACTTCTAGGGTTTAGCCATTATGATGTCATGGTAAATCAACTCTTGTAACACTCATATTCATCAAGATCAATCAAGCAGGACATAGGTTATTACCTTCATAGAGAGGGCCCGAACCTGGGTAAACACCGTGCCCCCGTCTCCTGTTACCATCGATCCTAGACGCACAGTTTGGACACCCTACCCGAGATCCACCGGTTTTGACACTCACATTGGTGCTTTCATTGAGAGTTCCACTGTGCCATCAATGAAAGGTTCGATGGCCCCTTCAATTGTCTATAGTAACGATGTCCAAGGTGGAACTTTCCTCCTCGGATAGATTTTCGCATTCGGCGGCTTCCTACTGCGGGACAACTCGCTTGGCCATCTGGAGCAGATCGATAGCTACGCCCCTGGGCACCAGGTCATATTTGGAAGCTTGAACTACGTCGCGGATATCCGTGGAGACTTGATCTTCAATGGATTTGATACCGCAACGATCGCTCCCCCTCGCCCAGATGAACATGACTTAAATCTGTCATCGGATCACATCCAGGAGATGGTCCCTGTTGCTGCAACGGCCTTAGAACCAGAGCATATCGTGCCATCCTAGGACAAAGAGTCCGCTGCGTTGGAGCCGCACACAAACTCAACACCATGCAATATCAACGTCAACGGAATTTTGGACTCGTTTCCAACTATAAGTTCCGAACCTTGCGCGCTCCCAAACACCGAGCTGGATCGGTTATCAATCATCGAGTTCGGTGCTGCAGATGTATTCCAACACTCGCCCTTTGGCGATGTGCTGAATTCATTGAAAAACCAGTCCCCGGTGGGGGACTCACGGCTGAACTATGTCCGGTTCGAGCTAGAGGCTGACAAGGGAGAATTTCGCTTCCCACCCGCCACCCACTCCATAGCCACTGTCGAGGACTTAACCGACATGCCCGCTTCTGGCTCCGAAGACATTGACGGCATAGACGATGATGCCGATAAGGAGCAAGGCCAAGACCCGCCAGTCATTAGGCATGGGACGACCACCTCTTCATATGACGTGTACATGGTCGACACACCTAAAAAAGCTAGCGACGATGACAAAGGAGATCCAGTTGCGAATAAACCTTCTGAGACACAGTCCAGGCGCCGGCGCCCTAAATGCCGCTCTAAGCCTCGTCGCTCAAATGATGGCAACACTAGCAGCGGAGAAAATAGTACTCCGGGCAACGCCGAAAACAATGAAGACCATGTCGGGGCTGCATCCGAACAGGAGGAACAAAACAACGGGCAAGATAACCCTAATAAACCGGCCATGCCCAATGACCCAGACGATGATAGTTATCGTCCAGTCTCTGAGGATGATGAGAGCCTCGGCAATGAGGACTTCATCGTGCCTGAGGCACCCCTCGAGCAGGAGCGCTTCAAGTGCCAGCTAATAGCCACTGCAAGAAGCCTGAAGAAGAAGCAGCAGCAGCTCCAAGCTGATCAAGACCTACTCATTGAAAAGTGGACTGATGTCCTGGCAACCGAAGAATATGGCCTCGAGTGCCCAGCCAAGAGTTACCCAAAGCGCAGACTGCTACCTCAGTTCGATGAGGAGGCACCAGATTCCATACCTCCCTCATGCAATGCGGACTGACCACCACGTGGTCGGGATAGTGCGGCGGATCACCAACCCGCGGTCGGGATAAAACGACAGCTCAGGCCGAACAACAGCCCGCCCCACCGCCTCGCAAAAATAGGGACATAATAGCCCGGGACCATACATACGACCTTCGGTAGGAGCTGGACAGTAGAGCATGACACACCAGATCAATCTACGGATCGCGAGGACGCTTCCCGACTCGGGATGACGGCTACCTATTCGGACATGACAAACCTAGTCACAACCGGGCCGATAACCGCAGATGGACTTCATAGGAGGTGCACCATGACGCGGCCCGATATAGAGGCGCCGCACACTGTAACGCCCGGATAATCATGCTACAGTAATCCAACGCTAATCATGCCATGTCACCACGGTTACTGTTGATAATCTACCGTTAGTCCAAAACCGAGTCAAATTCAAAAATTAAAATAAAGTTAAATTATAAAAGTTCTCAAAAGTTAAAACAAAAATGTTCGGGCAGTGCCATAATTTGCATATTTAATTATGGTGTAATAAATGCATTTTTATAAAGTGCCTAAGAATTTTAAAATGGATTAAAACATAAAAGAAAAATAAATAAAAGGAAAAGGAAAACAAAAAACCAAAACTAACAAAAACTAAAAAAAGAAAAACCCCTACCGGGCCTTGGCCCAGTTGGCCAACCAGACCAACCAGGCCGGCCCAGCCGCGCACCTCCCCTACTCCCTTATCCCCACACCCCTGCTACCCCGAACCGCCACCGACACACCCCCACACCCCCGCAAAATATCTCCTCCCCCTCTCCCCGATTGGATCGGGATCGAGGAGGAGGCGCCCGACGCCATCGCCCGTCGCCGCCTGGAGACCGCGCCGCCTCGTCGGACTTCTCCGCTGGCCTGCTTCCCCGCCACGCGTCGTCCCCAACCCCTCCCCGCGCCCCGTTCCCACGTCCCCTACAGCCCCAGTGAGCAAGCGCCTCGCTCCCTCCCTCTCCCTCGCGCGCTCGCGCTCGTCGCCGCAACCCCCCGCGCGCGCACTCACCGCGTCACCGTGCACCACGGTCTCCAGCACCGTGTGCGCCCATCGCCGCTCGTGCATGCCCTGCAAGTCGCCCGCCCATGCCCCGGGCCTTCCTCTGTTCACTGCGCCCACGCCGTCCCGCACCCCAGCGCACGCCCTGCGCCTGCCTCCGCTCCCCGCTGCCGTTGCCCTGCTGTTTCGCCGCCACCCCTGCACTTGTTGTCGCTGCTGCTGCGTTGCTACTGCGCGCCGCCACTGCTACTGCTACCTACACGACGCCCAGGCCGCGCCCGCTTGCCCCCCCCCCTCGCCCATGGCTGGACATGGCCGCGCCCGGGGCCTCTTGCACTGTCGCATGGTCGGCCCAGCCCCGCCGCTCGCCGAAGCTGGCCGGCCCTTCCCCCTACCTCGCCGGCCTCTGGCGCCCCGTCGCGCCCCGGTGGCCTCCGCCTGCGCCCCGGGTTCCCTTACGGGCGCCCGCACGCTCACGGGGCTTCACCCCAGTAACCGCGCCTGGTAGCCCGCTGGACCCCTATGGGCCAATGACAAGGGGGCCCGCCCCAGAACGTTAAAAAAAGTTTAAAAAATAAATAAATAATAAATAAAATTATTAATTAAATTAATTAATTAATTATAAGATTAATTAACTTAGTTAATTTTGATTAAATAAATTAAAACAACTAATTAAGCCTAACTAATTAACCTAAACCCTAATTAACAAAAACAGTCAATGACAGGGGGGTCCCACCCTGTTGACCAGTCAAACGTTGACTGGTCAACTGGGTCCCTCTGGCCCACCTGTCAGCCACTCGGTACACTTTTGTGTACACTGTGCTGGGTGCGCCTAGCAATTTAGCATTTATTTTCGAATTAAAAATAATTTCAGAATAATAATAAAATCTTTAGAAAATCATATCTTTTAATCCGTAACTCGGAGTAAATTATTTTCAACATGAAAGTTGCTCAGAACGACGAGACGAATCCGGATACGTAGCCCGTTCATCCGCTACGCATCCCTATCATAGAGAACACGCAACTTCCCCCTCAGGTTCGTCTGTCTGAAAACGCGAAACACCAGGGATAATTTCCCGGATGTTTCCCCCCTTCAGCGGTACCACCTCGTACCACATTAGGGCACACCTAGCATCACGCTTTGTCATGTCATGCATCGTCATGCATTTGTTTGCATTATATTTATTGTTTCTTCCCCCTCTTCTCTCGCTAGACACCGAGACCGACGCCGCTGCCACCTAGTACGACTACGGTGTTGACGACCCCTCCTCTCTTGCCAGAGCAACCAGGCAAGCCCCCCCTTGATCACCAGATATCGCCTACTCTTCTCTCTACTGCTTGCATTAGAGTAGTGTAGCATGTTACTGCTTCCTTTAATACTATCCTGATGCATAGCCTGTCCTTGCTACTACTGTTGTTACCTTTACGTGCAATCCTAATGCTTACTATAGGATGATAGTTTATCATCAGTGGCCCTACATTCTTGTCTGTCTGCCATGCTATACTATCGGGCCGTGATCACTCGGGAGGTGATCGCGGGTATATACTATATACTTTATACATGATACATGTGATGACTAAAAGACGGGTCGGCTCGTAGGAGTACCCGCAAGTGGATCTTTGTGGCGAAGCGACAGGGCAGGTTGAGACCACCTAGGAGAGAGGTGGGCCTGGCCCTGGTCGGCGTTCGTGGTTATTTCAAGATAACATGTTTAACGAGATCTTGGTATTTGATCTGAGTCTGGCCACTGGCCTATACGCACTAACCATCTACGCAAGGACAGTTATGGGCACTCGACGTCGTGGTATCAGCCGAAGCATTCGTGACGTCAGCGACTAAGCGGCGCGCGCTGGATTGGAACGTAAGCCTGCTCTTGTATTAAGGGGGCTAGTTCTGCTTCCGGCCGCCCATGCAACGTGCAGGTGTGCAATGGGCGATGGGCCCAGACCCCTGCGCCATAGGATTTAGATCGGCGTGCTGACCTCTCTGTTGTGCCTAGGTAGGGCTGCGACGTGTTGATCTTCCGAGGCCGGGCATGACCCAGGAAAGGGTGTCCAGCCAAATGGGATCGAGCGTGTTGGAAAATGTGGTGCACCCCTGCAGGGAAGTTAATCTATTAGAATAGCCATGATCTTCGGTAACAGGATGACTTGGAGTTGTACCTTGACCTTATGACAACTAGAACCGGATACTTAATAAAACACACCCTTCCAAGTGCCAGATACAACCGGTGGTCGCTCTCTCACAGGGCGACGAGGGGAGGATCATCGGTTTGGATTACGCTATGCGACGTTACTTGGTGAACTTACCATCTACTCTCTTCTTCTGCTGCAAGATGGAGGTTACTAGAAGCGTTGTCTTCGATAGGACTAGTTATCCCCCTATTCCGGCATTCTGCAGTTCAGTCCACATATGATACCCGTATTCCATTTGATACCAATGCATACATATGTAGTGTAGCTCCTTGCTTGCGAGTACTTTGGATGAGTACTCACGGTTGCTTTTCTCCCCCTTTTCCCCCTTCCTATACCCGATTGCTGCGACCAGATGTTGGAGTCCAGGAGCCAGACGCCACCGTCGATGACGACTACTACTACTCGGGAGGTGCCTACTACTACGTGCAGCCTACTGATGATGACCAGGAGTAGTTTAGGAGGATCCCAGGCAGGAGGCTTGCGCCTCTTTTGATCTGTATCCCAGTTTGTGCTAGCCTTCTTAAGGCAAACTTGTTTAACTTATGTCTGTACTCAGATATTGTGGCTTCCGCTGACTCGTCTATGATCGAGCTCTTGTATTCGAGCCCTCGAGGCCCCTGGCTTGTAATATGATGCTTGTATGACTTATTTTATTTGTAGAGTTGTGTTGTGATATCTTCCCGTGAGTCCCTGATCTTGATCATACACGTTTGCGTGTATGATTAGTGTATGATTGAATCGGGGGCGTAACAAGTTGGTATCAGAGATGACTGCCTATAGGAATCCCCCTTCCACACTCCGTGGCCGAAGTTGAGTCTAGACATTACAAAACTTTTACTAACATGGTTGTGTGCCTTACGGGCCCACGTCGCCATCTGGGTGGTATTAGGATCTTTTACTCCTTGATCCTTACTCTGGGACTCTGAACTCTCTCCTACTCAGGTTAAACGATTTTACTAACTTTACCATTAGGATCCTGTGACCACGTTCACCCCAAAGTTGGATAAGCCCTAGCTATTCATCAGAGTAGTATATTGAACATTATCCACACTGTCAGTTGACTCCTTTGAAACATCTTTGTTTTCAGATGGAACCCACGAGACAGGTCGTGCGCCACACGATGACCATTGGTGCCTCAGGATCACCTGCTGTGTTGGTTGAGATGATGACCTATCTGGGTTATCGCTGGCACCCTGAGTACACCGTCTATGAGGAGTATCAGGACTTCAACCAGGAGCAGTACCATGCCATCGTCCACCTCTACTCTCGGGAGTATAACTCCACTACTGTGCTGCACACTGCTCATGGTGTTGGAGTGACTATCGATATGCCGGTCCACGATGCTACTTATGCTGCTCTAACACGTCTTCGTGGAGAGTATCAAGAGTTGGACACCTCCCCCTTCAGGCACATTGCTATCGCATCCAATGTTGGTGCGGAGGGATACTACACTGCTGCCTACTCCACTGTCACCCGAGAGCCCTTCTACCATCAGAACCTGGTTCTGCATGCGGATGGGCTGGATAGAGCTGACCGAGCTCTTCGCCACGAGTTGTACACCACCCGTCAGCACCTGTATCGTGCTCTGACACTGTTGCACCCCTCTGTCTGATCTGGTGATCTGTCGCATTCTGCGATCTACCCTGCCAGGACTGTGATGCCCCAGGGCGTCAGTTGGCCAGATGTGGGAGGCTACTCTCCAGCACTTGGTCCTCTCCTGCCACCTACGCATCGGGTTCCGCACTAGAGTATCCGCTCACCCCAGGCTACTCGCGTGGAGGTATACCCTTCGCGTCACCACCAGCTGTCAGGCTACACCTACCTCCACAGTTCCTCCCGGGACTGATGTAGGCTTGCTTGATAGTGTTATATGCCTTCGCCGCGAGCCTGCGTGCCGCCTATGATGTTCTTAGTCTGTGTACCGAACCCTATGCATGATCACTTTTGTAAGATGTGCCAACTACTATGTAGTATCTATCGTGTTCCTTTCATTATGCATGTTTCATCATGAATGATTCTTGTCCTTGCAATTTCTCAATGTTGAACTCCTCCTGTTATATATTAGCAGGATGGTTAGACCAGGTGGTCGTGGTCGTGGTGGCAATGCCCCACCACCGCCTGAGTACATGGCTGGTATGATCCAATAGCTTGAGATGAATCGCCAGTTCATGGAGAATATGATGGCTCAGTTTCCTCGCCCCAATATGAACCAGTAGCCAACCCCAGTAACTCCGCATGATTTTATGCGCCTAAACCCAACTGTGTACCGCAGCTCAACTCAGCCTCTGGATGCTGATGACTGGCTCCGTGACATCACCTATGCGATGGAGTCTGTTGATGTAGCCCTTGCCAGCTATGTCACCTTTGCTTCCTTCTTCTTGAAGGGACCCGCTACTCAATGGTGGGACAGCCACAGGCGTACTTTGCCACATGGAACAATCATCACCTGGCCAGACTTCCAAGCTGCTTTCCATGCTCGCTTCATTCCTCAGGGAATCATGGACCGTAAGAAGCGCAAGTTTCGCAACCTCACTCAGAGCAACAAAACTGTGGGAGCTTATCAGCGGGAGTTTCTGGATCTGTCCCGCTATGCTGAAGAAGACATTGCAACTGATGCACGCAGACAGGAGAAGTTCTGTGATGGCCTTCAAGCTGATATCAAGCTCACACTTCTAGTGGATGACTTTGCTGATTTCACCACCTTGGTGAACAATGCCATCAATGCCGAAACTGGTCTGCAGGAACACCAGAGCTCTCACAGGGACAACCGTGACACGGGCTCATCTTCGGGCCCGCCCTCGCAGAAGCGTAAGATATGGATTCCCAGCAGCATGTACCAGCCAACTGCACCTGCCCCAAGGCAGACCTATGCTGCACCTCGTCTGCCTCCTCCACCAACTAGGCAGCCAAGGCTCCCAGCTCCACCACCCCAAGCTCCTGTTCCCACTCCCAATAATGGTATGTGCTATAAGTGTGGTCAACCAGGTCACCGTGCTAGGGATTGCAATCAGAATCGGAATCAACTGGCCCTTCCCGCAGTTGGCCGTGGAAGCAACCAGCCTTGCAACAACAATGCTAGGTCTTATGGTCGTGTTCATGCCAACAACGTTGATCTCAATGAAGTTCTCAATGAAGTTCTAGACTAGCCTGCTACCATTCAGAATAAGTATCCTCTTCCTCGGATCAATGATCTGTATGATCAACTGGCTGGTTCATCAGTGTTATCTAAACTCGACTTGAGGTTGGGTTACCACCAGATCCGTGTTCGTGACGAGGATATCCCAAAAACCGCCTTCGTGACTCGATATGGATCATACGAGTACACCGTCATGTCATTCGGCTTAGCGAATGCCCCCGCCACCTTCTCTCGTCTGATGAACAATATATTCATGGATTACCTCGACAAGTTCGTCGTGGTTTATCTGGATGATATCCTGGTATTTTCCAAGAACAAAGAAGAACATGTTAAACATCTTCGTCGTGTGCTGGAAAAGCTACGGGAACATCAACTGTATGCCAAATTCTCCAAATATGAACTCTGGCTACCTGAAGTGACCTATCTTGGGCATGTCATCTCTAAGGATGGTATTGCCGTCAACCCTGAACGAGTTCAGGCTATTCTCGATTGGACTCCTCCGAAGAATGTCAAGCAAGTCCGAAGTTTCCTCGGTCTCGCCAGCTATTGCCATCGATTCGTCGAGAACTTCTCCAAGATTGCCAGGCCTCTGACTAATCTGTTGCATAAGGGTGTCAAGTTCGACTGGACAGACAAGTGTCAGGAAAGTTTCCAGGCGCTCAAAGACAAGTTGACTTCTGCCCCAGTGCTTGCTCCACCCGATACTAAGAAGGACTTCGTCATTTACTGCGACGCTTCCCATCAAGGATTAGGCTGTGTCCTAATGCAAGAGCGCAGAGTGATTGCTTATGCCTCTCGTCAACTGCGCCCTCACGAAGAAAACTACCCAGTTCACGACCTCGAGCTTGCTGCTGTCATTCATGCACTGAAGCAGTGGCAACATTACCTTCTCAGTAATCGTTGCGATATCTTCACCGACCACCAAAGTCTGAAGTATATGTTTACTCAGCCAGATCTGAACCTCCGTCAGCAGAGATGGATGGAGACTGTTGCAGACTTTGATGTGGGTATATCATATACCCCCGGCAAGGCTAATGTAATGGCTGATGCCTTGAGCCGCAAGTCTTACTGCAACCACCTCCAGGTTCACAAAGTTCAGCCCTCGCTTGTCGAAGAATTTAGAAAGCTGAACCTTCATATTGTTCCTCCTGGAGCACTCGCTCCCCCTCCCCCGGAGTTCCGCAAGATGAATATTCTTGTTGTTACTAAGGGTTCTCTAAATACCCTGGCTATCGTATTAGATCTCGTAGCTGGTATAAAGACTATTCAAGGTTATGACCCTGAAGTCCATAAGATTAAACGCCATCTAGTAGAAGGAAAGCCCTCATTCTTCACTATCGCCGATGATGGCGCCTTGTACTTCAAAGGCCGCCTAGTGGTACCATGTTCAAGGAAAAACCTGGATCAGACTAAAGAGGTTATGAAAGAAGCTCATGATACGCCTTTGTCTATTCTTCCTGGTAGTACAAAGATGTACCAGGCTATTCGTCAAAGATTCTGGTGGTCTAATATGAAGCTGGACATTGCTCGTTATGTTGCTGAGTGTGACATTTGCCGCCGTATCAAAGCAGAGCATCAAAGGCCTCCTAGAACTCTGCAACCTATCTCTATTCCTGAATGGAAATGGAACCATGTTGAAATGGACTTCATCACTGGATTTCCAAAATCGCAGAAAGGTAATGATGCTATTCTTGTCATCATTGACCGGCTTTCTAAAGTTGCACATTGAGGGAGTCCTGGATAAGGGGGTGTTCGGATAGCCGGACTATACCTTCAGCCGGACTCCTGGACTATGAAGATACAAGATTGAAGACTCCGTCCCGTGTCCGGAAGGGACTTTCCTTGGCGTGGAAGGCAAGCTTGGCGATACGGATATGTAGATCTCCTACCATTGTAATCGACTTTGTGTAACCCTAACCCTCTCCGGTGTCTATATAAACTGGAGGGTTTTAGTCCGTAGGACAACATAGACAACAACAATCATGCCATAGGCTAGCTTCTAGGGTTTAGCCTCTCCGATCTCGTGGTAGATCTACTCTTGTACTACCCATATCATTAATATTAATCAAGCAGGACGTAGGGTTTTACCTCCATCGAGAGGGCCCGAACCTGGGTAAAACTTCGTGTCCCTTGCCTCCTGTTGCCATCCGGCCTAGACGCACAGTTCGGGACCCCCTACCCGAGATTCGCTAGTTTTGACACCGACATTGGTGATTTCATTGAGAGTTCCTCTGTGTCGTCGCCATCAGGAAGGATGCCTCACCCCGTCTTTAAAGACGGCACCGTTGCTAAGGGAGCTTTGGCTGTCGGCCAAACCCTCCGGCTAGGTGGTTTTCTTATGACCGCCTGTTCGGCTTTTGAGCCGACGATGACCTCTCGAGCCATCGAAAACAATGTTCATGTTAGCTCGGAACTCGCCGAGCAGTTAGATCCAATGGAGCTCTCCTCCATAAACGAGCTCTTGGATCGCTTCGCCGCCCTGGGAGTCGCTACGGATTACGATCAGATTGGGCCTAAACCCGATCTGAGAGAGATTAACTCTCCCCAAGTCACCCATCATGTTGCCGTGGTAGAGGGACAGTGCGGCGACCCTTCATCTATCTTAAGGACTCGTTACGTCCGGATTCCCGATCCCTCTAAGCCGGATACCCGCGGAGGGGAGGATATCACTCAAGACCTGAACTTAGAGTCAGACGACGGATTGGATTCATTGGACAACATCCAGGAATCCAAATTTTCGAGTTTGGAAATTCCTCGGCCTCTGAGCCTCAGATGGGGTGAGGCTTCGGATTTAACTCCACCCACCCACCCGCACATTAGCAATCTATCCCAAATTAGGCAAGAGCCCGAAGAAACAGTACATCATTACTGGGCCAGATTCCTTCTGGTTATGAACAGGATAAAGGACTACCGCGAGGAAGACGCGATTTCATTCTTCTGCAATAATTGCACGAACAAGGGTATCCTCAACGCCATAAGTCGCCGTGATATTACACGCTTCGCTGACTTGGCGTCCATAGTACGAAAGTACTGTGCGATGGAAAGCACCTGGAAAACCGAAATAAAATTTTGGGACAATCCGGCCCTGAATGCAAACCCAGTCCGAAATAAAAGGGTGCATCATCGCCAGACACCCGGGTCAAACACCAAAAAGCAAAAACCCTCTACAGGGCATGGAACCGTATTGGAAGGATGGCTTAATGGACCCTGTAAAATTCACAGTATAGAGGACGCCACACCAACTCACAGCCTTAGAGCATGTTGGATACTCCGGCAGGTGGCCAAAATTGGCGAAAATCCTAATTCCGGAGGCCACAGAAAGCCACCCCAGAGACACCAATACGGTATTAACAGTCTTCGAGACTTTCGCATCAAATAATATGCGAAAAAGGACACTCCGCAGCCTTGCTGAAGTCTACCAAGTAGCAACAATAAATCCACTTAGTGACACGGCTATTACCTTTAACGCCAGTGATGAACCTAAATTCTAAACAGCCCGAGCACCAGCCGTATTGGTCCTCAGTCCAATAGTGGATGGCTTTCGTCTTACCAAGGTACTCATGGACGTCGGCAGCGGATTGAACCTCATTTATGAGGAAACCCTTCAACAAATGGAAATAGACTGGAACCGCATTGAGCGAAGCAGCACAACCTTTAGAGGAATAATCCCCAGTCGGGAAGCGCGCTATACAGGAAAAATCACACTAGATGTGGTGTTCGGCACGCCGGATAATTACAGGTCCGAAGAGGTCACGTTCCATGTGGCTCCGTTCAGCAGCGGTTATCACGCTCTGCTAGGGCGGGAAGCGTTTACAATCTTCCAAGCAATACCCCATTACGGGTACATGAAGCTCAAGATGCCCGGGCCCAATAGGATCATCACCCTCGCTAGTGATCCAGACATAGCACTCCGCGCCGAAAACAAGACAGCCGCACTGGCCCTTGAGGCACTATCCGAAGCCCTAGCAGCTGAGGAACTGACTGCGCTGCGCTCCATGGTGAATAGAGACAACGTGGTACTCGACAAAAGATCCAAGTCCACCTCCTTTAAACCGGCGGACGAAATAGTCAAATTCCAGGTCCATCCAACGGACCCCAATAAAACAGCCTCCATCGGGGCACATTTGAACCCTGATGTAGATGCCACACTGCGAGAGTTCCTACGAGAGAACTGGGACATTTTCGCCTGGCACCCTTCAGACATGCCAGGAATCCCGCGCAGGCTAGCCGAGCACAGCTTAAATATCCTAAAAGAATTCAAACCTGTCAAGCAAGCTCTTCGGCGTTTTTCGAACCTAAGAGACAGGCCATGGGAGAAGAGCTAGCAAAGCTATTGGAGGCCAGATTCATCAGAGATATAAAACATCCGGACTGGCTAGCAAACTTGGTGATGGTACCAAAGAAGGACAAATCCTGGTGCCTGTGCGTTGACTTTAAGGACCTTAACAAGGCTTGCCCAAAGGATCCCTTCCCACTCCCCCGCATCGATCAAATTATCGACGCTACTGTAGGACACGATTCGTTGTGTTTCCTCGACGCATATTCTGGCTACCATCAAATCAAGATCGCAGAACCAGACCAAGCCGCAACGGCATTCATCACACCATACGGCCCATTCTACTTCAACACAATGCCCTTCGGGCTCAAAAACGCCGGCGCAACATATCAGCGCATGATTCAGACATGTCTGGCAAACCAGATCGGCAAAACAGTGGAGGCATATGTAGATGATGTGGTCGTCAAAACAAGACATGTCGAATCTCTAGTAGACGACTTGAGGCTCACATTCGATAACCTCCGAACATATGACATCAAGCTCAACCCGGAAAAATGCGTTTTCGGTGTTCCAGCCGGAAAGCTCTTGGGCTTCATTGTAGCCGGTAGAGGAATTGAAGCAAATCCAGCCAAGATCCGAGCTTTGTCGCAACTGGATATCCCAAAGGACCTCAAACAAATACAAAAGTTAACCGAATGCATGGCGGCTCTAAGCCGCTTTATCTCCCGCTTGGGAGAAAAGGCCCTACCCCTCTACCGCCTCCTTGGGTGCACCGAACACTTCGAATGGACGGATGCAGCCACGGCCGGACTCGATGAAATAAAAGCCATATTAGCAACAAACCCAGTCCTGGCCGCGCCAAACACTGGCGAACCAATGTTATTGTACATTGCAGCAACACATCAGGTTGTAAGCGCAGTACTCGTTGTCGAACGAGAAACGAACGGGCACAAATTCCCCCTTCAAAAGCCGGTCTATTATGTGTCCACTGTCCTCACTCCCTGCAAATCACGGTACCCGCATTATCAAAAGATTGCGTACGCGGTATTCATGGCATCCCGGAAGCTACGACACTACTTTCAAGAGTGTTCAATAACAGTAGCCTCGGAAGTACCACTTAACGATATTATAAACAACCGTGACGCAACTGGCCGGATTGCAAAATGGGCCATTGAGCTCCTCCTGTTCGACATAACTTATAAGCCTCGGTGAGCCATCAAGTCGCAAGTCTTGGCCGACTTCGTCGCAGAATGGACGGAGGCCGAACTCCCTAAAGAGTACGGCACATATTCAAATTGGATCATGCATTTTGACGGCTCCAAGATGTTGGCCGGACTGGGGGCTGGCGTCGTTTTGACATCCCCCATAGGAGACACAGTTCAATACATACTCCAGATTATGTACACACACTCCAACAATGCAGCCGAATATGAAGCCCTTTTACATGGTCTCCGGATGGCAGTATCCATGGGGATTCAACGCCTAGAGGTGCGCGGGGACTCGAACCTCGCAATATCCCAAATAAATGGAGACTTCGATGCCAAGGGTCCAAAGATGGCGGCTTACCGCAACGCCGTCCTAAAAATGCCAGCTCGGTTCAAAGGGCTTGAATTTCACCACATAGCCCGGGAAAATAATCAGGCGGCAGATGTCCTGGCACGCATCGGCGCGAAACGCGATGTAGTCCCCCCCAACATCTTCTTGGAAAGGTTGTTCAAGCCATCCATAGTATGGGAAGGGGAGCCGCACAACAACAGCCCGGACCCAACCGCACTGCCCGACACCGAACATTCTGACACAATCAGCGGCTCTGCCAATGAAATAACACCTTCAGCCCACGTAATAATGGTCGTCATCGCCCCGTGGACAGAACCATTCCTCGCCTACCTTATTAGGCAGGAACTCCCCGAGGACCAAAATGAGGCACGCTGCATAGTGCGGTGATCCAAAGCCTAGAAAGTCCACAAGGGAGAGCTTTATAAGAAAAGCACTACCGGAGTCCTTCAAAGGTGCATCTCCGAAGAGGAAGGGCGGAACCTCCTGGTTGAAATTCATGCCGGACTCAGCGATCATCACGCTGCAGCTCGGTCCCTTGTGAGTAAGGCCTTCCTCATAGGCTTTTACTGGCCGACGGCCGGGGCAGACGCCCAGGACCTAGTCCAATGATGCACCGGTTGCCAGCTCTTTGCAAACCAAAGCCATATGCCACCCACCGCCCTCCAAACTATCCCCATCACTTGGCCCTTCGCGGTTTGGGGGCTTGACATGGTTGGACCCCTTAAAGGTGGAACCCACAAGCAAAAATACTTACTGGTCATGGTGGATAAGTTCACCAAATGGATAGAAGCCAAGCCTGTTAAGATGGCCGAATCCGGACCTGTGATAGACTTTATATCCGGGGTTGTACACCGTTACGGCGTCCCCCACAGCATCATCACTGATAACGACACGAACTTTACGGCCGACGAGGTAAAACTCTGGTGCAAAAACATGGGCATCAAGCTCGATTATGCTTCTGTCTATCACCCACAAACTAACGGCCAGGTCGAACGTGCAAATGGTCTTATCATGAGCGGCATTAAACCCAGATTAGTGCGGTCCCTCAAGGAATCTAACACACACTGGGTAGAGGAGCTCGACTTCGTACTCTGGGGGCTGCGGACCACGCCGAATCGCACCACCGGATACACACCATTCTTTATGGTGTACGGCGCAGAGGTAGTTTTGCCTTGCGACATAATTCATGACTCACCTCGAGTGCGCATGTACGAAGAAAGAGAAGCCGAGTTCGATCGGCAGGACAGTTTGGACGCATTAGAGGAGGAGCGTGACGTGGCAAAAGCCCGTTCCGCATTCTATCAACAGCAGGCTCGAAGATACCAACGCAGAGAAGTACGGGCCAAAAATTACAACGTTGGCGAATTAGTTCTACGCCTGCCGGACAAGAAAAAGGACAAACTCAAGCCCAAGTGGGAAGGACCCTTCATAATTGACCAAGTCCTGACTGGTGGAGCGTACCGCCTGCGAAATGCATCGGATAACCGACTCGGGCCGAACCCATGGAACGCAGCCCGTCTCCGAAGATTCTATGCCTAGCATCGGACTCTGTGTTCGTCTCCTTCCTCTGTCCATTTTTTATATACTTTCTGTCTTACATTCCTCTTATTCTCTCTCTCTCTCGTATAGTCTTTAAAAGCTCATAAAGTGACGCGCTATCCGCGCTCATTAAACCTGGGGGCTTATTTAAACAGAAGCTTATTTATACGGGCTTCATGCCCAACACATGTGTCACACTTCCGCATGTACCTTTTATTCACTATTATATGCATCGATATGACTTTAGTTTTGGCCAAGCTGGGTTGCGTGGCTCCTGTGCTTAACCCTACGTTCCCGATTATTCGGCTAGGTGGTAAAGGGAGCACCTCTGCGATTGTTACTGTCGGGTCAGCCGGACGTGTACCTCAGACTGGGTGAAGCCGAAAGCTAGCGTTCTTAAGGGAATATTCGGTCGGTGAACTAAAGATGATCTTTTTTTATTTATCTATATGCCCCCAGATGTTTTTCCTGCGTTTCTTTTCGCAGCATGGACATGCACTTTAGGGCATGCCTCCCAAGGAAAGGAACCCCTAACGGAACTATTCTCCCTGGAAGATGTTTCTTACTAACCATGTAATATAACATAACTAGTCGGGCACTTGTCTGTTCACACACTAATGACCCCTACGCCTGGTCTCCATGCATTCCCCGGTTCCTATATAACCGCATGGGAGTTCGGACACACTCCAGACCGTCAGGTCCCGAGGCTGAAGCGAAAAGGTCGGCCATGAAAGAAAGGTCGACCATGACAAATGATCTACAATCCGGCTAGAAGGCATTATAAATGTCAATTAAATTACATAGTCATTTTGACTGATTGTATTCCTCTGCAAATACCATCTAACAGGCTGTCTAATTTACAGTCCTGCTGGGAATACTTTGCGGCCAACTCTACTTGGCCGTATACCAAGCTTACATGGATCTCCTTCCCATCGGGGCCCAGAGGACCGACCTCGGCCATGTGGTTGGGGTTAGCCTTTGTGTATCGCGTCTTCACCATGGCCCAGGCCTCCCTAGCGCCTTGACGGCAGGCCGATATGTTCCACAATCAGAAGCGCCGCCGTGCTCCCTTTAGCCTCTCCGCAAGCTCTTCAAGACCTTGCATCGCCTGCGGAACTCGATCGAGCAGTTGCGAGAGCTCGGGAAGAAGGTCACCTATAGAACCGGGCATCTCCTCTGTAGGACGACCTGTTAGCACACCTATAGACATTGCTCTGTTAGTCCACTTCCCCGCCGAACTTTCTTTCAAAGGTTCGTTCAAGCACTTACTAAATATGCCACGCCGAAGCCGCTAATTCTCCTTCACAGAGTCTGCCAGCTGGGCACGAACATCTTTCAGCTCGACGCCCAGCTTGGTGTTGGCATCTTGGAGATCGTTCTTCTTCCGCCTCACCTTTGTCAGCACCTTCTCACCAGCCTTTATCTGGCGTAGGAGGTGTTGCCTTTCCGGATTCAATCCGGCTCCATCTGCAATTTCATTTGTCAGATTCGCACCCATGCCGTGCTTCGCAAAATACTTATCTTTCGAAGTGTATATTACCAGAGGGGGTCTCCTTGGGCTCCCCTGCTGCGGCTAGTGCGGCCTCAAGTTGGGCTTTGCACTCTTCCAGCTCCTTGGACAGTAGGGAATTCTTTTCTGTAAGAACCTGCATAAAAAATGATCCTTAAATAAGTTATTCTAACTATTTCAAGTCTCGGGGGCTACTGGTATATATATAATTACCAAAATTTTCTTACCCGTATGTCTTTTACATATTGCTCCGTGGCTTTGGCTAGACCATTTTGAGCGGCGCGGAGGTACGCATCTCCCGAATTGAAGGCATCTAACGCCCCTTGGGAGAAACAAGCGTCGTGAAGAATTGTTCGGCGACGCCTGTGGTTCATGGCACTCTCCACCTCAGAGTTGGTGGCAGACAACCCGTCCACATACTCCGTCGGACGAGTGTCTGGCGAGCGCCTTGCGTTCGCCTCCGCCTCCGGACCAGGCTTTGGAGCCTGGCTGGTGGAGGCGCAATTGGCGGCCTCTCCGGATATAGTCTAGCGGGGTCTCTTTGTCCTGAAAAGAGCACGAGTGTCAATGTGCCTCGAAGGTATAACACCTAGTATAAGGGGGCGCGCCATACCTTTGCGCTGACATCTCGGTCCGGACTACACTTCTTTTTTGTCTACGGGGCCCTGCGGCCCCTCGTTGGCTTGTCGCCGCAGGTTCGGCCTTCCGCCTCAAAAACCTCCCCTGCAAAGCTCGGTTGTAATCAGGAAACTGAAAACACGAGAGGGCGGACACCTATTCGGGGTACTGGGACTTCGATCTCAGTTACCTGGGAGGCCGGGATTAGCCCCGGGTAATCGACCGTAATGGCCACCAAGGCGTTGTCCTTGCTCAATTGATGGAACACTCCATCAATCAGCTCCACAGATATGTCCGGATCCTCTTGAGAGGCCGGGTCGAGGGACCGTCCTGGGTCCTCGGGTTGTGGAGGAGGGCTGCTTATTTCCTTAACAGCCCGGCGCAGTTCCTGCGTTGAAGTCGTTAGACTGAATATTTAACAATGGGAATACAAAACAAATGGGCAAGTAAATGCGACCGCTTACCCAGCTTGGGGGATTGTGCATAGAGAATCCACCCTGTGGGTTGACGCGGAGAAATTCCTCCTCTTCTCCCTTATACAAAGTGGACAAGATCTTTAGTAGAGCGGCAGCTGAATCCGGCCCCTTATGACCGTAGCGGGTGGCGTCGTCCTCCCCGTTGAAGACCCACATGGGGTGGCTTCTATACTGAAGCGGCTGCACCCTCCCCCCCCCCCGCATGATGCATTCGGCCATAACCCCAATCATGGTTAGTCCGGATGGGCTAACAATCTTATTCGGCCCATCAGGTAAATGATGTCCCTGTCACTTTCCCTCTGAGGGCTCCATGGACGCCAGCTTAGGCGCTTTTTTAAGGGAGCACTGTCGAATTCAGGGAGGCCGATCCGGACAGGATCCGGCAGCGGGACGTCTTCTATATAAAACCATTCCGAGGGCCAGTCTTCGGACGCCTTCTTTGGGGTTCCCGACAGATATCCGGTCCCGGCGATGCGCCACACTTCGGCTCCACCCACTTGATACATTGACCCCTCCTTAGAGCGGGGCACAAGGCAAAATAACCTTTTCCATAGCCCAAAATGAGCCCCGAAGCCCAAAAACAGCTCGTAGAGGGCTACGAAGCCCGCGATATGCAATACGGAGGCAGGCGTGAGATTGTGTAGTTGGAGGCCGTAGAACTCCAGCAGCCCCCGGAGAAATGGATGGATTGGAAACCCGAGCCCCGTTATTAAATAAGGGACAAGGCATACCCGCTCTCCTTTGGAGGGATTGGGGGCACTCTCCGCTTGCTTTCCGCCGTTATAGATGGCAAGACCGGCTCGAACCAGGATCATGTAGGCCGGGGGGAGAAATCCCTTGGTCTGGAGCGTCACTAGCTCGCTGTGCGGGATGGAACATCTCTCCCAATATCCGGTCTGAGGGCTGGAAGGGCAAAAGGAGGAGTTGCGACGGCTGGCCATGGTGGAAGGGACCTTTGTCGGATGCGCTCTGATGAACACTCGCGAAGGGGGGAAGATGTGGTTTGGATCTAAATCCCCGTCCCCTTAAATAGGGCAGCTCATTTACGCGGCTAGGGGTGTGAATGTAAGAACACTCAAACTTTTCATATTCGTTTGACACGTGGGAAGAGGCCATTATTGGGCGTAGAAGCCGAGGAGCGCAACATCTACAAGAAACCAGCCTTTATTCAACAGGTACACGGAATTTGGGGGAGAACCCGCCTTGCAATGCCGAAGACAATCTGCGCGCCGGACTCATCGTCATTGAAGCCTGGTTCGGGGGCTACTGAGGGAGTCCTGGATAAGGGGGTGTTCGGATAGCCGGACTATACCTTCAGCCGGACTCCTGGACTATGAAGATACAAGATTGAAGACTCCGTCCCGTGTCCGGAAGGGACTTTCCTTGGCGTGGAAGGCAAGCTTGGCGATACGGATATGTAGATCTCCTACCATTGTAACCGACTTTGTGTAACCCTAACCCTCTCCGATGTCTATATAAACCGGAGGGTTTTAGTCCGTAGGACAACATAGACAACAACAATCATACCATAGGCTAGCTTCTAGGGTTTAGCCTCTCCGATCTCGTGGTAGATCTACTCTTGTACTACCCATATCATCAATATTAATCAAGCGGGCCGTAAGGTTTTACCTCCATCGAGAGGGCCCGAACGTGGGTAAAACTTCCTGTCCCTTGCCTCATGTTACCATCCGGCCTAGACGCACAGTTCGGGACCCCCTACCCGAGATCCGCCGGTTTTGACACCGATACACATTTTCTGGCGGTCAAAGGGAGAATCACTGCTAGTCAGCTTGCTACTCTCTACATGACCAGAATTGTTTCACTTCACGGAATTCCTGTGGTTATCAGTTTAGACCGTGGCAGCTTATTCACTTCAAGATTTTGGGCAAGTTTCCTAGAAGCTATGGGAACTCATCTGTCGTTCAGTACGGCGTTTCATCCTCAGTCGCAAGGATAGGTTGAACGTGTCAACCAAGTTCTCGAAGACATGCTTCGAGCTTGTGTAATTTCCTTCGGCAAGAAATGGGAGGAATCTCTTCCATATGCCGAGTTCTCTTATAATAATAGCTATCAAGCTAGTCTAAAGATGTCCCCCTTCGAAGTGCTATATGGACGAAAGTGTCGAACCCCTCTGAACTGGTCAGAAACTGGGGAACATCCACTCTTCGGTCTGGATATTATCCAACAGGCCGAAGAACAAGTTCGCATTATCCGCGAGAATCTCAAGACTGCTCAGTCACGTCAGAAAAGTCAGTATGACCGTCATCACAAAGACATGGTCTATCAACCTGGCAAAAAGGCTTATCCTCGAGTTACACCAATGAAGGGTGCTCACCGCTTCGGGATCAAGGGCAAGCTAGCTCCTCGCTATATCGGTCCCTTCACTATTCTCGAAAGGCATGGAAAGGTGGCATATCAACTGGAGCTTCCGCCGAACCTTTCCCAGGTTAACGATGTGTTCCACATGTCACAGCTCCGCCGTTGCTTCAAGGATCCAATCCGAGCAGTGGATCATGAAGTGCTCGAATTGCAACAGGACCTCTCCTATAAAGAGCATCCGGTCCGCATTCTCGACCAAGCTGAATGCCGCACACGTCAGAAGGCGATCAAGTTCCTCAAGTCCAGTGGTTGAATCACTCTGAAGACGAAGCCACTTGGGAACGCGAGGACCGCCTGCGTGATGAATACCCCGCACTGTTTCCTTCTACCTCCTAAATCTCGGGACAAGATTTCTTGTAGTGGAGGAGATTTGTAACGCCCGGATAATCGTGCTACAGTAATCCAACGCTAATCATGCCACGTCACCACGGTTACTGTTGATAATCTACCGTTAGTCCAAAATCGAGTCAAATTCAAAAATTAAAATAAAGTTAAATTATAAAAGTTTTCAAAAGTTAAAACAAAAATATTTGGGCAGTGCCATAATTTGCATATTTAATTATGGTGTAATAAACGCATTTTTATAAAGTGCCTAAGAATTTTAAAATGGATTAAAACGGAAAAGAAAAATAAATAAAAAGAAAAGGAAAACACAAAACCAGAACTAACAAAAACCAAAAAAAGGAAAACCCCTGCCGGGCCTTGGCCCAGTTGGCCAACCAGACCAACCAGGCCGGCCCAGCCGCGCACCTCCCCCACTCCCTTATCCCCACACCCCCGCAACCCCGAACCGCCACCGACACACCCCCACACCCCCGCAAAATATCTCCTCCCCCTCTCCCCGATTGGATCGGGATCGAGGAGGAGGCGCCCAACACCGTCGCCCGTCGCCGCCTGGAGACCGCGCCGCCTCGCCGGACTTCTCCGCCGGCCTGCTTCCCCGCCACGCGTCGTCCCCATCCCCTCCCCGTGCCTCGTTGCCCCGTCCCCTACGACCCCAGTGAGCACGCGCCTCGCTCCCTCCCTCTCCCTCGCGCGCTCGCGCTCGTCGATGCAACCCCCCGCGCGCGCGCTCACCACATCACCGCGCACCCCGTTCTCCAGCGCTGTGTGCGCCCATCGCCGCTCGTGCGCGCCCTACAAGCCGCCCGCCCGCGCCCCAGGCCTTCCTCTGTTCGCTGCGCCCATGCTGTCCCGCACCCCAGCGCACGCCCTGCGCCTGCCTCCGCTCCCCGCTGTCGTTGCCCTGCTGTTTCGCCGCCGCCCCTGCACTTGCTGTCGCTGCTGCTGCTGCGTTGCTACTGCGCGCGGCCACTGCTGCTACTGCCTACACGACGCCCAGGCCACGCCCGCTTGTCCCCCCTCGCGCCTAGCTGGACATGGCCGCGCCCGGGGCCTCTTCCCCTGTCGCGTGGTCGGCCCGGCCCCGCCGCTCGCCGGAGTTGGCCGGCCCTTCCCCCTACCTCGCCGGCCTCTGGCGCCCCGCCGCGCCCCGGTGGCCTCCGCCTGCGCCCCGGGTTCCCTTACGGGTGCCCGCACGCTCACAGGGCTTCGCCCCAGTAACCGCGCCCGATAGCCCGCTGGACCCCTATGGGCCAATGACAAGGGGTGCCGCCCTAGAACGTTAAAAAAAGTTTAAAAAATAAATAATAAATAAATAAAATTATTAATTAATTAATTAAAGGATTAATTAACTTAGTTAATTTTGATTAATTAAACTAAAACAACTAATTAAGCCTAACTAATTAACCTAAACTCTAATTAACTAAAACAGTCAATGACACGGGGGTCCCACCCGTGTTGACCAGTCAAACGTTGACTGGTCAACTGGGTCCCTCTGGCCCACCTGTCAGCCACTGGGTACACTTTTGTGTACACTATGCTGGGTGCGCCTAGCAATTTAGCATTTCTTTTCGAATTAAAAATAATTTTAGAATAATAATAAAATCTTTAGAAAATCATATCTTTTAATCCGTAACTCGGATTAAATTATTTTCAACATGAAAGTTGCTCAGAACGACGAGACAAAACCGGATACGCAGCCCGTTCATCCGCCACGCATCCCTAGCATAGTGAACACGCAACTTCCCCCTCAGGTTCGTCTGTCCAAAAACGCGAAACACCGGGGAAATTTCCCGGATGTTTCCCCCCTTCACCGGTACCACCTCGTACCGCATTATGGCACACCTAGCATCACGCTTTGTCATGTCATGCATCGTCATGCATTTTTTTGCATTATATTTATTGTTTCTTCCCCCTCTTCTCTCGCTAGACACCAAGACCGATGCAGTTGCCACCCAGTACAACTACGATGTTGACGACCCCTCTCTCTTGCCAGAGCAACCAGGCAAGCCCCCCCTGATCACCAGATATCGCCTACTCTTCTCCCTACTGCTTGCATTAGAGTAGTGTAGCATGTTACTGCTTCCGTTAATCCTATCCTGATGCATAGCCTGTCCTTGCTACTACTATTGTTACCTTTACCTGTAATCCTAATGCTTAGTATAGGATGCTAGTTTATCATTAGTGGCCCTACATTCTTGTCCGTCTGCCATGCTATACTATCGGTTTGTGATCACTCGGGAGGTGATCGTGGATATATACTATATACTTTATACATGATTCATGTGATGACTAAAAGACGGGTCGGCTCGTAGGAGTACCCGCGAGTTGATCTTTGTGGCAAAGTGACAGGGCAGGTTGAGACCACCTAGGAGAGAGGTGGGCCTGGCCCTGGTCGGTGTTCATGGTTATTTCAAGATAACACGTTTACCGAGATCTTGGTACTTGATATGAGTCTGGCCACTGGCCTATACGCACTAACCATCTACGCGGGGACAGTTATGGGCACTCGACGTCGTGGTATCAGCCGAAGCCTTCGTGACGTCAGCGACTGAGCGGCGCGCGCTAGATTGGAACATAAGCCTGCTCTTGTATTAAGGGGGCTAGTTCTGCTTCCGGCCGCCCACGCAAGATGCAGGTGTGCAATGGGCGATGGGCCCAGACCCCTGCGCCATAGGATTTAGACCGGCGTGTTGACCTCTCTGTTGTGCCTAGGTAGGGCTGCGACGTGTTGATCTTCCGAGGCCGGGCATGACCCAGGAAAGGGTGTCCGGCCAAATGGGATCGAGCATGTTGGGAAATGTGGTGCACCCCTGCAGGGAAGTTAATCTATTTGAATAGTCGTGATTTTCGGTAACAGGATGACTTGGAGTTGTACCATGACCTTATGACAATTAGAACCGGATACTTAATAAAACACACCCTTCCAAGTGCCAGATACAACCGGTGGTCGCTCTCTCACAGGGCGACGAGGAGAGGATCATCGGTTAGGATTATGCTATGCGATGTTACTTGGTGAACTTACCATCTACTCTCTTCTTCTGCTGCAAGATGGAGGTTACTACAAGCGTAGTCTTCGATAGGACTAGCTATCCCCCTCTTATTCTGGCATTCTGCAGTTGAGTCCACATATGATACCCGTATTCCATTTGATACCAATGCATACATATGTAGTGTAGCTCCTTGCTTGCGAGTACTTTGGATGAGTACTCATGGTTGCTTTTCTCCCCCTTTTTCCCCCATCCTATATCCGATTGCTGTGACAAGACGTTGGAGTCCAGGAGCCATACGCCACCATCGATGATGACTACTACTACTCGGGAGGTGCCTACTACTACGTGTAGCATGCTGACGACGACCAGGAGTAGTTTAGGAGGATCCCAGGCAGGAGGCATGCGCCTCTTTCGATCTGTATCCCAGTTTGTGCTAGCCTTCTTAAGGCAAACTTGTTTAACTTATGTATGTACTCAGATATTGTGGCTTCCGCTGACTCGTCTATGATCGAGCTCTTGTACTCGAGCCCTCGAGGCCCCTGGCTTGTAATATGATGCTTGTATGACTTACTTTATTTGTAGAGTTGTGTTGTGATATCTTCCCATGAGTCCCTGATCTTGATCATACACGTTTGCGTGCATGATTAGTGTACGATTGAATCGGGGGCGTAACACACACCCTCTCTGCTTCGCAGATGAGGTGCTGGATCACGAATTCCCCGAGGGGTTCAAGCCCGTCAATATTGAATCATACGATGGAACAACCGATCCCGCAGTATGGATTGAGGACTTTATTCTCCACATCCACATGGCCCACAGAGACGACCTCCATGCCATCAAATACCTCCCACTAATGCTCAAAGGGCCAACTCGACACTGGCTAAATAGCCTGCCCAAAAATTCCATCGGTAGCTGGGAGGACTTGGGAGAAGCCTTCCTTGACAACTTCCAAGGTACATATGTCCGACCACCCGATGCCGACGACTTAAGCCCCATAGTTCAAAAACCTGGAGAATCAGCCAGAAAAATCTGGACTAGGTTCCTAACCAAAAAGAACTAGATTGTTGACTATTCGGATGCCGAAGCCCCAGCGGCCTTTAAACACGGCATCCGTGAAGAATGGCTAGCACGCCACCTTGGCCAAGAAAAGCCGAAGTCCATGGCATTTCTTACGGCACTCATGACCCGCTTTTGCGCGGGTGAGGACAGTTGGTTGGCTCGTAGCAAAAACACAGCCAGCAAGACAGGCCCCTTCGAGGCCAAGAACAGCACCGGCAAGCTCTGGCGCAATAGAGACAAACGTTGAAGCAATAGCGACAACACCGATGACACCACCGTTAACGCCGGATTCAGCGGCTCCAAGTCCGGCCAGCGAAAGAAGCCCTACAAAAGGAACAGTGAGGGACCATCCAGCCTGGATCGCATACTCGATCGTCCATGCCAGATACATGGTACCCCAGATAAACAAGCCAATCACACCAACAGATACCGTTGGGTTTTCAAACAGGCTGGCAAGTTAAATGCCGAAAACAAAGAAAAGGGATCACAAAGTGAGGACGAGGACGAAGAGCTCCGGCAGCCGAACACTGGGGATCAGAAGAAATTTTGCCCTCAAGTCAAAATGGTGAACATGATATACTCTACACACATCCCCATAAGGGAGCACAAGCGAGCACTTAGGGACGTCTACGTGGTAGAGCCAGTCACCCCAAAATTCAATCCATGGTCGTCGTTCCCGATAACCTTTGATCATTGAGATCACCCAACTAGTATCCGCCACGGCGGTTCAGCCGCACTAGTCCTCGACCCAATTATCGACGGGTTTCACCTAACACGTGTCCTGATGGACGGTGGTAGCAGCCTCAACCTGCTTTATCAGGACACAGTGCGGAAGATGGGCATTAACCCCTCAAGAATCAAACCAACAAAGATTACCTTTAAAGGAGTCATACCAGGCGTAGAGGCTCGCTATACGGGCTCAATCACGCTGGAGGTGGTCTTCGGTTCTCTGGACAACTTCCAAAGCGAAGAGTTAATCTTTGATACCATCCCCTTCCGCAGAAGCTACCACGCACTGCTCGGACGAACCGTGTTTGCTAGATTCAATGCAGTGCCACACCATGCTTATCTCAAGCTCAAGATGCCCGGTTCATGTGGCGTCATAACAGTCAATGGCAATACTGAACGCTCCCTCCGAACAGAGGACTACACCACCGCCCTAGAAGCAGAGGTACAGAGCGGCCTTCTCAAGAAGCACCATAGTATGGCTGTCGAGCCCCTGGACGTCATTAAGAGGTTCCGGACTACACTGCAACAGGACAACGCGGCTCGTCAAGAGCTCTATTAGCAATTCAGCCTCCGTCACAGTCCCGATGAAGTAGTGGCATTCATACCACGCGTACACAATTATGAACTCAAAATACCATGGACATCGACGGAGGCACAAACCAGCCCGGGATCTATAGTTCGGCTAGACCAATCCCGGACACACATATAACTTTACTATCTCCTCTTCCCTTTTTTCAGGTTTCTCTTATGCGGGCCTCTTTCGACGGCCTGATTAATGGTCCTGCCAAAGGATAAACACACCGGATTGACACGGAGCACTGGCGTACATGGGAAGCCCTAGAGGCTAACTAAACGATTACTCTATCCATTTTTAGGACCCACACGCAGCTCGCCTTTGGTCGCGGCTTGTCAAACAGCTGGTTGCTTATTGCATTACTTTGTACTAATGTGCTTTGATACGTCTCCAACGTATGTATAATTTTTGATTGTTGCATGCTATTATATTATCTATTTTGGATGTTTATGGGCTTTATTATGCATGTTTATATTATTTTTGGGACTAACCTATTAACCCAGAGCCCAGTGCCAGTTTCTGTTTTTCCCTTGTTTCAGTGTTTCACAGAAAAGGAATATCAAACGGAGTCCAAACGGAATGAAACCTTTGGGAGCGTGATTTTTGGAACGAACATGATCTAGGAGACTTGGAGTTGAAGTAAAGGAAGCTTCGAGGTGGCCGCGAGGCAGGGAGGCACGCCTGCCCCCCTGGGCGCGCCCCCCACCCTCGTGGGCCCCTCATGGCTCCCCTGACCGACTTTTTTCACCTATATATCAATATACCCTAAAAACATCAGGGAGCAGAATAGATCGGGAGTTCCGCCGCCAGAAGCCTCCGTAGCCACCAAAAACCAATCTATACCCGTTCCGGCACCCTGCCGGTGGGGGGAATCCCTCTCAGGTGGCCATCTTCATCATCCCGACGCTCTCCATGACGAGGAGGGAGTAGTTCACCCTCGGGCTGAGGGTATGTACCAGTAGCTATGTGTTTGATCTCTCTCTCTCTCTCTTTCTCTCTCTCTCTCTCTCTTATGTTCTTGAGGTGGCACGATCTTGATGTATCGTGAGCTTTGCTATTCTAGTTGGATCTTATGATGTTTCTCCCCCTGTACTCTCTTGTGATGAATTGAGTTTTCCCTTTGAAGTTATCTTATCGGATTGAGTCTTTAAGGATTTGAGAACACTTGATGTATGTCTTGCATGTTCTTATCTGTGGTGACAATGGGATATCACATGATCCACCTTATGTATGTTTTGGTGATCAACTTGTGAGTTTCGTGACCTCGTGAACTTATTCATAGGGGTTGGCACATGTTTGCTTCTTTTATCTCCGATAAAAACTTTGGGGCACTCTTTGAAGTTCTTTGTGTTGGTTGAATAGATGAATCTGAGATTGTGTGATGCATATCGTATAATCATACCCACGGATACTTGAGGTGACAATGGAGTATCTAGGTGACATTAGGGTTTTGGTTGATTCGTGTCTTAAGGTGTTATTCTATTACGAACTCCATGATAGATTGAACAGAAAAAAATAGCTTCATGTTATTTTACTACGGACTCTTGAATAGATCGATTAGAAAGGATAACTTTGAGGTGGTTGCGTACCCTACCATAATCTCTTCGTTCGTTCTCCGCTATTAGTGACTTTGGAGTGACTCTTTGTTGCATGTTGAGGGATAGTTATATGATCCAATTATGTTATTATTGTTGAGAGAACTTGCACATGTGAAAGTATGAACCCTAGGCCTTGTTTCAACGCATTGCAATACCGTTTGTGCTCACTTTTATCATTAGTTACCTTGCTGTTTTTATATTTTCAAATTACAAAAACCTATATCTATCATCCATATTGCACTTGTATCACCATATCTTCGCCGAACTAGTGCACCTATACAATTTACCATTGTATTTGGTGTGCTGGGGACACAACTCTTTGTTATTTGGTTGCAGGGTTGTTTGAGAGAGACCATCTTCATCCTACGCCCCCCACGGATTGATAAACCTTAGGTCGTCCACTTGAGGGAAATTTGCTACTGTCCTACAAACCTCTGCACTAGGAGGCCCAACATCATCTACAAGAAGAAGGTTGTGTAGTAGACATCATGCTTGGACGCATTAACCCAACTATAATGGAAACAGTTCATGATCCAAGTTCAAGGGCCCCAGATCCTATCTCTGTTCTCCCTCTGTTTTCCTTTAAATTACTTATTTTCTAGCAACCGTACACTCTGGTACGTTTCATATTTGCCAGGGGCTCCCCATCGCCCCATGATACGGCAACAAAGTCCGAACAATCCTTAAAGATAAGTTCGGCACCCCGAATTTAGCATTATATGCATTGGCTCCGAATCATGTCTTTGGTCAATAGTTGGGTTGCCCGGCTCCTGTTCTTGCTACCCTACGTTCCGCTAAATCAGCTAGGGTAGTAAAGGGAGAACTACTGCGATTGTGCCCTGGCCTTGACCGGATGAGCACCTCAGTAGAGAAAGCCAAAAACTGACTGTCATGATACAGCGAGAGCCGGTCAGCTATTCGAGGGTTACAAATCGTTGGAGATTATTTCCGCATTATGCGAAAGATCGGCACTTCCCAATCACATGCTGATAGCACCCTGGCTTGAACCAGGGGATGCGCCCATGCTTTATTATAAAAATTCTATGGCTAAGTGAGGGCCTTTAAGTTGTATAGTCTGATTGCCTTGTTCGTTGCGCTAAACAACTCCTTCAAGGATCATATAATTGGATCAAGATTGTTTAGATTCCATCCCGAACACCTCCGTACTACCTACGTGAGGGCAGAAGCCGATGACCGGCCAACCCTCAGATTACATACAACACGGCTGCACAGGGGGAAACAATTAAAGCATAACAAAATTACATCACAAAACAGGCTTTGTTTTTTATAATACAAGGCAAAGACAACATGAATACATTTATTCAAATACAACGTCCTGCGAACAAAGGCGAGACCACTCTAGGACATCCGCAAAATACCGTTCGGGTGTGCGGTGCTCCTTGCCCTCTGGTGGCCCTCTGGTCACCTCGACAGCGTCCATCTTTGCCCACCACATCTTCCAACGGCGAAGGCCATGCATGCACCTTCAATGCAGGCCGAGCGCTTGACGACGTCCAACCGAGGACAGGCGTTCACCATTCGCCTCATGAGTCTGAAGTAGCTTCTTGGCATAGCTTCGGCTGGCCATAGCCGGATTATCAAATCCTTCATGCCTACTTCGTCCACCCTATGCAGATCCACCAGCTGTTTTAGCTGATCGGTGAAGGACACGAGATGCTCTGGCGCCGCATACTGCGACCAGAATAGCTTCTTCGTAGAACCCCCTCCTTCGGCTCGATAGAACTCCGCGGCGTCTCATACACTGCATGGTAAATCCGCAAAAGCTCCTGGGAAACTCCGAACCCGAGTTAGTAAAAGGTACTGCTTCTCCGCATACTTGCTTTGCATCTTAAATGCCTTACCTGCCGTTATCTTCTTGGCCTCCTGGATCTCCTGGAGGGCGTCCTGGGCCTCATTCCATGCGGTCTTCGCGCTCTGACGAGCCTTGGCGAGTTCGGCATCTTGAACCGACGCATCATGCTCCAAGGCCTCGCATTTCTTGACCGCATCCTGGAGCTCCTGGTGGACTTCTTTGACCCGGGCCTTGAGCTTCTTACGGGCGGCTTGCTGCTGGACAACCTTCTCCTTGGCCTCGCTCAGGGCCTTCCTTAGGGCCTCGGCCTTAGTCGCGGCTCCTGCACATATTACAACACCGCGGTCAATATACAGCGCCTACTCCTTCCGAACACACAGCAAGTCATCACTCATCTTGGTTCTCCTGGAGCCGAACCCTAACCTCATCGAGCTCGTTCTTGGTCCGCTCCAGCCTCTGCCTCAGTTCAGAGACTTCGGCAGCATGTGAGGTTGCGGCTAACAGCGACGCCTGCTTATTCATACATATTACGTTAGTCTCCTATAACAAAAGATTGATCCTCTATCCGGTTCTTCTTGCCAAACACCGGACAGTGTCTACACGGGGTTTTTCTCTTTCTTACCTCGAAATCTGTCAACAGGCTGCTGCAGGCTTCATTCAATCCACTCTTGGCGGACTGAATCTTCTCGATCACCGCACCCAAAAGGACACGATGCTCGTCCATGACGGAGGCGCCTCGAAGCGCCTGAATCAGGTTATCCGGTGCCCCTGGATGGACAGGGGCCACCGGTGGAAGCGGCGCACCCCCTCTTCAAAGGGTCTGCTCGCCCGACTCCGGAGCCATATGGGTCTCCAGAATCGTATTCGGCCGAGGGACGAATTGGATGTGTCCCTCTTCGCCAGTCTCCATGGGGATCAGCTCCCCCATGTGTTTGGCAGTTGAGGTCTCTGAGGGAGTCCTGGATTAGGGGGTCCTCAGGCAACCGGACTGTTGGATTATGAAGATACAAGATTGAAGACTTCGTCCCGTGTCCGGGTGGGACTCTCCTTTGCATGGAAGGCAAGCTTGGCAAATCGCATATGTAGATCTCCTCCCTTGTAACCGACTCTGTGTAACCCTCGCCCCCTCCGGTGTCTATATAAACCGGAGGGTTTAGTCCGTAGGACAACAACAATCATAATCATAGGCTAGCTTCTAGGGTTTAGCCTCTACGATCTCCTGGTAGATCAATCAAGATCAATCAAGCAGGAAGTAGGGTATTACCTCCATCGAAAGGGCCCGAACCTGGGTAAACATTGTGTCCCCTGCCTCCTATTACCATCCGCCTTAGACGCACAGTTCGGGACCCCCTACCCGAGATCCGCCGGTTTTGACACCGACATTGGTGCTTTCGTTGAGAGTTCCACTGTCTCGTCACTGTAAGGTTTGATGGCTCCTTCGATCATCGGCAACGATGTGATCCAGGGTGAGGTTTTTCTCCCCAGACAGATCTTCGTATTCGGCGGCTACGCACTATGGGCCAACTCGCTTGGCCATCTGGAGCGGATCAAGAGCTACGCCCCTGGCCGTCAGGTCAGGTTTGGAAACTTAAACTATACTGCAGACACCCGCGGAGACTTGATCTTCGACGGATTCGAGCCCGTGTCTGGTGCGCTGCATAGTCAGAAGAGCATGACCTAGCTCCGCCGCCAGACAGTGTTCGGGAGATCACACCTGTGGCTACTCCGGCCCTTAATCCGGAGCAGATCGTGCCACCCGAGGACGGGTGGATGGACCCCGCCATGGAGGTTGCACACCCAGCGGTGATAGAGACGAATACTGACTTCACCCCCTATGAGACCTGTGTTGCCGGACCCTTGGATTTGTCCCCGGCCACAGACTCCGAACCGCCTGTGTCCGTGCCTATCGAATCTAGTTGGGCACCGATCATGGAGTTTACCTCCGCGGATATCTTTCAGCACTCACCCTTGGGCGACGTACTAAATTCATTGAGGTCTCTCTCCTTGTCAGGAGACCCTTGGTCGAACTATGTCCGGCTTGAGTGGGAAGCGGACGACAAAGAAATTCATTCCCCACCCACCACCCACTTAATAGCCACTGTCAACGACTTAACCGACATGCTTGATTTTGGCTCCGAAGACATCAACGGTATGGACAACGATGTAGGAGAAGAACAAGAACCACCGCCCACAGGGCGCTGGACATCCACCTCATCATATGATATATACTTGGTGGACACCCCCAAAAAAAGTGATGGCAATAAGGAAACGGAGGATAATCCCCTTGAGAAGCAATTTAAGCACCAGCGTCATCGACGCCGCTCTAAGCCCCGCCATAGCAAAAGTAGCGATACCGGCACAAGAGACAATAACGCTATAGACAGTGCAGAAGACAAAGAAAATCCCCTCCAGCCAGGCTTCGAGTGGGAGGATGGGCAACCTAGCCGTAAGGAACAGGCAGAAGACGGAGAATCAGAGGATGACAATTACATGCCCCTCTCCGATGACGAGGTGAGGCTCGGCAACAAAGAATTTATCGTGCCTGAGGATCCTGTCGAGCAGGAGCGCTTAAAGCGCCGGCTTATAGCCATAGCAAAAAGCCTAAAGAAAAAGCAACAGCAGCTTCAAGCTGATCAAGATCTGCTAGCGGATAGATGGACCGAGGTGCTGGCAGCCGAGGAATACAAACTCGAGCGCCCAACCAAAAGTTGCCCAAAGCGCAGGTTGCTACCCCAACTCGAGGAGGAAGCATTAAAGCCTACGCTCCTAGCGTATGATGCGGCTGACCGACCACCTCGTGGCCGAGACAAAGCGGCATATCAGGCCGAAGTCCAGCCCGCACCCCGTCGCCAGCTAAACAAAAATACCAAGGCCCGGGGTAATACACAGTACCTGCGAGACGTATTAGAAAACAAGGCAGGACATGCAAGATCGATCTATGGATCATGGGGGCGCGCCCCAACGCGTGACGGCGACCGTCATGCCGGATATACTAAAAGAAAATCCAGCCAGGCCAAATACAGCAGACAAGACTCGTATGAACTGCGTCGTGATATAGCCCAGCGCAGAGGCGCCGCACACCCCCTATGCTTCACTGACGAAGCAATGGATCACGAATTCCCAAAAGGTTTTGAACCCGTGAATATTGAGTCATATGTTGGCACAACAGACCCAGCGGTATGGATCGAAGATTTCCTCCTCCACATCCACATGGCCCGCGGTGACGATCTACATGCCATCAAGTACCTCCCATTAAAACTCAAAGGACCTACTCGGCATTGGCTCAATAGCCTGCCGACAAACTCCATTGGCAGTTTGGAGAATTTGGAGGATGCATTACTTGACAACTTTCAGGGCACTTATGTGCGACCACTGGATGCCGATGACTTGAGTCACATAACCCAATAGCCAGGGGAATTAGCCAGGAAATTCTGTACTCGGTTCCTAAATAAAAAGAACCAAATCGTCGACTGTCCGGATGCCGAGGCCTTAGCGGCATTTAAGCATAACATCTGCGACGAGTGGCTCACCCGACACCTCGGCCAAGAAAAGCCGAAGTCCATGGCAGCCCTCATGACACTCATGACTCGCTTTTGTGCGGGGGAGGATAGTTGGCTGGCTCGCAGCAACAACACATCGAGAAACCCTGGCAATTCAGATGCCAAAGATAGCAACAGCAGGCCACGCCGCAATAGATACAAACGCCGTAACAACGGTGATAACGCCGAAGACACGGCAGTTAATGCCAGATTCAGTGGCTCTAAATCCGGTCAGCAGAAAAAGCCGTTCAAAAAGAAGCAATCCGGGCCCGTCCAGCTTGGACCGCATACTCGATCGTTCGTGTCAAATTCACGGCACCCCCAATAAGCCAGCCAACCACACCAACAGAGAATGTTGGGTGTTCAAACAGGCCGGCAAGTTGAATGCCGAAAACAAGGAAAAGGGGCTGCATAGCGACGACGAGGAGGAGCCCCAGCCGCCGAACACAGGAGGACAGAAGAAATTTCCTCCCCAAGTGAAAACGGTAAACATGATATACGCAACCCATATTCCCAAGCGGGAACGGAAGTGTGCACTAAGGGACGTATATGCGATGGAGCCAGTCCCCCAAAGTTCAACCCATGGTCTACTTATCCGATCACCTTCGACTGCAGGGACCACCCCACCAGTATCCATCATGGCGGTTATGCCGCATTGGTTCTTGACTCCATCATTGACGGATTTCACCTCACTCGAGTCCTTATGGATGGTGGCAGCAGCCTGAACTTGCTTTATCAGGATAGAGTGCGCAAAATGGGTATAGACCCCTCGAGGATCAAACCCACCAAAACCACCTTTAAAGGTGTCATCTCAGGTGTAGAGGCCCGTTGCACAGGCTCAATAACACTGGAAGTAGTCTTCGGATCTCCGGACAACTTCCGAAGTGAGGAGTTAATCTTCGATATCGTCCCCTTCTGCAGTGGCTATCATGCACTGCTCGGACGAACCGCATTTGCGAGATTCAATGTGGTACCGCATTATGCATACCTCAAGCTCAAAATGCCAGGACCTTGCGGGGTTATAACAGTTAATGCAAACACAGAACGCCGCACACTCTGGCCCTCGCAGCAGAAGCACAAAGCAGCCTTATCAGGCAAACTGCCAATTCGGCGAAAAAGACTCTGGACACCTTCAAGCGAGCCCGGAGTACCCTGCAAGAGGATCGCCAGGCATGTTTAAAGTTCGCCTACCAATTCGGCCTCCGTCCTAGTCCCAGTCAAGCGGCAAAATTTGCGCCGCGCGTACATAATTACGCACTCAAGATACCATGGGCATAGGCGGAGGCACGGCCATGGCACGGCCCACAATGCGGCTCAACCACTTCAGGACTCGTATACCTTTAACATTTTCTTCCTTTTAGGCCCCTATTCTCTGAAGGCCCTCTCCGATCGTCTAATTATCGGACCCGTCACAGGAAAGAAACACCAAGGAAGCAAGAAGCTTTGACGTACAAGGGAATCCTCAGGTGGTCTCTGATAACGATCGATATACCTGTTTTGCATACCCACACGCAGCTTGACCTTGGATAGGACATGTCAAATAGTCATATTTTTTACTTATTGCACTACATGTATGCATACGCTTTGACGTATCATTTAAATAACAATATACAACATTAGCTCATCATTGCATTCCTTTATCTTTTTTTTCCCTGTCTGCTTACTTACGGCAAGTCGCACCCGTACATTTTGATACGATCAGTGCGCCAGGGGCTTCAGTTTACCCCATAACACGGCATGAAAAGTCCGAACACTTTCGACAGTGCGGCACCCCGAACTTATAGCATTATATGCATCATCTTTGAATCATGTCTTGGGTCAATAGTTGGGTTTGCTCGGCTCCCATGTTTTGGTACCTTACGTTCCGCTATATCGGCTAAGGTAGCACTAGGAGAACTACTGCGATTGTGTCCCGGTTCTTCCGGACGAGCACCTCAGTAGAGAAAGCCGAATACTGACTATCATGATGCGGCGAGAGCTGGTCGCTGTTCGAGAGGTCTCAAATCCTTAAAGATTTTTTCCGCTTCGGGCGAGGAGTCAGCCTTGTCCGATTTAGGCGTACATAGCGCCCCAAGTTCGGCCTTCCAAATACTAGGGGCTTCGCCAAAATTTAAAATTGTAGACTTCTACGGCTAAGTGAGAGTGATAAAGCTTTATAGTCCGATTGCCTGGTTCGTTGCGCTGAACACCTCCTTCAAAGGACCCAAAACTGGCATAAAGAGTGATCAGGTTTATCTCGAACACCTCAGTACTAGTTACATGGGGGCAGAAGTCGATGACTGGCCAACTCTCAAATTTTATAAACGGCCGCACAGAAGGTAATATTTTAAATTAACAAGTGTTACATAGCGCACATGAACTCATTTCACATTAAAGGATCACATGAGTACATTCATTCAAATATTACATCCTTAGCACATTCCTCTGTCACAAGGCGAGCACCCTTTAGGACACTATCATAATACTTTTCAGGATGGCGATGCTCCTTGCCCTCCGGCGGCCCCTCCTTCACCAGCTTTTCGGCGTCCATCTTCGCCCAGTGCACTTTCGCCCAGGCAAAAGCCCTGCGTGCACCCTCAATCCAGATGGACCGCTTTATGACTTCAAGTCGGGGGCAAGCGTTCACAAGCCGCCTTACCAGGCCCAAATAGCTGTCAGGCAGGGGCTCACCAGGCCACATCCGAACTATGAGGCCCTTCATGGCCAGTTCGGCCGCCTTGTGAAGCTCGACCAGTTGCTTCAACTGGTCGCTCAAGGGCATCAGATGTTTGGTCCCAGTATACTGAGACTAGAACAACCTCTCCGTCGAGCTCCCTTCCTCGGCCTGGTAGAACTCCGCGGCATCCGACACACTGCTGGGTAGATCTGCGAACGCTCCTGGAGAGCTCCGAATTTGGGTAAGTAAAAGGAAAGTTTCCTTCACATGCTTGCTTTGCATAAATAATGCCTTACCCACAGCTATCTTCCTGGCCGCCTCAATTTCCTGGAGGGCCTTTTGGGCTTTGGCCTTGGCATTTTGTGCGTTCTCGAGGGCCTTTGCAAGCTCGGACCCTTGCGTCTTAGAGTCACGCTCCAAGAACTCGTACTTCTTGACAAACTCTTGGAGCTCTTGCTGAACCTCGCCGACGCGGGCCTCTTGCTTCTCGCGCTCGGCGCGCTCCTTGGTCGCTTTGCCTTCGGCCTCAGACAGTGCCTTCTTCAGGGTCGCCACTTTGGTCATGGCCCCTAGCAAAATTCATGACGATCCTGTGATCTAACAACCAGTTTCCTTTTTCTTTATCAATAAATAGACGAGGTATCACTTACCTTTGTTCTCTTTGAGCTGCCTCTTGGTAAGGCTGAGCTCTTCCTCGGACCGCTCAAGGTCCCGCTTCAGTGCAGAGACCTCCGCCGTGTGAGCGGCAACGGCCAGCAGTGAAGCCTGCTTATTCACAAAGACATATTCTGATTAGACTCATGTGATTATTATTTGAACCACTATTCGGTCTTTCTTTCGAACACCAAACAGAGCATCTGGGGCTACTGTCTATGATGTAATGTTTTATCATAATTTGATTACTTACCTCAAAGCTTGTTAGGAGGCTGGCACAGGCTTCAGTCAGTCCGCTTTTGGCGGACTGAATCTTCTTGACCACCACACTCATGATAGTGCGGTGCTCTTCGTCAATGGAAGTGTCGCGAAGCGCTTCCAGCAAATTGTCCGATGCCCCTGGATGGACAGAGGCCATCGGCACAGACTTGTTGCCCCCGGAATTAGAGCCCATGGGAGTCTTGCCCCTCGTGCGCCCAGCGTCCGTAATGTCGCCTTGGGGGGCTTCCGGAACTGTCTCCCCTCGGTTCAGTACCCTTTGAGATAGCACCTCGACGTTGTCCATAGGGCGGGGGGAGGAGGCGGTTGGGAGTGAATCGCTGTTCATCAACGACGGACCCAAAGACTCATCCGAAGAGGATACGTCGATACGGGCTTTGGAGGGGCTGCATGATCATGTTCGGCATGATAAGAAGTAATAAAATAAAACATACCAAGAATAATTACGTATACGGATACTTACGACTTCGCCAGGGGCTTATCCTTGGGTAACCACTCCTCGTCGCTAAAAGCGGCCACTATGGAGCAGTCCGGAAGGAGAGTCCTTCCCTTCTTGGACCCTTCGGCTTCCCCTGACGGGGCGGCCTTCCTTTTCTTATCTCCCCTGACTGGGGGAGAACTTTCCTCTTCCTCCTCCTCGTTTTCGTGGGAGGAGGGCGCCTCGGTGTTATCGGACGATGAGTCCGATATGACCTTGCGCCGGAGACCTTTCCTGGTCCCCATGGCCTTCTTCTTGGCCTTCTTCTTGGCCTTCTTCTCCGGCGCCTCATAGGGCGCCGGAACCAGCATCTCCTTTAAGAGAGCACTTGCTGGATCCTCAGGCAGTGGGGCCGGACAATCGATCCGCTCCGCTGTCGCGACCCATTCCTGTTAAATGGCATGGAGGCTTAGATCCCCCACATGATTATACTAGGCAAGAAACATCTTATGAGATATAAGAAGCTTACCGAATTGGCAGGGCGCTTTGCACTGAGTCTACGATCCTCAGTAAGGGGAGGAGGTACCTCGGCGGACTTGAACAGCACCCTCTAGATGTCCTGGTGTGTCGTGTCGAAGAGCTCTCGCAGCGTCTGGTGCTTAGCCAGGTCGAACTCCGACATATTGAATGCCCGTCTTTGACACGGGAGGATCCGGCAAAAGAGCATGACCTGGACCACATTAATAAGCTTGATTTTCTTGCTTATCATGTTTTTAACACAGTTCTGGAGTCCGGTCAGCTCCGCCGATGAACCCCAGGATAGGCCCTTCTCTTTCCAGGAGGTGAGCCGCGTGGGGATGCCGGATCGAAATTCGGGGGCCGCCGCCCAGTTGGTGTCGGGCGGCTCGGTGTTGTAGAACCACCCCGATTGCCACCCCTTCACTGTCTCCACATAGGAGCCTTCGAGCCAGGTGATGTTGGGCATTTTTTCAACCATGGCGCCTCCGCACTCCCCTTGCTGGCCGACCACCACCTTCGGTTTAACGTTGAAGGTCTTCAGCCACAGGCCGAAGTGGGGCTTGATGCGGAGGAAGGCCTCGCACACGATGATAAACGCCGAGATATTGAGGATGAAATTGGGGGCCAGATCGTGGAAGTCCAGCCTGTAGTAGAACATGAGCCCGCGAACAAATGGGTGGAGGGGAAATCCCATCCCGCGGACGAAATGGGTAAGGAATACAACCCTTTCGTAGGGTTCGGGGGTAGGGACAATCTGCCCTGCATCTGGGAGCCGGTGCGCGATATCTGCGGCCAGGTATCCGGCTTCCTGGAGCTTCGTAATGTTCTCCTCCGTAACAGAGGAGACCATCCACTTGCCTCCCGCTCTGGACATGTTTGGAGTGGTTTTGCGGAGAAAATGCGAACTTGGGCGCTAGGGCGCGAGTGTGCAAGAATGGATGGGCGGGGAAGAAGAAGGCGTGGGTGAAAAGGAGGAGTCATTGTCCCTTTATAAGGGCGGAAGAAGCTATGCGCCTCCCCACCTGCCTGATAAACTCGCTTATTCCCCAAGCGTTGTAATTAATGGCGCGGTTGGGTTACCCACACCCGTATTGATGAGAATCCCGTGATTAAGGGGACACGATCTCTGCTTCGACAAAACATGCCAAGAATACCGCCTTGCAATATGTGTAGTAGCTGGTTGAGACAAACGGTTCGAATAATGACCGGGCCATGACGTGATGTCACGTTATGAAAAGTTGTCAGCAGATTAGATTTACAGAAATATTATACTCTCTATGGTGGTATGTGGAATTTGTTTTGCAGATCCAGACACGATCCTTGTGTCCAAAATCTTCTTCGGAGTATTCGGAGAAGGAATCCGCCTTGCAATGCCGAAGACAATCTGCGCGCCGGACTCATCGTCATTGAAGCCTAGTTCAGGGGCTACTGAGGGAGTCCTGGATTAGGGGGTCCTCGGACAGCCGGACTATATAATTTGGCCGGACTGTTGGATTATGAAGATACAAGATTGAAGACTTCGTCCCGTGTCCGGGTGGGACTCTCCTTTGCGTGGAAGGCAAGCTTGGCAAATCGGATATGTAGATCTCCTCCCTTGTAACCGACTCTGTTTAACCCTAGCCCCTTCCGATGTTTATATAAACCTGAGGGTTTAGTCCGTAGGATAACAACAATCATAATCATAGGGTAGCTTCTAGGGTTTAGCCTCTACGGTCTCGTGGTAGATCAACTCTTGTAATACTCATGTCATCAAGACCAATCAAGCAGGAAGTAGGGTATTACCTCCATCGAGAGCGCCCGAACCTGCGTAAACATTGTGTCCCCTGCCTCCTGTTACCATCCGCCTTAGACGCACAGTTCGGGACCCCCTACCCGAGATCCACTGGTTTTGACACCGACAGTCTCGCCTTGTGGCACCTCCCGGACAGCGTCCTGGGCTCCTCCCCGGTTTGGAGCAGTCCTCCGGGATAACACTTCGGTGTCGTCCCTGGCCCCGGGGGAATAAGCAGGCGGCGGCGACATGCTCGCCATCTCCGACGGAGCCAACGAACCTCCAGATGAGGATCGCTGGAAGAGGTCGCGGGCCGAACTACAATAGTATAGTTAACTATGTCAAGATAATGAAGAGAAAGGGCCGGATGCGTGCACAAGCGAGCCATGTCACTTACGATGCGGCTTGGGGCTTAGTGCGGGGGCGTCGTTCCAGACTGTTGTCAATGTCCCACGCGGTGTTGATCGCTGGGACGCCCTTCCCCTTCTTGGGTGTTCCCTCCTCCGGATGCGCCGAAGCCGCCCTCTTCTTATTCCTCTCCTTAGGGGGAGGGTTGTTTTCCTCCTCCTCCTCCTCCTCGCCATTGTCCTCAAGGACAGAGGAATGAGCTTCGTCATCTTCGAACGTCACGTCCGAAGTTCCCTTGCAATGGGGGCCACTCTTGGCCCCCTTGGCCTTCTTCTCCGGCGCCTTATAAGGCGCCGACACTAGCATCGTCGCTAGACGCGGGATGACCGTTCTTCAGGCAGCGGAGCCAGACACTGTATCCGCTTCGCCCTCTCCATCCAGTCCTGAAATGGCAATTGTAAACTTAGACATCATCCTCAAAACAATCAAGTTGGGATATATCAAAAATGACGTACCTCGCAGGCGGGGTGTTTACAATCGTGACCACGGTCTGAATCTGTGGCTGGTGGTTTCTCGTTGCCCTTAAAGAGCAACTTCCATGCACCTTCGTGAGTAGTCTCAAAGAGCCTCAGGGTCTGGTTCTTCTTCGGGTTGAACTCCCACAGAGGACGGCTTCGGCGCTGGCACGGAAGGATCCGACGAACTAGCATCACCTGGATCACATCAACGAGCTTGACGTTCTTGGTTACCATGCATTGCACGCGCGTCTGCAGCGCTATCAGCTCGTCAGGTGAACCCCAGTCCTAACTCTTCTCGACCCAGGAGGTGAGCCGCATGGGAGCGCTGAAGCGGAATTCGGCAGCTGCGGCCCAGGTGGTGCCGTGAGGTTCTGTGATGTAGGACCACTGCTTCTGCCACCCCTTTACCGTGTCCACAAAAGTACCTTTGGGCCAGGAGACTTTGGACAGCTTGCTCACCATAGCTCCTCCGCACTCCGCGTGCTGGCCATCCACCACCTTCGGCTTCACGTTAAAGACTTTGAGCTACAGCCCGAAGTGGGGTTGGATGCGGAGGAAGGCCTCACACGCGACTATAAACGCCGAGATGTTGAGGAAGGAATTCGGGGATAGATCATGGAAATCTATCCTGTAATAGTACATCAGCCCGTAGACGAAAGGGTGGAGTGGAAACCCTAGCCTGCGGAGGAAATGGGGGATGAATACTACTCTCTCTATGGGCTCCGGCATGGGGATGACTTGTCCCTCGGCTGGCAGACGATGGGCGATCTCCTTCGCCAAATATCCGGCCGCCCGGAGCTCAGTAATGTCCTCCTCCTTGACGGAGGATACCATCCATTTGCCTTGACCTCCGGATCCGAACATGGTTGCTTGAGTGGAAAGGAGATGAGAACTTGGGTGCTAGAGCTCGAGATTGGAAAGGCGGAGACAGAGAGAGGGCGTGAGAGAGGAAGAGGGAATCCTTATCCCCTTATAAAGGCAACGAATATTAAACGCCTCCTCACTCGCCTTAAGATTCGCCTATTCCCAAGGGTTGTATGAACGACACGGTTGGGTTACCCATACCCGCATTGATGAGAATCCCGCGATAAGGGGACACGATCTCTGCTTCGACAAGATGTGCCAATGGCAACCGCGTCTCGAAACATGGAGCGGCAGATGAGAAACGCTTCAGGATTATGACCGGACAGACATGAAGTCATGTTGTAAAAAGCTCGTGCAAAAATATATTCTCTCTATGGTTTATGTATGGTATGTATGGCAGGTCTGGATACTATCATCGCGTCTGAAGACTATCTTGAAGTTCGGCTAGAAGGGAACCCGCCTTGCAATGTCGAAGACAATCTGCGCGACGGACTCCTCGTCATTGAAGCCAGGTTTAGGGGCTACTGAGGGAGTCCTGGACTAAGGGGTCCTCGGGCGTCCGGCCTGTTATCCATGGGCCGGACTGATGGGCTGTGAAGACATGAAGGCCGAAGACTGTACCTATGTCCGGATTGGGCTCTCCTTGGCATGGAAGGCAAGCTTGGCGACCGACTATGAAGATTCCTTCTTATGTAACCAGCTCTATGTAAACCCTAGACCCCCTTGGTGTCTATATAAACTGGAGGGGTTAGTCCGGAAAGGATATACTCATTACCATAGTCATACAGGCTAGACTTCTAGGGTTTAGCCATTACGATCTCATGGTCGATCAACTCTTGTAACACTCATATTCGTCAAGATCAATCAAGTAGGATGTAGGGTATTACCTCCATAGAGAGGGCCCGAACCTGGGTAAACATCGTGTCCCCCGTCTCTTGTTACCATCCATCCTAGACGCACAGTTCGGGACCCCCTTCCCTAGATCTGCCAGTTTTGACACCGACAAAGGCCTTCCGGGGCTTTGACGGCGCGACTTTGGGCTGCTTCGGAGCTTTCATAGTCGGCACAGGAGAAGATGTTCGAGTGCGCTTTGAGGTCTGTCCGGTCGGTGGAGTCGCTTTGCCACAAACACCTGTTGGGTCCTGCCTCTTCTTGGAGCGTCTTTCTGAGAGAGGTGGAGAGTCGAACTCCTCACCACTGCTCGAGTCCTCACTCTCCTCGTCTCCTCCTCCGTCAGAATGCCAGTCGCCGTTGTCACCCCCGCTCGCTTCTCCCTCCTGCTCCTGCTCCTGCTCTCCGTTGGGCATCGAATACATCTCAATGTAGATCTGCAAGGCACAAAGTCTAGTGGATATCAATCAGTTTCGAGAACAAATACATGTCAGAACAAAAGACAATCGGAAGAAAAGAGTCAGACCTTGTCTGGTTCGTTGGTGTTGTCGAGTGGAGGAATCCTCCTAGACCTCCTGGGGTTGTCCTTGTTGCTAGTGATGCCTTGCAGCCACTGCGCCACCGTCTCCTCGTCAACTTCCTCCGGGTGGATCCGAGTGCTGTCATCAATACCCGAGTACATCCACATTGGATGATCACGGGCTTGGAGTGGCTGGATGCGTCAACTAAGAAACACCTCTAACAAGTCCATGCCAGTCACACCGTCGCGGACAAGTTGTACTACTCGCTCAACCAACATATTCACCTCCACTTTCTCAGCTGGAGTCACAAGGGAGAAGGCTTCTCAACTTGCTCTATGGAAAACAGGGGAAGGCTAGTCGACTGACCCGGGGTCGGTTGGTCCTTATAATAGAACCATGTCGACTGCCACCCTTTGACTGAATCGGGAAGAATCATAGCAGGGAAAGTACTTTTAATCCTCATCTGGATCCCTAGACCTCCACACATCTGGATCACGTGTGTCCTCTCATCACTTGGATTAGCCTTTTTTATAGAATGAGAACAACAAGTGAAAATATGTTTGAAGAAACCCCAGTGCGGTTGACATCCCAGAAAGTTCTCACACATGGACACGTATGCAGCAAGGTATGTGATGGTGTTGGGAGAAAAGTGATGAAGTTGGGCTCCAAAAAAGTTCAGAAAACCCCAGAAGAAAGAATGGGGGGCAAAGAGAAACCACGGTTGACATGGGTCGCAAGAAGGACACACTCACCCTCCTACGGCCGCGACTTGGTCTCGTCCTCCGGAAGCCACCAAGAACCGTGGGGAATCAATCCCCCCTCAACCAGATCCTCCAGATCTTCCTGCTGGATCATCGACCGAATCCAGTCGCCTGGATCCAGCCGGGCGGCAGGTCAATTCTCGACAACGATCCTCCCCGGTTCGTCTTCTTCCCCTTCACCTTTGTTGTTGCCTTCTTTGCGTGCTCCAGAGCTGCCGTCTTGTCCTTCCCCATCGTGGCGGGTTGAGCTCGGGTGGAGGCAGATGCAGTGGAGAAGGAGAGGAGGAAGGAAGAAAATGGGACGCATGCCCAAGAAATCCCGTCAAATCCCGCAACAGTCGCGTGCTCGATACGTGGCAGAAAAGGTGGCACGAGAATTGAGGCGGCCCTGCCTAATCCACTCCTCTTACTACGGCTCTCTCCGTCCCACACGCTTCCCCAAATTTTGAATCCCATGAGATCCACGAATGGCAGCGCAGTCGGTCACGCCGAAGATTTTCAGCCATATCAGCATGCGAAGCTTATCAGCTAAGTTCACTCGACAACCTCTGAATGGCTCAAGGCGACTGAAAATGAAGTCGAAATTTTTGCATGGTTCACCAATCCAAGTAAAATGCTTTCGAAGCACGAAAATTGGGTCGGAACCATCTTCAACCCCATCTCCACTCGGACCCAGAATCATTCGGGGGTTAGTGGCAATGACATGTACCTAGGGTAGGGCAATGGACCTGATCTAAGCACCCTTACCAAGGACACTACCCTACAGTCAAAGACATTCAAAGGATAGCGAATTCTACCGACTGAAATCACCTCAGGATGCAACTCACTCGACCATGATTTCCACTCGGACAACCCAATTCTATTCGACCAGGATATAATCATTCCACCACATCAAAAACCATTCGGAGTACATAAGATCTAAGGTCACTCTAGATGGAAACGGTCAGGCGTTCACTCTGTAGTCTTAATGATCATTTATATCACGCTAAAGCTAATGTTACCAGTAACGTCCCCTCTTTATGTACATTGAACCTTATGTAACGGGGGATGGCTGGGATCCTGGCGCACTCTATATAAGCCACCCCCTCCTTTGGGACAAGGGTTCGTACCCCCTGTAACTTCATGCATAATCCAATCCACCAGCCTCCGGGCACCGAGACGTAGGGCTGGTACTTCTTCTGAGAAGGGCCTAAATTCGTAATTCTTGCGTGCACAACTTCACTGTAGCTAGGATCTTGCCTCCTCATACCTACCCCCATTCTACTATCAGACTTAGAACCACGACAGGCGCCGCCCCCTCTTTCCCTCCTTCTCTCCCTCTTTTTCCTTCCCCCTTCCTCTTCCTAGTTGTACTAGGAAAGGGGGAGTCCTACTCCTACTAGGAGGAGGACTCCTCCCTCTCCTTGGCGCGCCCCTAGGCCGACCGGCCTCCCACTTGATCCTTTATATACGGGGCAGGGGCCACCCTAGGACACACAAGTTGATTGTTTCCAGCCGTGTGCGGTGCCCCCTCGACCATAATCCACCTCGGTCATACCGTAGCGGTGCTTAGGCGAAGCCCTATTCCGGTAGCATCATCAACACCGTCATCACGCCGTCGTGCTGACGAAGCTGTCCCTCGACACTCTACTGGATCGTGAGTTTGTGGGACGTCACCGAGCTGAACGTGTGCAGATCACGGAGGTGCCATACTTTTGGTACTAGGATCGGTCGATCGTGAAGACGTACGAGTACATCAACCGCGTTGCATAACGCTTCTGCTAACAGTCTACGAGGGTACATAGACAACACTCTCCCCTCTTGTTGCTATGCATCTCCATGATCTTGCATGTGCGTAGGAATTTTTTTGAAATTACTGCGTTCCCCAACATAGGCATGGAGGACTGCGATGGCGATGGGCGCTGGTGCCGCAAAGCGTGCGACGAAGAGGCCGCACAACTCCTCCCAAGACGCCACTGAGGATTCTGGGAGGGTGAGTATCCAGGCGCGCGGCGGGCCAGTGAGGGCCATGGGGAACCAGTTGGCCATGACCTTGTTATCGCCTCCAGTATCTAGGACGGCCTCCTGGTATGCTAGCAGGAAGGCCGACGGATCCGCCGCGCCGTTGTAGCGAGGCGGCTTCTCTGGCTTGAACTTGCGTGGCCACTTCACCTGCCGCAAAGTGAGGGTGAAAGCTCTGACCCCTTAGCACTGTCGTGGGTGCCCATCATCCAAGCCGGAAGAGCAACGCCTGCCATGGGGACAGAGCATGGAGGCAGCGGAGCATGGACCGACGGAAGAAAAGCTTCGGTGCACCCCTACCTAGAGCGCCAAATGTTAGATTTTGGGTTCCGTTAAAACCCTCAAGGTTCGAACTCTGGAGTGCGCACGAAGATCTCTCCCCCCCTAGCTCACGCTCTCGCAATGATCTCAAACCCTAGATCGACGAACCCTAAGAACAAGGGACACAAGAGTTTATACTGGTTCAGGCCACCGATGTAGTGTAATACCCTACTCTAGTGTTGTGTGGTGGATTGCCTGGTAGGCTGAGGAGGAACAAGTACAAGGGAAGAACTACCTCCTAAGGAGAGGTGTTCTTGACCTCGGTGAGCTCGTGTGGCTGAGGATGATCTGAATGATCCGTCCAGATGAGCCGATCCCTCACTACGGTGGTGGCTAGTCCTATTTATAGAGGCCCTGGTCCTCTTCCCAAATATTAGGCGGGAAGGGATCCCACAATGGCCAATTTGAAGGGGGACATCTAGTACAAGCTATCCTGACAAAAGGTGGTATTTGCCTGCCAAAGGCTCTGGTGGTGACGCCGCCGTGGGCTTTGCGATGACCTCCGTCCTGCCATCCTGCTGGTCTTGGTCTTGTTGCACCGATATGGAAACCTTTTCCTGATGCCTTAGGACTCCTCGTCTACGCCTACTCCTTTAGCACCAAAGAGGCAACTGGCGCTCTGCACCCGCTGGCGCCCTCCTGGCACCCGCCTGGCCTTGGTCATCATGGCTCACGTCATGGGAACCTCATGAGGTTCCCCACACCTTGATCTCTCTGCTCCTCGTGAGCCAGCCTAGTGAGGCTGCCCCTGAGGAGGTCTTGCGTCGTCCCCCTCGCAAGGCTTGACCCCTCGTAAGGGTCTTGAGTGTTTGCTGGTGAAAATGGGCCGTACCAGGCCGCTGGAGGAGCCACGCCGTGGGCCGCAGGCTGGCAAGTCTGGGGACCACCGTTCCTAGAACGCTGATAGGCATGTATTCATAGCTTAGGATTCCCTTCGTGCCGACATGAGGGAGGGGGCTGCTAGCTACTTTGCACTTTGCTAGGTGAACCTCGGTTGGGGGGAGGGGCATGCATTCATAGCTTAGGATCTCCTTCGTGCCGACACAAGGGGGGTGGGGGCAAGCTATACTGTGCGCTTTGCGAGATAGGTGCCACATCGAAGTTGCATTTGGTATTTGAAAATCAAACCACCATGTTCATACATAAATTTGGTCCACATGCAAGTGTGTTCGTGTTCTGACCCTCTCCCGCGTCATTTTTCGCCAAATTTATGAACATTAGACAAGTCGGATGACGCAACAGACACGGTTCACTCAAACTAACCATGTGCCACGCCGGTGCCCCTACTACGCACACATTTGCACAGTACATTGGGCTCCACGAGGCTTCCCCTCTCAAAAATATCTACCCGCTTGCAGCTTTTTTCTATTTGATAGCACACGGTTATTGTGTTTCGACCATGTGGGATGTTTCTTGTTCCCAATCCCACCTGCATCCCTAGAAAATATCTTCGCGCCTCGAGTGTTTTTCTGTTTCATAACACATGGTTGTTATCTGCGGACCGTGTGCGATGTTTCTTGTTCCCAATCCCGCCTGCATCCCTCGAAAATATCTGCCCAGCTCGAGGGTTTTTCTATTTCATAACACACGGTTGTTATCTCCGGACCGTGTACGATGCATCATCATAAAAAATTTCAATAGCCCCAGCATTTCACTCCCGCGTTTGACTCCCGCATAGTAAAATTTTTAGTACCCATGTTATTTCCTCAAACACCCCCCCCCTCCACACACACACACACACACACCAAAACCTCCACGGGCGTGCGCGCGCGTGTGCACACAGACACACACCCTCCCTTGCTCGAAACCCTAGCATGCCCCCCACCCCTGCCGCCGCCGCCGCAAGGCCTCCATTATCAGCATCTGCTGGTTTGCCCATGCAGCTTACCCACCGATCTCCATACCCATGCCACCCTGAGTTTCTTAGATGATGCCTGCCAAACGCCCCCTTTCCCATAGATCCCCATCCCCATCCCCCACTCCAGAGCGTCACAGCCTAAGCCCGGGTACGCTTCCTATGGAGCTCAAGAAGCGACTGGGCCTAAATAGGTGTATCGCGGTCTCTTCGCCTGACGTTGCCGAGGAAGCCGACGACCATTACTAGTGGTAGGCACTCAAGCAGCAGGCTAGAGTATGCGGGCATGTCTCGGCTGCCGGCTACGACATTGAGGTCATCGACAGTGACGGCCTAAGGCAGGCTATGTCACAAGTTAAGTGGCCCACCCCCAACCAATCGGGTTCAAACACCGTCGATCTCATCCATGGCCCTGCCGCTGATCTCCTCTGGCTCGCTGTCAACAATTTGCCATCCTACATCGCCATCGAGCGCCTTTTGTCATTTCTGAAGGACATGTTCTGCGACGCTGGCTTGGGATCCACAGCTTCCAAGTCAGACCTCATCGACGACGACCACGAGGAGGGCACCCTCTCCGGCTCTTCAAAGGGGAAAGAAACCATATGCTCTTCCAAGGGGAAAGTGCCTCTCTGCGACATCAGGAAGGGCACCCTACATCCGTGCTCTTCCAAGGGGAAGGAGCCCATCTACGACAACATGGAGTGCACCCAGGGTCCGTGCTCTTCCCACGGGAACGAGCCCATCTATGACAAGTGAGGAAACCCATGATTTGTTTTGTCGTGCCTCTTCACGGGGGGGAACCCATGATTTGTTTTGTCGAGTCCCTTTTGTAGTGTAGTGAGAATATGTCCGGTTTTAATTGCTATATCTGGTTGTTTGCAGTATGCCTTGTTTACTTCAGTTGTTCACAATGTGATGCTCTATGTGTGCAATTATTTACTATGCAGTACATTTCATCAATCCAATTTTAAACATATCGACAGGAATGCATATATTTCCTGGTTGTTAAGCCTGTTATAGCTAGCATATGCCTCTTTTAAAGTTTTTTGATTGTTCGGTTGTTTGTAGTTAGCATATGTCCAGTTTCAAATGCTATCTTTAGTTGTTCGTAGTATGCCTTGTTTATTCCAGTTATTCACAACGTGATGTTCTATATGTGCAAGTATGAACTATGCAGTTCAATTTCATCACTACCAGTTTCAACAATACCACTATGAATGACTACATTTGGTTGCTTTTTGTTAAATGTTAGCACTACAATACCAATTTCATCACTACAGTTTGAATGACTATGTTTCCTTTTTGTTAAATGTTAGGCCTGTTGCAGTTAACACACCTTTCCACTTGTTTTGCTTTACTAGCGTGCTTAAAACTGCATACTGAAGCTATCTTTTGGAGATTATTTTGTCTTCCATGGATAATTTTGGTTGATGTTTATCCTGTTGTGCTTAACATGCTTCTCGATGTACCTACACAAGACAATTTTGGGAATGACTGTTGTTTTCCATTGAGGTTAGTTTCATCCCATGGCTTATATATGCTCACTGTTCAGGATATAGGTAGCTGGTACCATATAGGCCAGGGGCTGATAAGGGACTAATCGGTGAATAGACTTTTAACTCAATATATCTGCAACCCATTTATCATTAGGTTAACTAGGTCCATACGTAATATATTTGAGGCTACATAGCAACATGCACTGTACTTAATGTCTAAATATGCAATCCTAGGCTACATAGCAACAAGGAAGAGTGTTACATTAATGTTCTGATGATGTCTAGATATACGTAGAAGAGCAGCAGCAACAACAACACAACCCTGTTTGGATACTCAACTTAGCAAGAGGTTAGAGTTAGTTTCTAGCTCATAACTAACCCTGAACTAACTCCATCGAAAGAGTTGCTTGGATGGCAGGGTTAGATTGACAATAAATGCACTAGGAGAACTAGCTCCAATTAGCACATCTTGGGTTGGATAGTTTTTTTGGTGGGTTATAGATGCAACTAGCTCAAATAGCCCTCATGTTTAGATATACTTTAGGGATATTTGAGCCCGAACTAGCTCAAAATAACTGTAACCCATGGATACAGCAGCAGTTAATCAACCGATAATTTGTAAGAATGCACTAAACTCCTTCCGGCCCATAATATAAGATGTTAATTCATCTAATATGTGAGTATATTGGATGTTATAAGATATTATAAAAGAGTGTTGTACTACATCATTATGCAATTGATGTTTAGCTTCTAATATTAACTTGGTGCTTTTAGGTACATATGTCATTGGTAAAGATCCGCGCTTCGACCCTTTCTGCGTATGGGGCAATGAGATATCGATGAACCATCATCAAGTGAGGAAGCTGACAAAAATTGTTAGTAAAATGGGTCCAAAGATGGCAATTAAACTATTTATTTACACTTTATCCAAGACAACAGCGAACTGCAGGATGGTAAATAAGAACTCTGCAGCCTTCTTTTTACTGCCCATAATGAGTTGTGTTAGATGACAATGTCTGAATATTTTTCCTTTGCATTGGTTGCCAAAGCAGTTTACTCAAGATTAGCTCTCAAACTACATTATTGGTGGGCATGCAAAGGTTAAAGTATTTCTACCAGAACACGATGATTATCTAGATGTTTTCATGAAGACCATGAAGGATGGGCGGTCGGCCATCACAAGGGGTTGGACTAGAGTCGTGCGTGCCTTCTGCATGGAGGAGGGCACAATATGGGCATTCCGCTTCACCTTGTTTAGCAACTAGAATGTATTTCGCCTCTTTCTTTACCGTCTTTAATAGTACAAGTATACAACTGTGGTTCATATTCTTTATTTGGTTCTTATGTAATTCTTGAACATATGTACCTATGAATCGAGTAATGCATTGGTTGTTTGAACTTGATGGACATTAATAAAGCTGTAGCATACATTCAAATTCAAATTCAAATCTGGTACAATTTGAAATAGCAGTAATTAAATTACGGTAAAATTACGCTCTCTGGGTCATTACGGCACACACGGTTGGTAAAACACAAATGTTTGCGATATACACCATAATCCGAGATGGTTCACACAGAGGAAACGTGTGCAAGCATGCACACAGTTGCCGTTTGCAAAGCGTGTGCGATGTCATACAATATCACAAATGGTGCGGGCGAACTAAATGTTTGTGTTAGTTGCCTTATCGTACACGATTCGCAACCATGAATTGTTTCTGATGAAGTATGCATCGTAAACATTGCACCATAGAATAGCGTGTGCGATAGTTGTCGTGCACGACGATGTTACGACGGTCCGACGTTTCCTAATCATGTCCGACACTCGTACGACGATTAGCTAATCTTCTTAATTAGTTATCGCATACATTTTGGGAAAAGCAACTGTGTGTGATTGTATTCTTATCATACACATTCTATAATAGTGAACTGTTTGTGATGGTCCGCGCATCGTAAACGTAGCACCACAAAATACCGACTGCGATGGCAATGCGAGCACAAACGAGTAGGAGTACTGTAAGGTCCCTATCCCCGATGGTTTCTTGGTCGTGTGGGAAGGACCACCCTATCGCCGTCACTCACTAGGCAACGGTTCCAAATGTCGTCGCGGAAAGGGGTTTAAAACCGTTTGTATAGCACCGACGCGCACCAGTGTATGTGATACTTATTAGTGTGTGTCAGGCTATGTTTTAATTTGTAATATGTGGGGACTATGTGATACTTATTATTGTGTGTTGGAGTATCTTTTAATTTGTTATATGTGAGAATTGTTGTTTCAATTGTAGATATGTCTTCGTATCTATTGCTTATCCTACAATCGTTAGAGGTCACCTGGCCTCACTTATGCAAGGGGGCGGGAACTTAGAAGTGTTGGACACTCGCACCCCGAAGTCTAACTGGATGATACACCATTCATGGGTTAATAGGTATGTGTACATATAATGACTTACATGTTTGACGAACATGTTTGACATACTTTTGATACCCGCTAATTGTATGATACATTATCTTTATTTTGTAGATTAACTTGGCTTGGACTTCTACCCCTGGCACGGCTAGTTGAGGTTACTTTGGAAAATTGGGTTGAACATCTGGACTTGGATGGGGATGGTGAAACAATGTAGTTTTTCAAGACGCAAGTGAAACATTTATCTTACGATAGGTCACTCCTTACCTGCTTAGTAGATAGATGGAGACCAGAGACACATACGTTTCACTTTCCCTGGGGAGAGACAACTCCTACTCTACATGATGTGTATTAATTGTTGGGACTACCTTTGGCCGGTGCTGCCATAGGTCCTTTGGAGGCAGAACCTGGTTGGCCAGCAATGACACAGGAAAGTTTTCTAGATGTGTTACCAACTGCTGACGTCTTACATGACGATTCTCACATGCCTCATTTTAGGTGGTTGAACGGTTTTAGGTAACCTTCTTAGTGAGCTCAACATACGTTGTTTTCATAGTTTCCCTTACTACATAGTTGACACAGTCGTTTCTTTTCTATGAAGATTGTTGCGCTAGGTTACCCCTAGAGTTCAGTTGTCAGAGGCACATATTGATCGATCCCTACAGGCATATATTCTTTGGTTGTTCAGCAAGATGATGTTCATGGAGAACCATGTGGCTATTATCGATGTGCAACTCATTGGTATTGCGTGAGAGATAGTTGATGCACGCTGCCCTAGGGACACTATGCATAGGAGTTTTGGTTCTGTTGTGCTAGCAGCTACCTATAGAGGCATGTGCAAAGCTTGCATGTTGAAGTCTAGAAAATGAGGTCTGGTTGGATGTCCACTATTGTTGCAGCTCTGGGATTCCCTATTGGACGACCGTATATCTACATTGATAGACCTTTGGGGATGGAGGACCTAGTAGGGGCTTACGTATGTGCTATTGGTAACTTGCCTACTGTGGGATCTATTTGGGCATGGAGAGATGTACTTCTATATTACGTGACAATTCATTCGATTATTTCTTGCCATGCAAATGTATTACTAATGTTTATTTATTGTCATGTACAGAGACAGTTTGTGCATACCCAAGAGAGGGGCTGCTACCCATCCTTCATGGTGTAGTTTGATAGTTGGCATGAGGATCAAGTTATCTAGGATCCATACTCGGATGAGACTATATCAACTAGGTACCCACTTGGGATATCTGGATTGTGCACTAGAGACTGGCACTATTGGATGACCAAGGCCAATGTGGTGTTCGATGTGACGGTTGAGGAGATGGCTCTTCATGGGGTGTTGAGACAGTTTGGTCTATGTCAAGAGCCTAAAATTTAGGTTATTCCACACATACCAACACACATTCACAAGTAAGTAATTCTAATTTAGTTCTCAACACTGCATTTTTAATATAGCTAACAATGTAACACGCATGTCAATCCCAGGTACATCCGCGTAGGAGGAAACAAGTCTATGGTTGTTTGGCTTCAAAGCATTAGCCCTTACATTCAGGCATGGGCTACCGCACCGACAAATATTTGGAATGAGGTTCAGCCATTTGACTAGGACAAGTTCAGGTTGTATCTGCAACGTTATTGGCATACAACGAGGATTTACTTGGTTCCATCAGCTACTCCTGACAGATGGAAGCCCCTCTCACCGGCGATATGTACCCAGCTGCCACTGTTTTGGGAACCAGACACCACGCAGTACATACCACGTAACTCATATGTGTAGTTCTGTCATAACCTAAACATATAGAATTGGTTCACTCTTCATGTATAGAGTGACTTGACAGTCGAGGCGCGAGAGGAGTTTTCCGCTTTCGTGCAGAGGGTTGAGAGGGGGGATACTATCCCACATCCAGAGAACCTCTCATGATTCAAGCGTTTTGATGAGAAGCTATGAGGGATTTACGCAACTATTACATGTAGACGATCTTCGGATGTTGCAGTTCCTCATCCAGCACATCATCCGCCACGTCCCTTTGTGCATCATTCAGAACCACGACAAATGGCTTCACCCCCGCATCAAACTTACTGCCCGCCACCTCCTTCACAACCAGGGAGCTTGTACTGGCATCAGCAAATGAGACCAGGTAACACTACTTTATACATTCTTTTCGGCATTGTAGGTTCGCAAGTAAATTTTACATGTGCTACTCTACTACAGTCAGCAACCAGTCCCAATTGTTGATGCATTCCATGCAGTCACTGATGCTTAGTGGTGATGGTTCATTATTATAGGGTTGTGACAATGACGATGACCAAGCTGCACACACTTATGACTCCTATCAGACAGTGTTTCAGACTCCTCCACCACCCATGTAGGAGACACCTGCCATTACAGACGAGGCTATCTACGACCATGGTTATCGTTTGCCTCGCCCACCGACTCAGTGCTTACCACCCTCCGGTCCTCGTCCGAGGAAGTGTGATAGCCTGGCTTATTAGGGATGATAGACTACTCATATAAATAAGGAATTCCTTTTTTCTGAAAGCCCATTCGGACAGAACTCCAAAGTTAAGCGTGCTCAGCTTGGAGTAGTTTTAGGATGGGTGACCGACCGAGAAGTTTCTCCCGGGTGCGCATGAGTAGGATAAAGTGCGCAGAAAAGACTAGTATTGATCTATGGGGCCAGTCTAGATCCCGCCAGGAGTAACCACCACCGGCGGGTGTGTCCGGGGTGTTACAAGTTGGTATCAGAGCTGACCCTCGCGGTTACACGGATGTTTGCGGACAGGTGCACGGTCATGTTGTTCATGACGTTTGTGACCCGTCGTGGCACACGGCATGGTACATGTACTGGACTGGATGCACAGACGTATGTGCCAAGAGGGAACATTCCTGTGGCCCGACGTGGACGTCGGTTCCTCTGAGTGGGGGTGTATGTGATAGCCTGGCTTATTAGGGATGATAGAATACTCATATAAATAAGGAATTCCTTCTTTTCCGGAAGCCCATTCGGACAGAACTCGAAAGTTAAGTGTGCTTAGTTTGGAGTAGTTTCAGGATGGGTGACCGACCGGGAAGTTTCTCCTGGGTGCGCACGAGTGAGGACAAAGTGCGCAGAAAAGACTAGTATTTATCTATGGGGCCAGTCTAGATCCCGCCAGGAGTAACGACCACCAGCGGGTGTGTCTGGGGTGTTACACGAAGCCACAGCTTCGTCGTCATCCTCGGTAGTGATATGATTATCTATGTATGACACATATGGCCATCCATGTTAGTTTTAGACTTTTCTCATGTGTGAGTCATTATCTATGTATGAGACATGCTTTCATGTGTGTGTTACTATTGCACTTGCTTACATGTGCGATCCATTATCTATGTATATACGAGACATATTTGTTTTCATGATATTTTCAAGTTTTTTACTTGATATGATAATTCCATGAAAAAACTGTAAAATAATAGAAATTGTGACACACTACAATAGGAAATTAAGATACAGCATAATGCTCCTACACTAGAATAGCACACCACACTAGAATTAGACACCACAAACTGATTATGCAACATCGTGCAAAAATTACATGAAGTCGTCATCACTATTATCGCTAACATATGGCTTCCAGAGGTCTACACCATTGCTTACAAATGTTACCTGAACTAGTTTCCCTCACATAAACTCATCAACGAAATAGTCATCAGCATCGACGCCCTTCGATGATGCTATATAGTCTTACTTGATCTACCACTCTTCATGTTGGGACAAGCATTGGATCTGTTCTAAGCTTTCTTGCTTGGCATAAAGTATTCATCGTCGTTCTTCACTTTCTTACAGCTACTGCCTAATAACCCACAAGTATAGGGGGTCAATTGTATCCCTTCTCGATAAGTGAGAGTGTCGAACACAATGAGGAGCTAAAGGTAGAACAAATATTCCCTCAAGTTCTATCGACCACCGATACAACTCTGTGCACGCTTAACGTTCGCTTTACCTAGAACAAGTATGAAACTAGAAGTACTTTGTAGGTGTGATAGGATAGGTTTGTAAGATAATAAAGAGCATTTAAATAAAATATAGGGGTTGTTTAGATCAAGAAACAACTAAGTTAGTTTTAGTATAGAGCTTTTTGTCACAAGAAAGTTATTTGCCCCTAGGCAATCGATAACTAGACCGGTAATCATTATTGCAATTTTATATGAGGAAGAGGCATAAGCTAACATACTTTCTCTACTTGGATCATATGCACTTATGATTGGAACTCTAGAAAGCATCCACAACTACTAAAGATCATTAAGGTAAAACCCAACCATAGCGTTCTAAGGTATCAAGTCCTCTTTACTCCCATACGCAAACAACCCCCTTACTCAGGTTTAAGCTTCTGTCACTCTAGCAACCCACCATAAGCGAATCATGAACATATTGCAAACCCTACAGTGGGGATCCCTCATGCTTGCGCGACACAGAGAGCACCACAGGACAACACCAATAATAAAACATACAACTCATACCAATCATGATCATCAATCAACCCATAGGACAAAACGGATCTACTCGAACATCATAGGATAGCCATACATCATTGGGAAATAATATATAGGGTTGGGCACCATGCTCAAGTGGAGATTACAACGGGGAGAGGATGTGTTACACCACTGCATAGAAGGGGAGAGATTGGTGATGACGGCGACAAAGTTGTTGGTGTAGACCACAGTCATGATGATGGCCCCGATGGTGTTCCGGTGCCACCGGAAGAGAGGGGAAGAGAGTCCCCTACTTCTTCTTCTTCTTCCTTGACCTTCCCCCTAGATGGGGGGAGGTTTTCCCCTCTGGTCTATGGCCTCTATGGAGGTGGAGGGGCGAGAGCCCCTCCGATATTGGATCTTTCTTTCTCTCTCTCTCTCTCTCGCTCGCTCTCTGTTTCCTTCTGTTTCTGCGTTCCCCGATTTTGGCCTTTCACCGTTTCTTAAATTCCTGGAGATCCGTAACTCCGATTGGGCTGAAATTTTAACACGATTTTTATCCAGATATTATCTTTTTTGCATGGGGCGCACAAGCCTGCCAGGTGTGCCTAGGGTAGGGGGCGCGCCCCTTGGGCTTGTGGGCCCCTCGGACATCGTCTCGCGTTGATTCTTTTTCCCAAAAATCACATATATTCCAAAAAAATGTCTATAAGTTTTTGTCGCGTTTGGGCTTTGTTTGATATGGATATTCTGCGAAACAAAAAACATGCAACAAATAGGAACCGACACTGGGCACTGGATCAATATGTTAGTCCCAAAAATAATATAAAAAGTTTCCAAAAGTATATGAATGTCATAGAATATTGGCATAAAATAATCAAAAATTATAGATATGATGGAGACGTATCAGCATCCCCAAGCTTAATTCCTTCCCGTCCTCGAGTAGGTAAATGATAAAAAAGATAATTTTTTGACGTGGAATGCTACCTAGCATAATCTTGATCATATAATCTAATTATGGCATGAATATTAAGACACGAGTGATTCAAAGCAATAGTCTATCATTTGACATAAAGACAACAGTACTCCAAGCATACTAATAAAGCAATCATGTCTTCTCAGAATAGCATGGCTAAAGAAAGTTATCCCTACAAAATCATATTGTCTGGCTATGCTCCATCTTCATCACACAAAGTATTCCATCATGCACAACCCTGATGACAAGCCAGGCAATTGTTTCATACTTTTAATGTTCTGAAGCCTTTTCAACTTTCACGCAATACATGAGCGTGAGCCATGGATATAGCACTATAGGTGGAATAGAATATGGTGGTTGTGAGGAGAAGACAAAAAGGAGAAAGTCTCACATCAACTAGGCAAATTAATGGGCTATGGAGATGCCCATCAATCGATGTCGATGCAAGTGAGTAGGGATTTCCATGCAATGGATGCACTAGAGCTATAAGTGTATGAAAGCTCAAAAGAAACTAAGTGGGTGTGCATCCAACTTGCTTGCTCACAATGACCTAGGGCAATTTGAGAAAGCCCATCACTGGAATATACAAGCCAAGTTCTATATGAAAAATTCCCACTAGTATATGAAAGTGACAACATAGGAGACTCTCTATATGAAAAACATGGTGCTAATCTGAAGCACAAGTGTGGTAAAGGATAGTAGCATTGCCCCTTCTCTCTTTTTCTCTCATTTCATATAGTTTTTTATCTTTTTTTGTTTTGGGCTCTTTGGCATATTTTTGGGCTCTTTTATTTTATAAAGTCCGGAGACTCATCCCAACTTGTGAGGGAATCATGGCTTCCATCACCCTTTCCTCACATGGGACAATGCTCTAATAATGATGATCATCGCACTTTTATTTACTTACAACTCGATATCACAACTCGATACTAGAACAAAGATATGACTCTATATGAATGCCTTCGATGGTGTACTGGGATGTGCAATGATCTAGCGTAGCAATGAAATCAAAAACCATACAAGCCATGAAAACATCATGCTAGCTATCTTATGATCATGCAAAGCAATATGACAATGATGATGCGTGTCATAATAAAAGGAACGGTGGAAGTTGCATGGCAATATATCTCAGAATGGCTATGGAAATGCCATGATAGGTAGGTATGGTGGCTATTTTGAGGAAGGTATAAGGATGGGTTTAATGCACCGGTGAAAGTTGTGCGGTACTGGAGAGGCTAGCAACGGTGGAAGGCTGAGAGTGCGTATAATCCATGGACTCAACATTAGTCATAAAGAACTCACATACTTATTGCAAAAATTTATTAGCCATCGAAGCAAAGTACTAATGCGCATGCCCCTAGGGGGATAGATTGGTAGGAAAAAAACCATTGCTCATCCCCGACCGCCACTCATAAGGAAGACAATAAAAAATAAATCATGCTCCGACTTCATCACATAACAGTTCACCATAAGTGCATACTTCGAGAATCACAAACCTTAACAAGTATTTCTACCAATCCACAATTACTTTCTAGCATGACTCTAATATCACTATCTTTATATCGCAAAACTATTGCAAGGAATCAAACATATCATATTCAGTGATCTACAAGTTTTATGTAGGATTTTATGACTAACCATGTGAATGACCAATTCATGTCAACTCCCTAGATAGATATAAGTGAAGCATGAGAGTTTAATTCTTTCTAAAAAAAATATTCCCGCACTCTAACAAATATAAGTGAAGCAAAAGAGCATTCTACAAATGACGGTTTTCTATGTGTAGAGAAACAGGCAATCCAAACTTCAAATGATATAAGTGAAGCACATGAAGCATTCTATAAAGCCATACTCAAAAGATATAAGTGAAGTGCAAAGAGCATGCTATAAATCAACCAAGGACTATCTCATACCAGCATGGTGCATAAAAGTAAAAGGAAAAATAAACACAAAAGATGCTCCAAGAATTTGCACATAGCATGTGACAAATAAAAATATAGCTCCAAGTAAAATTATCCATGGTCGTTAGAAGAAAGAGGGGATGCCTTCCGGGGCATCCCCGAGCTTAGTTGCTTGGGAGTCCTTGAATAGTACCTTGGGGTGCCTCGGGCATACCCAATCGTAGGCTCTTGCCACTCCTTATTTGTAAATACATCGCGATCTCACCCAAAACTTGAAAACCGCAATCACACAAAACTTAACAAAACCCTCATGAGATCCGTTAGTATAATAAAACAAATCACCACTTTAAGAACTATTGCAAACCCATTCATATTTTGTTTTTGCATTTTATCTACTGTATTATAGCTTCTCCATGGCTTATACCACCGATAAAATTGATAGTTTCATCAAAACTAGCAAAACAATGCATCAAAAATAGAACATGTCTTAAATAGGATTGTCTGTAGTAATATGAACATTCACCATACTTATGTAACTCCAAAAATTCTAAAAACTTAGGACAAAATAAAAAATTTGTATAGCAGTATTGTGCAAAAAACTCAAGAATTTATCGCATTCCAGCAGCTCAGATCAACTTTGTTACTGGGCGCAAAAGTTTCTGTTTTTGCACCACACATACCAAACAAGCAATCTAATCATCCTAAAGGGAAATCTTGGCACATTATTTTTATAATACACTGTATTTGTACAAGGGGATAATTATTTTTGTTGAAAAGTTTCTGTAAGTCAAGATTCGTAAAGTTTCCATGGGCATGAACAAGGTTCAAGGAGCTCCCCCACTTCAACGGCGCTCATCTTTCTTACTTTCACTTTTATTTTTGAAATTTTTTAGGTTCCCCTCTATATTTTTTTTAAAACTTTATAAAAGTACTCAACAGAATAAAATGACTCTCTAAAACTTCCGGGTTGTCTCCCTGGCAGCGCTTTCTTTAAAGGCATTAAGCTAGGCATAAAGTGCTCAAGTAATTGATCCACCCGGATCCCAAGGTATATCAAAGCCAATTTTAATTAAAAATGATTTGTAATTTAGTAGTGAGCACAAAGAAACAAATATCATGCAACAACGAAGTCTAACTCTCTTCATATGCATCGACATGTCATAAAAGAACAATTCATGCACATCAAGTAAAGTCCAATACATAGTATAAATAGTTTCTTGCAATTTTATCGTATTGGAAACATAGAGAGGTGGAGATGTAGTTCCTCTCTCATAATAATTGCAAGTAGGAGCAGCAAGCACATGCATATTATATTTATCAAAATCATCATGTGTAATGGTAAAACGCAACCCATCAATATAATTCTTAGTAAGCGCAAACTTCTCCGATATAATGTAGTTGGGAGAATTCAAAAAGATAATAGGACTATCATCCGTGGGTGCAATAGCAACAATTTCATTCTTAACTTAAGGAACTATAGCAAGTTCATCTCCATAAGCATAATTCATATTGGCATCATGGCCACAAGCATAGCAAGCATCAAGTTCATCAAAAAGGGATATTTCAAAAGAATCAAATGGTTCATCCCAATCATCATAGCATTCATCCTTCGGTAAGCATGAAGGGAAATTAAACAATGTATGGGATAAAGAGTTACTCTCATTAGAAGGTGGGCACGCACTACTGCGGATGCTGCTAACGCGACACTACGATCAGAGACCCTTCGACGAAACTGTGTGTGATGCAATAATCACAAATGGTGGTATAAAAGAACTGTCAAAAAAGGTGCAAAACATTTGCGATGGCGGAGCCATCAAACACGGTTCAGATTTTAGTTGCGTGTGTGATGTAGGGCATACGGTTCACTCCAATGAACTATTTGCGATGAGGCGGAACAAAAGAAACGGGCAACCTGATGAAGGCATGTGCGATATACAACATACGGTTCACTCGGATGAACTATTTGTGATTAGGCAACACAAAAGAAACAGTCAGCCAGATCAAGGTGTGTGCGATTGAGGGTATACACTTCAGAAGTATTAACAGTTTGCGATTAGGCAACAGAACAGAAATGGGTCAGCCAGATCAATGTGTCTGCGATTGATGGCATACACTTCACACGGATGAATTGTTTGCGATTAGCCACAACAAACTGAAACAGTTAGATAGATCAACGTGTGTGCGCTAGACGGGCACACACATTCTAATTAAAAGAAGCATGCGCGATGATAGTAACGAGTGTGCATGGTTGTTGGAACAAGACGTGCGCTGACATTGCCTATTGCGGTACACCCTATGGTGCAAACGCCACGTACGCAGCCGAGAAGGCGTACGTGCCCACGTTACGCCTTCCGAGAATAGTGCCGCACTTATAACTATCAGCAAATTTTGAGCATGCGTCCCATCACATTCCAAATTGCAAACCTGTTCACACTGATCAAAACCGAAACGGTTTCCCACTTAGGAGCGTATTACTACTCGGTTATAAATACTACTACTCCAAGATGACTGCACATTTCTCCTCAACTCCTCATCCACAAAAACAAACAAGCCATTCATCATCGTTCCCTTTGCGTCTGCCATGGCCAGCATGAGTTCTGGGTCGAGACATTGCCACCAGAGAGTTGCGAGCATGGAAGCGGAAGCACGAGAGATGTCCCGCCTCGCCACGAACGCAGCCGGCATGTCCTGCCGCGCGGCCGTAGCAGCACAGAGGTCCCGCCGCACCGTCTATGCGGCAGACTGGTTCGGCCGCGCCGCAGAAGCAGAAGAGATGTCTCGCCGCGCCGCGAATGCAGAATAGATGTCCTCCCATTCCGCGGCAGCCTAGGAAAATGTCTTGCGGACAGGCGAGGACTCTTACAGGCGCATGCATGCGATCGTCCATATCCATATGGATCAGATCTCCGGCTGGGCGAGGTTGCTGGACGACATGAAAGCCTCTTTTGAAGAGGCTACCGGTGTCATGTGGCAACTAAATGAGAGAAATGCGAAGCTCCGGGCCGAGCGCAACCTGCTGAGGGCGAAGATCATCGGAAGTGCGGAGCAGTAGGATGAGACCACTGCCTTGTTGAAGAGGACCTGCGTCATTATCGACAAACTTATGGACGAGAATGCCATGTTGCACGTCGAGTGCAGAAGGCTGGTGGAGGAATCCGTGGATGCTCTCAAGCAGTATCTTGAGGACAAGAAAGTGCTCATCGCCGCTCACCGCGGAGACTAGTTCCCGCGGCCTGCAGCAACATAGAGATCAGCGAGCTAGATCGTTGTCTTCCATCTTCTTTTGCCCTTGTGTATTTCGGGCATTGCCGCAATGTGGCTTTTTTTAATTATGTTCCTAAATATGTAAGACAATTATTATCCACTGTAATCCTCCTTATAATCATCATGCTTTCTATAAGTCAGAGTCGATGCTATATAGGTCCATCGGATCTTACATCAAGATCCTAGCAAAACTTTTTTTCTTCAGATTTTCATTTTTCTCTCTTAAATCTCAGTCTAGTGACACATATAGCCACACCGTAGAACATGGGCTCAAGCGCCATTAATGGAGACGTTGGGAGGGAGGTGCATGGCGGGTAGCGATCAAAGGGCTCTCCTCCTGACAAGCACATGCAGGGGTCTGATCGCACGTCCCCCGTACTCAAATAGCTACCCCGCATGACACCTCCTATCCAATAAAAAAGGGGATGTGTGGAGGCATGTAATCGGTAAGTAGAAAGCCCACGGTTTCAATAATACTTGTGTTTTCGATTTGAAACATGACAACACTTGTTCCAAAATGACTTTGTTGATTGTTAATGTGTGCACATTCGCAAATCGGACAGAAAAATTACCACGGCATGTTGGTGCCATGCCATGATACCATGCCAAGTTTCATGATTTTCAGGCGTGATTTTGGATTTACAGGAATTAAAAACCCAAGTTTCTCAATCTTTCCGACCGAGCCATGATGCCCAGATTGTTGAATTTCATTCCCATTTCTTGCATGGGACCTAGAAATTCACCCAAGGACACACATGTGATTTTTCAAACAATTTTGGTGCACTGGAGCATGTGCTTGTAGTTCAATTTTGAATTATGCACATTAAATGCGCAGAAACTCAATTAATGTATAAAAAGGCCAAACGAACCCGGAATAATTCCAAAATTTAGCTCGATACTTCAATTTGGTCTAATCAGCCTGTGTAAGAAAATTAAGGCGGGAGAAGGCAGTGTACGTATGTCGTCTCGCACACGGAGGTGACACGTTCCCTCTCGGAACCACGAGCCTTCTTGAGGGAAGCTCCGGTTAGCAAGAAGCTTACACCAAAGCTTGTCCCAATTCGGCTAAAAAAATTATCACAGCATGTTGGTGCCATGTCATGACACCATGCCAAATTTCATGATTTTTACGCGTGTTCTGGATTTACAGGAATTAAAAAACCAAGTTTCGCAATTTTTCCGGCCGAGCCCCAACGCCCAGATGTTTGTATTTCATTCTCATTTCTTGCATGGGGCCTATAAATTCACCCAAGGACACACATGTTATTTTTCAACCAACTTTGGTGCACTGGAGCATGTACTTGTAGTTCAAATTTGAATTATGCATATTAAATGCGCAGAAACTCAATTAATGTATAAAAAAGGCCAAACAAACCCGGAATAATTCTAAAATATAGCACGATACTTCTATTTGGTCTAATCTGCCAGTGTAAAAAAATTAAGGCGGGAGAAGGCAGTGTACATATGTCGTTTCGCACACGGAGGTGACATGTTCCCTCTCGGAATCACGAGCCTTCTTGAGGAAAGCTCCGGTTTGCAATAAGTTTACAACAAAGCTTGTCCCAATTCGGCCAAAAAAATTTACTGCAGCATGTTGGTGCCATGTCATGACACCATGCCAAGTTTCATGATTTTCAGGCGTGTTTTGGATTTACAGAAATTAAAAACCAAGTTTCTTAATCTTTCTGGCCGAGCCACGACGTCTAGATGTTTGAATTTCATTCGCATTTCTTGCATGGGACCTATAAATTCACTGAAGGACACACATTTGATTTTTCAACCAACTTTGGTGCACTGGAGCATGTGCTTGTAGTTCAAATTTGAATTATGCACATTAAATGCCTAGAAACTCAATTAATGTATAAAAAAGGCCAAACGAACCTGGAATAATTCCAAAATTTAGCACGATACTTCTATTTGGTCTAATCTGTCTGTGTTAAAAAATTAAGGCGGGAGAAGGCAGTGTATGTATGTCATTTCACACACGGATGTGACACGTTCCCTCTCGGAACCACGAGCCTTCTTGGGGGAAGCTCCAGTTTGCAAGAAGCTTACACCAAAGCTTGTCCCAATTCGGCCAAAAAATTACCGCAGCATGTTGCTGCCCTGTCATGACACCATGCCAAGTTTCATGATTTTAAGGCGTGTTTTGGATTTATAGTAATTAAAAAACCAAGTTTCTGAATCTTTCCGGTCGAGCCACGAAGCCCAGATATTTGAATTTCATTCTCATTGCTTGCATGGGACCTATAAATTCACCCAAAGACACACATGTGATTTTTCAACCAATTTTGGTGCACTCGAGCATGTGCTTGTAATTCAAATTTGAATTATGCACATTAAATGCGCAGAAACTTAATTAATGTATAAAAAGGCCAAATGAACCCGGAATAATTCAAAATTTAGCACGATACTTCTATTTGGTCAAATCTGTCAGTGTAAAAAAATTAAGGCGGGAGAAGGCAGTGTACGTATGTTGTTTCGCACACGAAGGTGACACGTTTCCTCTCGGAACCACGAGCCTTCTTGAGGGAAGTTCCGGTTTGCAAGAACCTTACACCAAAGCTTGTCCCAGTTCGGCCAAAAAAATTACCGCAGCATGTTGGTGCCATGTCATGACACCATGCCAAGTTTCATGATTTTCAGGCGTGTTTTGGATTTACAGAAATTAAAAACCAAGTTTCTTAATCTTTCCAACCGAGCCACGAAGCCCAAATGTTTGAATTTCATTCCCATTTCCTGCATGGGACCTATAAATTCACCCAAGGACACACATGTGATTTTTCAACCATCTTTGGTGCACTAGAGCATGTGCTTGTAGTTCAAATTTGAAATATGCACATTAAATGTGTAGAAACTAAATTAATGTATAAAAATGGCCAAACGAACCTGAAATAATTCCAAAATTTAGCATGATACTTCTATTTGGTCTAATCTGCCAGTTTAAAAAAATTAAGGCAGGAGAAGGCAGTGTACGTATGTCGTTTCGCACACGAAGACTGCACGTTCCCTCTTGGAAACACGAACCTTCTTGAGGGAAGCTCCGGTTTGCCTGAAGCTTACACCAAAGCTTGTCCCAATTCGGCCAAAAAATTACCGCAGCATGTTGGTGCCATGTCACGACACCATGCCAAGTTTCATGATTTTCAGGCGTGTTTTGGATTTACAGGAATTAGAAACCCAAGTTTCTCAATCTTTCCGGCCGAGCCACGACGCCCAGATGTTTGAATTTCATTCCCATTTCTTGCATGGGACCAATAAATTCACACAAAGACACACATGTGATTCTTCAACAAACTTTGGTGCATTGGAGCATGTGCTTGTAGTTCAAATTTGAATTATGCACATTAAATGCCCAAAAAGTCAATTAATGCATAAAAATGCCAAACGAATCCGGAATAATTCCAAATTTAAACACGACACTCATGTACTAGTTGCATGTTCACTGTACGTAAATGTTCTAGCAATTGAAACACCATCCTTTGCCTCTGTAACACCATTTTGTCTTTCAAAACATAATGAAACAAAACAGGTATACCACAAACAGTTTACTAGAAAGAATCGTGTGGGATGCGATATAAAATATCTTGACGCACCGTCTTGTCTGGCTTACGCAGGAAGCTTCATCATCTACAGTCCACCGCCCCCGGTTGAACCACACTTGCGCGCCAGTTTCTCACGGCACCGAGTGAAAAAAATGCCACCGCGGAAATATCTATCTCTCCGCTCCCTCCCTCCTACCAAAAGCCACATTTCCACTATTCCTCCTTGATTTTCAAGTTTAAACCTTCATTGCTGCTTACTAGCAAGTCAGCCTCCTCGCTGGCGACCCTTCTACTTGCAGCGTCGCCTCCTCGCCGGCTACCCTTCTTCTTGCAGCGCTGCCTCCTCAACGACAACCCTTCTTCTTGAAGTGCTGCCTCCTTGCCGTCGACCCTTCTTCTTGCTGCGTGGCCTCCTCACCGCCGATCCTTCTTCTTGCCGCATGGCCTCATCGATATGGTCAGGTAATCCACACCCCACCCACACCATCCTCCTCCTTTCCTATCCCAAATGCCTCGACCGACGGCGCGATACCTTCTGTAACACCCATGATGCGGCTATATATCTCACGTGTCGAGGCACAACTTAGAGGCATAACCGCATTGTGGTTTTGTCGCAAGAAGGGTCATCTTCACACAATCCCATGTAATGAACAAGAAAGGGATAAATAGTATCAAATAATTCATACATCATCAGAGTACACTCATAGTCCGACTACGGACAACCAAACGAAAAGAAGATAAACCCAACTGCTAGATACCCGATCGTCCCAACTAGGCACCACTATTGATCATCAGGAAAAGACACGTAGTAACGGCCAAGGTCCTCGTCGAACTCCCACTTGAGTTCGGTAGCATCACCTGCACTGGTATCATCGGCACCTGCAACTTCTTTGGTAGTATCTGTGAGTCACGAGGACTCAGCAATCTCAAAACCCACGAGATCAAGACTATTTAAGCTTATGCGTAGGATGTGGTAATGAGGTGGAGTTGCAGCAAGCGCTAAGCAAATATGGTGGCTAACATACGAATACAAGAGTAAGATGATAAGCTACATAATGGTCGAAAAGCTATAAGTGATCAAGAAGTGATCCTGAACTACTTACGATCAAACATAACCCAAACCATCTTCACTTCCCGGACACTGCCGAAAAGAGACTATCACGGCTACACACGCGGTTGATGCATTTTAATAAAGTCAAGTGTCAATTCTCAACAACCGGATATTAACAAATTCCCATCTACCACATAACTGTTGGCACGGCTCTCGAAAGTTTATACCCTGCAGGATATTCCTTCTCCCGAAAAGACCCGAACAGTCTCGGAATCCAGGTTACAAGACATTTTGGCAATGGTAAAACAAGACCAGCAAGACCGCCCGATGTGCCGACAAATCCCGATAGGAGTTGCACGTATCTCATTCTCCGGGCACACCGGATGGGCAAGACGTCGGGTTAGCTGAGACCCTGGTTGCCCAAGGGGCGCCGGACATCGCCCAGGTTGGACCAACACTCAGAGGAACACTGGCATGGGGGGTTAAATAAAGATGACCCTCGGGTTTGCAAATCCCTAGGGAAAAGTTTAGGTTAATGTTAGGCAAATGTTAAAACCAAGGTTGGGCCTTGCTGGAGGAGTTTTATTCAAAGCAAACTATCAAGGGGGTCCCATAACCCCAACCGCGTAAGGAACGCAAAAATCAAGGAACATAACACCGGTATGACGGAAACTAGGGCGGCAAGAATGGAACAAAACACCGAGCAAAAGGCCAAGCCTTCCACCCTTTGCCAAGTATATATATGCATTAATTAAAACAAGAGATAGTGTGATATCCCAACATATCCATGTTCCAATATAGAACAACCTGTAAGGCACCTGCAACTAGCAACGCTATAAGAGGGGCTGAGCAAAAGCGGTAACTTAGCCAAACAACGGTTTGCTAGGAAGGTGGGTTAGAGGCTTGACATGGCAATATGGGAGGCATGATAAACAAGTGGTAGGTAGCACGACATAGCGATAGAACGAACAACTAGTAAGCAAATATAGAAGTGATATTGAGGGTAATGGTCATCTTGCGTGCAAAGTTCTTAGAGTTGTTGAAAGCTTGCTCCTCGTTAGCGTACTCAACAGGTTCCTCCTTCACAAACTCGTCTCCCGGCTCTACCCAAAGCAAGAACACAAGCAACAACAATCGATCATGGTGCAATGCTCAAACAACATGATGCAAGACATGGCATGGAATGCAAGGTATGATGTGCAATGCATATGGGTACCCCGGAAGGGAAAACATGATCAAGGCATCAACTTGGAAAACCAAGTATGCCATTGGAAAGAGTGAGTGATTTCGGTCGAAATCGATATAAGGATCACCGGAAATGGATGCGCGGTTTGCAAATGACAAGCAAAACAAGAATGATGCAAATCTGCAATTAACAGCATCATAGCACTTAGAATGCAACAAGAAACTATGCTAACACACTCAAACATAGCAACAAAGCACATGAACATAAAGTATAGGTGAAGCTCTACAAATTATGAATATTGAGCTCCTGCTAGAACTCACTAGAACAATCCTAAAATAGCATGGCCAAAATGCAAATGATATCAGCTTCACAGACTTAGAAAAATACTAAACATGTCAAAACAGCATCAGGTATCAATGTTTAGAGCTAGCAAACAACATGCTACAGGAACATATCATGGAAAACAAAGGCATTGCATGCTAGTACTAAAGGCATAGAACAAAACTCCCTTAATGAACTTTAACCAAAGATGCATGGAAAATATGGTAGCACACATGCAAACATGGCAAGTTATATGATCAGTTTCAGACTTAGAAGAAAAACATGACATGCCAGAAACAGATTCATGATAGCAACTTTGCAAGCTCATGCCACTCACCATAGAGCATTTCATGACATCACAAGGAAACCAACAGAAAGTAGACATATGCATGAAGCTAAACATGGCAAGAGCAAGTTCATAGGATGCATGCATCACTAGCAAAACTGAATCGCATGTTAAAAATTGGCCAGCAAAAATATTTAGCAAATGTAGAGCATGGGAATGACAAGCTAGAGTACTCCATAATTTCAACTAGAGGCATGAATGGATAGATCAATACCACATCTACAAAACACTCTTACAGATCTACCTCAAAATGTGCATGGATCTACTGGTAGCAACAAGTTTAAATAGCATCAAAATGTAACAAGAAATGACTTGGCAAAATAACAGTGTCTGAAAATGGCAACATCGCATAGCCTACTTTGCATGCTTGCGCTAGTCACCACAGAGCTCACAAAAATACAAAACTTTCACCACTGCAAATATGGCATGGAGATGCTCCAAAAATAAATAGACATCATTGTAACACCCACAATGCGGCTATATCTCCCACGTGTCAGGGCACGACTTAGAGGCATGGCCACATGGTAGGTTTGTCGCAAGAGGGGTAATCTTCACACAATCCCCTGTACTGAATAAGAAAGGGATAAAGAGTTGGCTTACAATCGCCACTTCACACAAATACAAGTTAAACATACAACATCCAGATTACAATCAAGGTCCGACTACGGAACCAAAATAAAAGAAGACAACCCCAAATGCTAGATCCACGATCATCCCAACTGGGCTCCACTACTGATCAATAGGAAACAAAACAACACAACGAACAAGATCTTCAAAGAGCTCCTACTTGAGCTCGGTTGCGTCATCTACACTGATATCATTGGCACCTGCAACTGTTTGGAAGTATCTGTGAGTCACGAGGACTCAGCAATCTCACACCCGCGAGATCAAGACTATTTAAGCTTATGGGTAGGATAGGGTAATGAGGTGGAGCTGCAGCAAGCACTAAGCAGATATGGTGGCTAACATACGCAAATAAGAGCGAGAAGAGAAGCAACGCAACGGTTGTGAACTAGAAGTGATCAAGAAGTGATCCTAAAACTACTTACGTTCAATCATAACACAAAAACCGTGTTCACTTCCCGGACTCCGCCGAGAAGAGACCATCACGGCTACACACGCGGTTGATGCATTTTAATTAAGTTAAGTGTCAAGTTCTCTACAACCGGACATTAACAAATTCCCATCTACCCATAACCGCGGGCATGGCTTTTGAAAGTTCAAATCCTGCAGGGGTGTCCCAACTTAGCCCATCACAAGCTCTCACGGTCAACGAAGGATATTCCTTCTCCCGGAAGACCCAACCAGTCTCGGAATCCCGGTTACAAGACATTTCGACAAAGGTAAAACAAGACCAGCAAAGCCACTCGATGTGCCGACAATCTCGATAGGAGTCGCACATATCTCGTTCTCAAGGAAACACCAGATGAGACTAGCTACGAGTAAAACCAAACCTCAAGTTTCCCCGAGGTGGCCCCGTAGGCAGCTCGGTTCGGACCAACACTTAGACAAGCACTCGCCCGGGGGGTTTAAAATAAAGATGACCCTCAGGTTGGCCGACCCAAGGGAAAGGTATAGGTTGTTAGGCAAATATAAAACCAAGGTTGGTCCTTGCTGGAGGAGTTTTATTCAAAGCGAACTGTCAAGGGGTTCCCATAACATCCAACCGCATAAGGAACACAAAATCAAGGAACATAACAATGGTATGACGGAAACTAGGGCGGCAAGAGTGGAACAAAACACCAGGCATAAGGCCGAGCCTTCCACCCTTTACCAAGTATATAGATGCATTAATTAAAATAAGAGATATTGTGATATCCCAACATATCCATGTTCCAACATGGAACAAACTTCAACTTCACCTGCAACTAACAACGCTATAAGAGGGGCTGAGCAAAGCGGTAACTTAGCCAAACAACGGTTTGCTAGGAAGGTGGGTTAGAGGCTTGACATGGCAATATGGGATGCATGATATAACAAGTGGTAGGTAGCGTGATAACCCACAAGTATAGGGGATCGCAATAGTTTTCGAGGGTAGAGTATTCCACCCAAATTTATTGATTCGACACAAGGGGAGCCAAAGAATATTCTCAAGTATTAGCAGCTGAGTTGTCAATTCAACCACACCTGCAAAATTAATATCTGCAGCAAAGTGTTTAGTAGCAAAGTAATATGATAGTGGTGATAACGGTAGCAAAAGGTAACAGTAGTAAAAGTAATGTTTTTGGTATCTTGTAGTGATGATAGCAATAGCAACAGGAAAGTAAATAAGCGAAGAACAATATATGGAAAGCTCGGAGGCAATGGATTGGTGATGGAGAATTATGCTGGATGCGATTCATCATGTAACAGTCATAACCTAGGGTGACACAGAACTAGCTCCAGTTCATTGATAGAATGTAGGCATGTATTCCGAATATAGTCATACGTGCTTATGGAAAAGAACTTGCGTGACATCTTTTGTCCTACCCTCCCGTGGCAGCGGGGTCCTTACGGAAACTAAGGGATATTAAGGCCTCCTTTTAATAGAGAACCGGAACAAAGCATTAACACATAGTGAATACATGAACTCGTCAAACTACGGTCATCACCGGTAAGTATCCCGATTATTGTCACTTCGGGGTTAACGGATCATAACACATAATAGGTGGCTATAGACTTGCAAGATAGGATCAAGAACACTCATATATTGATGAAAACATAGTAGGTTCAGATCTGAAATCATGGCACTCGGGCCCTAGTGACAAGCATTAAGCATAGCAAAGTCATAGCAACATCAATCTCAGAACATAGTGGACACTAGGGATCAAACCCTAACAAAACTAACTCGATTACATGATAGATCCCATCCAACCCATCACCGTCCAGCAAGCCTACGATGGAATTACTCACACACGGCGGTGAGCATCATGAAATTGGTGATGGAGGATGGTTGATGATGACGATGGCGACGGATTCCCCTCTCCGGAGCGCCGAACGGACTCCAGATCAGCCCTCCCGAGAGGCTTTAGGGCTTGGCGGAAGCTCCGTATTGTAAAACACGATGATTTATTCTCCTTGATTTTTTTCTCATCGAAACTCAATATATGGAGGTGGATTTGGAGTCAGAGAGGCAACAGGGGGGCCACGAGGTAAGGGGCACGCCCTAGGGGGGCAAGCGCGCCCCCCACCCTCGTGGCAAGACGGTAGGCCCCCTGGCCTTCATCTTTGGCAGGTACTTTTCTTATTTTCTGAAAAGTGTCTCCATGAAGTTTCAGGTCATTCCGAGAACGTTTGCTCCTGCACATAAATAACACCGTGGTAATTCTGCTGAAAACAACGTCAGTCCGGGTTAGTTCCATTCAAATCATGCAAGTTAGAGTCCAAAACAAGGGAAAAAGTGTTTGGAAAAGTAGATACATTGGAGATGTATCAACTCCCCCAAGCTTAAACCTTTGCTTCTCCTCAAGCAATTCAGTTGACAAACTTAAAGTGATAAAGAAAAACTTTTACAAACTCTGTTTGCTCTTGTTGTTGTAAATATGTAAAGCCAGCATTCAAGTTTTCATCAAAGATTATAACTAACCACATTCACAATAATGCATAGGTCTCAAGTTTACTCATATCAATAGCATAATCAACTAGCGAGCCATAATAATAAAACTCGAATGACAACACTTTCTCAAAACAATCATAATATGATATAACAGGATGGTATCTCTCTAGCCCTTTCTGAGACCACAAAACATAAATGCAGAGCACCTTTAAAGACCAAGGACTGACTAGACATTGTAATTCATGGTAAAAGAGATCCAGTCAAGTCATACTCAATGTAAACTAACAGTAATGAATGCAAATGACAGCGGTGCTCTCCAACTGGTGCTTTTCAATAAGAGGATGATGACTCGGCATAAAAGTAAATAGATAGGCCCTTCGCAGAGGGAAGCAGGGATTTGTAGAGGTGCCAGAGCTCGGTTTTGAAATAGAGGTGAATAATATTTTGAGCTATATACTTTCATTGTCAACATAACAACCAAGGGATGGCGATATCTTCCATGCTACACACATTATAGGCGGTTCCCAAACAGAATGGTAAAGTTTATACTCCCCCTTCCACCACAAGCATCAATCCATGGCTTTCTCGAAACAACGAGTGCCTCCAACTAACAAGAGTCCCAGGGGGAGTTTTGTTTGCAATTATTTTGATTTAGTTTGCATAAAGCATGGGCCTGGGCATCCCGGTGACCAGCCATTTATCTCGTGAGTGAGGAGCGGAGTCCACTCCTCTTGAGAATAACCCACCTAACATGGAAGATACAGACAACCCTAGTTGATACATGAGCTATTCGAGCATATAAAACATGATATTTATTTGAAGGTTTAGAGTTTGGCACATACAAATTTACTTGGAACGGCAGGTAGATACCGTATATAGGTAGGTATAGTGGACTCATGTGGAATAACTTTGGGGTTTAAGGGATTGGATGCACAAGCAGTATTCCCGCTTAGTACAGGTGAAGACTAGCAAAAGACTGGGAAGCGACCAGCTAGAGAGCGACAATAGTCATGAACATGCATTAAAATTAATCAACACCGAATGCAAGCATGAGTAGGATATAATCCACCATGAACATAAATATCGTGAAGGCTATGTTGATTTTGTTTCAACTACATGCGTGAACATGTGCCAAGTCAAGTCACTTAAATCATTCAGAGGAGGATACCACCTATCATACCACATCATAACCATTTTAATAGCATGTTGGCACGCAAGGTAAACCATTATAACTCATAGCTAATCAAGCATGGCACAAGAAACTATGATCTCTAATTGTCATTGCAAACATGTTTATTCATAATAGGCTGAATCAGGAACGATGAACTAATCATATTTACAAAAACAAAAGAGGTCGAGTTCATACCAGCTTTTCTCATCTCAGTCAGTCCATCATATATCATCATAATTGCCTTTCACTTGCACGACCGAATAGTGTGAATAATAATAATAGTGCATGTGCATTGGACTAAGCTGGAATCTGCAGGCATTCAATAAACAGGAGAAGACAAGGCAATATGGGCTCTTTTGTCAGATCAACAATTATGCATATAAGAGCCACTTCAACAATTTAATTATGGTCTTCTCCTATCGACCCCCAAAGAAAAGAAAAGAAATAAAACAATTTACACGGGAAAGCTCCCAACAAGCAAAAGAAGAACAGGAAATATTTTTGGGTTTTCTTTTTAGTTACTACTACAAGCATGGAAATTAAATTGATTAAAAGCTACAACTAATTTTTTTTGTTTTTCTTAAGGTTTATTAAACACACAAGAAGAAAGCATAAAAAGGTAAAATAAACTAGCATGGATGATACAATGAAAAAGTATGAGCACCGACATCTAGCAATGAGTGCGTGAGCATAAATGTAATGTCGGTGGGAAATACGTACTCCCCCAAGCTTAGGCTTTTGGCCTAAGTTGGTCTATGGCCATGGCTGGCCTGGCGGATATCCATAATAGTAGCTAGGGTCGTACTATGATGTAGAAGAGGAAGGCTCCGATTGCCACTGGCTGACAATCATCTCCGGATCCCACTGATAATTAGACTGTCGTGAAGGATCAAATTGTGGTTCCGGCTCTGGCTCCTCGGCTGGTGCAGGGTTCCGGTAGGCGTGGATAGCCGTCAATGGAACAAGGTACGGGCCTACAGTCAAATCAAACAAAGAAGGAGCAGACAAGGTAATAGTCTTAGGATGATGTTTATTAAAGAACAATTGATATTTAAGCTCTCCTTACCTATTCTTAACAATAAAATCATGTGCTACCATACTTTTATAATCCAGATAAACACGAGGCAACACTTTTTCTTCCTTCTCAGCATGCCTAATAGGTATGTTAAAATGTGCAGCTAGGCGTGTAGCATAGATGCCTCCAAAGATGGGGCCCTTGGTACGGTTCAGACTTAACCGTTTGGCAATAATGCCGCCCATACTAAAAGAGTTATCACCGTATAAACCATGGTGCAAAATAATAATATCAGGGATACTCAGGTTTCCACAGTTTCCGCGACCAATTAAGCAACGACTAGCAAATAATGCAAAATAACGTAAAACAGGAAAGTGTATGCTAGTGATTCATGCATCGGAAACATTCCTTGTTTCCCCTACAGTGATAGTGTCAATAAATCCCTCCACATCATCACGATGTGGTTCTTCTGTATTGCCCTCAAAAGGGACTTAACAAATCTGACAGAAATCATAAAGTGACATCTCCTTATGCTCATCATATAAATGAAACTCCACCGTAGGTGGTGAGTTCCTAGAATGAAAATGAAAGTTTTGCACAAAGGTATTTGTGAGCAAGAGAGACTGATCGCATTGGTCGTGGAGGAAGGCGGTAAGGCCTGCAGTCTGAGCCAATTCATGAAAATCTTCATAAATCTCGGCTGCTCTCAAGAAATCCTCGGAAGGCCATTCACATGCCCGAACCTCCGTGGTGCAAGGCAGATTATACTTAGGCTTCGGTGCCTTTTCCTTCGAGCTTTGGCTCGATGAGCCCCTCAAAAGTCTCCTCATCATTTTCTGAAAAATTCTGAAATTTTTAGTAACTTCAAAATAAAAGTAAACCAAACTCAATAATATTGATAGCAACTACTCCTACAAGTGCCTAGGGCCTATATCATGCATCAAAACTACTTTTGACCATATAAATTTGACATGCAAGCTCAAGAACAGGGTCACCTAAGCAGCAAAAAATTGCAATGAATAAAGCACTAGAACAAAAACTAATTGGACCAATGGAGGAGTCACATACCAAGGAACAATCTCCCCAAGCAGTTTTGTGAGAGGTGCTTTGAGCAAGGAGATCGAAAATGGCAGCAAAACGAACTTGGACTCGGGTTTGAGCTGGTTATTCGTGTTTGGGGGAGGAAGATGAAGTGTATGCGTGAAAGGATAAGTGGAGGAGGGCCACCGTGGGCCCACGAGGCAGGGGCGCGCCCTCCACCCTCGTGGCAAGGTGGTTGGCCCCCCTGGTGTGTTCTTAGTTCCATAAATCCGCAAATATTCTAGAAAAATCATATTTAATTTTCAGGGCATTTGGAGAACTTTTATTTTTGAGGTATTTTTATATTGCACGGATAATCAGATAACAGATAGAAAATATTTATTTTATTTTATTTAATGTAAATAACAGAAAGTAAAAGTGGGGTGCAGAAGGTTGTGCCTTCTAGTTTCATCCATCTCATGGTCATCAAAAGGAATCCACTAACAAGGTTGATCAAGTCTTGTTAACGAACCCATTCCGAATAACATGGAACCGGAGAAATTTCGAATAACACTATGTTACCTCAACGGGGATATGCACATCCCCAATAATAAGAATATCATATTTCTTCTTGACGGTAGGAAGAGGAAACCTCCTAATATAATCGATGGAATTTTTCCAATAGAATTGATACTGTGAACTTGAGGTTGTTTCCTCGGAAAGTGTACCGTATGCTCATTACCATTAACATGAAAAGTGACATTGCCTTTAGTGCAATCAATAACAGCCCCTGCAGTATTCAAAAAGGGTCTTCCAAGAATAATAGACATACTATCGTCCTCGGGAATATCAAGAATAACAAAGTCCGTTAAAATAGTAACATTTGCAACTACAACAGGCACATCCTCACAAATACCGACAGGTATAGCAATTGATCTATCAGCCATTTGCAAAGATATTTCAGTAGGTGTCAACTTATTCAAATCAAGTCTACTATATAAAGAGAGAGGCATAACACTAACACCGGCTCCAAGATCACATAAAGCAGTTTTAACATAGTTTCTTTTAATGGAGCAAGGTATAGTGCGTACTCCTGGATCTCCAAGTTTCTTTGGTATTCCACCCTTAAAAGTATAATTAGCAAGCATGGTGGAAATTTCAGCTTCCGGTATCTTTCTTTTATTTGTAATAATATCTTTCATGTACTTAGCATAAGGATTAGTTTTGAGCATATCAGTTAATCGCATACGCAAAAATATAGGTCTAATCATTTCAGCAAAGCACTCAAAATCGTCATCATCCTTTTTCTTGGATGGTTTGGGAGGAAAAGGCATGGGTTTTTGAACCCATGGTTCTCTTTCTTTACCATGTTTCCTAGCAACAAAGTCTTTCTTATCATAACATTGATTCTTTGATTGTGGGTTATCAAGATCAACAGCAGGTTCAATTTCTATGTCATTATCATTAACATTACCACTAGTTTCAGTTTCATTACCAGGTTGTGTTTCAGCATCAGAAATAGAAATGTCATTTGGATTCTCAGGTGTTTCAACAAAAGGATCACTAGAAGCATGCAAAGTCCTATCATTTTTCTTTTTCTTCCTTTTAGAAGAACTAGGTGCATCTAAATTAGTTCTCTGAGAATCTTGCTCAATTCTCTTAGGATGGCCTTCAGGATACAAAGGTTCCTGAGTCATTCTACCAGTTCTAGTAGCCACTCTAATAGCATAATCATTATCTTTACTATTCAATTCATTGAGCGAATCATTTTGAGCTTTAAGTACTTGTTATACTTGAGTGGTAACCATAGAAGCATGTTTACTAATAAGTTTAAGCTCACTTTTAACGTTAGCCATATAATCACCCAAGTGTCCAAGCATATTTGAATTGTATTTTAATTTTCTACCAAAATAAGCATTAAAATCTTCTTGCTTAGCAATAAATTTATCAAACTCATCTAAGCATGGGCTAGCAATTTTAGTAAATGGGATTACAGCTTTATCATATCTATAGAGAGAATTTGCCTTTACTACCTGTGTCGGGTTATCAAGACCATGAGTTTCTTCAATAGGTAATGGATTAAGATTATATGTTTCTTCAACAGGCGGTAAATTAAGACCATGTATTTCTTCAATAGGAGGTAAATTCTTAACATCTTCAGCTTTAATACCCTTTTCTTTCATAGATTTCTTTGCCTCTTGCATATCTTCAGGACTGAGAAATAGAATACCCCTCTTCTTCGGAGTTGGTTTAGGAATAGGCTCAGGAATTGGCTCCAGAGGTGTCCAATTATTTTCATTTGTCAACATATTATTCAATAGAATTTCAGGTTCATCCGGTGTTCATTCCCTAAAAATAGAACCAGCACAACTATCTAGGTAATCTCTGGAGGCATCGGTTAGTCCATTATAAAAGATATCAAGTATTTCATTTTTCTTAAGAGGATGATCAGGCAAAGCATTAAGTAATTGGAGAAGCCTCCCCCAAGCTTGTGGGAGACTCTCTTCTTCAATTTGCACAAAATTATATATATCCCTTAAAGCAGCTTGTTTCTTATGAGCAGGGAAATATTTAGCAAAGAAGTAATAAAACATATCCTGGAGACTACACACACAACCAGGATCAAGAGAATTAAACCATATCTTAGCATCACCCTTTAATGAGAACGGAAATATTTTAAGGATGTAAAAGTAGCGAGTTCTCTCATCTTTAGTAAACAGGGTGGCTATATCATTTAATTTAGTAAGATGTGCCACAACAATTTCAGATTCATAACCATGAAAAGGATCAGATTCAACCAAAAGTAATTATATCAGGATCAACAGAAAATTCATAATCCTTATCAGTAACAAAGATAGGTGAAGTAGCAAAAGTAGAGTCAGGTTTCATTCTAGCATTTAGAGATTGCTTACTCCATTTAGCTAATAATTTTTTAAGTTCAGTTCTATTTCTGTAAGCTAAAATAGCTAAAGAAGCATCTTGATCAAAAACATAACTCTTAGGGATGGCAAGTGGTTCTTCATCATCACTTTCATCAGTATCATCAGATTCAATATTTTCAATTTCTCTAGCCCTAGCAAGTTGTTCATCAAGAAAAGCACTAAGTGGCACAGTAGTATCAGGCATAAGGTAGTTTCATCACAAGTATCATGCATAGCAGAAGCGGCATCATCAATAACATGCGACATATCAGAACGAATAACAGAAGTAGCTGTAGGTGTCGCAAGCTTACTCAAAACAAAAGATGAATCAAGTGCAGAGCTAGATGGCAGTTCCTTACCTCTCCTCGTAGTTGAGGGATAGATCTTGGTTTTTGGATCTCTCAAGTTGTTCATAATGATAAGCAGATATATATCCCAAGTGACTCAAAGAATAGAGCTATGCTCCCCGACAACCACGCCAGAAAATAGTCTGGATAACCCGCAAGTATAGGGGATCGCAACAGTTTTCGAGGGTAGAGTATTCAAACCAAATTTATTGATTCGACACAAGGGGAGCCAAAGAATATTCTCAAGTATTAGCAGCTGAGTAGTCAATTCAACCACACCTGCAAAATTAATATCTGCAGCAAAGTGTTTAGTAGCAAAGTAATATGATAGTGGTGATAACGGTAGCAAAAGGTAACAGTAGTAAAAGTAATGTTTTTGGTATTTTGTAGTGATGATAGCAATAGCAACGGAAAAGTAAATAAGCGAAGAACAATATATGGAAAGCTCGTAGGCAATGGATCGATGATGGAGAATTATACCGGATGTGGTTCATCATGTAACAGTCATAACCTAGGGTGACACAGAACTAGCTCCAGTTCACTGATATAATGTAGGCATGTATTCCGAATATAGTCATGCGTGCTTATGGAAAAGAACTTGCATGACATCTTTTGTCCTATCCTCCCGTGGCAGCGGGGTCCTTACGAAAACTAAGGGATATTAAGGCCTCCTTTTAATAGAGAACCGGAACAAAGCATTAACACATAGTGAATACATGAACTCCTCAAACTACGGTCATCACCGGTAAGTATCCCGATTATTGTCACTTCAGGGTTAACGGATCATAACACATAATAGGTGACTATAGACTTGCAAGATAGGATCAAGAACACTCATATATTGATCAAAATATAATAGGTTCAGATCTGAAATCATGGCACTCGGGCACTAGTGACAAGCATTAAGCATAGCAAAGTCATAGCAACATCAATCTCAAAACATAGTGAACACTAGGGATCAAACCCTAACAAAACTAACTCGATTACATGATAGATCCCATCCAACCCATCACCGTACAGCAAGCCTACGATGGAATTACTCACGCACGGCGATGAGCATCATGAAATTGGTGATGGAGGATGGTTGATGATGACGATGGCGACGGATTCCCCTCTCCGGAGCCCCGAACGGACTCCATATCAGCCCTCCCGAGAGGTTTTAGGGCTTGGCAGTGGCTCTGTATCGTAAAACGCGATGATTTCTTCTCCTTTAATTTTTCTCATCGAAACTCAATATATGGAGGTGGAGTTGGAGTCGGAGAGGCAACAGGGGGCCACGACGTAGGGGGGCGTGCCCCCCACCCTCGTGGCAAGACGGTGGCCCCCTGGCCTTCATATTTGGCAGGTATTTTTCTTATTTTCTGAAAAGTGTCTCGGTGAAGTTTCAGGTCATTCTGAGATCGTTTGCTCCTGCACAAAAATAACACCATGGTAATTCTGCTGAAAACAGTGTCAGTCCGGGTTAGTTCCATCAAATCATGCAAGTTGGAGTCCAAAACAAGGGCAAAAGTGTTTGGAAAAGTAGATGCGTTGGAGACATATCATAGCGCGGCATAGCGATAGAACGAACAACTAGCAAGCAAAGATAGAAGTGATTTCGAGGGTATGGTCATCTTGCATGAGATCCCGCAAGGAAGAAGAACGAGTCCATGAAGGAGACACACGGACGAAGTCGAACGAATCCTCACAAACGCGACGTTATCGGAACTAACCCGAAGAAGCAACACTGGAAAGAAGCAAACAACATAGTAAACAACCATCACATAAGCATGCCATGATGCACAACCAAGTATGATGCATGTCCGGTTTAAAGAGGCATGGCATGGCAAAGTGCACAAACAATACCACAAATTAAGTGGAACTCAATATGCAACGAGTCAATATGCAACGAGTTGCATATTGACGGAACACCATATTCAAGTTATTTAGTTCGATCCCGTTTATGTACCCAAGAATATTAAATGTTGATTAACATGGCAAGAGGTGAAGCAAAAGAAAACTACCGATCTAGGCAAGTTTAAATGAGGCCAGAACAACAAGCAACAAATCCGGAAAATCCTCATATGCAAATTATGGATTTGGTATTGTTCTTCCCTAAACCATATTTTAGAGTTGTTAAACATGCAAGATGAGTGCACCATGTTAAACTAGGCATTTTTCTACCCTATTTACATAAAAAGTTTATTAAAATGGAGCTACTATTATTTAGTTATGAATTAAAGCATTTTAGCATGGCATTTAAGCAAATTTAATCAAACAACATCTTAAACATTTCAAACATGGATGAAAGTTTAATATTATGAAACTAGACAAAATTCTAAGCATTTTACATATATGAAACATTTTAATACGATGCACGGTTGGTGAGTTATGATATGCATGAAGTTGGAGGGGTTTTCTGCAAAAGTGGTGTTCTCAAGAAATTAAAAAAATCATCCTGGCAGGGAAAAAACATCATGGGCCAGATCTGAGGAAAACTGGGTTGGGGGAGCTGCTGGTTGCTCACCATGGGCTGGGCCCAGTCAGTGAGGAGGCAGGCTGGAAGGGGTGTTGGGTGGGCTGAACAGGGACGAGGCCCACGAGGCCGGGTCAACGGGCGCAGGGACGCTCCCTCCCGTCGTGCTCATGCCCGAGAGGGGGAAGGGGCGCCGGTGGTGATGGCTTGCAGGCAGCGGGGCCGCGTGGACCAGGAGGAAGGTCGCCGGCGAGCACATGGCGGGGCGGATCCGGCCGAATTCCGCCAGATCCGGGCGGTGGGGCAGCAAAATGGGGCCGGCGGCGAGCTCTGAGCTCCTGCTCCCGAACATGGCGAAAAGAGAGAGAGATTAGGGTTAGGAGGAGAAGGATATGGGGAAGGGAGCGATGGTCGGCGACCTAGGTGGCGGCGGAGCACGACGAGACGACGCCGGGATCCTCGGGGAAGAGGAGCGGACGGGCGACGACGAGCGCTCTCGATCCCCTCTGGATCGAGCGGGAGCAACGAGACGGCTGGGTCGGAGCCAGCGGCGCGGTGGGTGCGGTCGAGCCCGGGCGGGCCAGTTGCACCGGGCCGCGCGGGGTGTGGAGGTGGAGTGGACGAGGTGGCAGCACGCAGTTGGCTGGGAACAGCTGAAGCGGCGGCGTTGGCGATTGGTGGCGCGCCAAGTGGCGGGAACACGGTGGCTGGCGGCTGCGGGGATCCCGAGGGGAAGGCTAGAAGTAGGTGGAGGGGGTTTAGGGTTCCAAAATGGCAATGGGCTGTTTAAATAGGAAAAGGGGGGGTTAGGATTAGGGTTTGGAGGGGTTTTCCTCCGTCTCGGAGCCGTTCGATCGCCACTGGACGGTCCGGAGTAGAGGGGGTAGGTAGGTGGGCTAGATGGACTGTGAAGAAGGGCTTGGGCTGAGAGGAAAGAGGGGGAATGCAGCCCGGCAACTGTTTCCGGAGACCGAAAACGTCCGACGATAGACCGACTATAATGTCGGTATAGTTTAACGGTTGGGCTATCAAACGAGCTCCGAATGCGATGAAACTTGGCGTGCGGCCTACTGACAACAAAACAACACCGCACGCCAACTTTCATCCCATTCCAAGAACATTTTTCGGCCATTTATAAAATATTACTACGGACGTGCCGCGGGCGCGTGCAAGTGTGCCTGAGCTCAGAACGGACAACGGAAGGAACTAAGAGACCGGGACGGATGCAAGTTTTGAAAATATGATGATGCAATGCACATGATGACATGGCAAGATTCAACATGCAAGCAAATGACAAGGCAACAACAGCGAATAACTGGAAGACACCTGGCGCAACTGTCTCGGGGCGTTACAACAATCCATACAAGAGGATCTTGTCCCGAGATCTAGGATGGCACCGGAGGGAAATGGAAGAGGAAGAGAGGAGGTAAATCTAAGTTGCTTCTTTGGCAAATGAGTGAAACCAAAGAACCTTGAGAGGTTGAACAAATTTAAAGAACAAAACAATGAAGATGAACAAAGTTCAAAACACTCCGTTAGAAAAGAGGAACAAGGAACATTACGGGAACCTTGTAGGTTGAAAGACATGAGAAATGGGTTGCAATGGACAAAAATTACATGCAAGCACTCCGGTAGAAATGAGATGTACAAGGAATGATAACGATTAATTACGACAACACTCCGGTTGAAAGAAGATAGAGAAGGAATAAGAATGATATAAATTGGGCAGCACTCTGACGATAAATGGAAGGAATTGAACATGAACTTGACAAGATGAGAGGATAGTTGATGAAATCAGCAACACACTGCCTCTGGAACTATTGAGATAAAGGCACAATGGGTAAGAAAGATTTCAGACAACACTCTGGTTGAGAAGGGAGGCAAAACTTGACAGAATGGGAAGAACTTGAAAAGAGGGCACGGCACTCCCGTTAAATGGATAAGCACGAAAAAAAACATGGTCCTCACAATCTGAGATGATGAGTGAAGAGAGGAACATCACAATTCCTATGGAAGGAAGAATGGAAGATATATCATTGAAATAACAAAATGGAAAAGAAAATGCCAACTTCCACCACAAATGAACTAGGAAAGCACTCTTCCAAGAAGGTTATATGGAGTTGTTGGAAAACCAACAACGAAAAGAATAAGCTTGTAGTGGGCTTATGGAAACATCTCAAAATTATGAGGTTACGACCTGCCACTCACGGGAAAAGATCTGATTGCGAGCTAGAAAAGATAGAAAGCTTTTTCCACCGAGGTGATAAGAAAACTTGGATCATAGGTAATCATCACAACGAGCAACATTCCCAATGGAAGGCTTTAGGTGAAATATAACCCAAGATAACTCCAAAGAAGAGATTGATGGATAGCAAAGGATCTCATGAACAAATTGAAAAATGATGGCTTTAAAATATGTCATTCCAGACAACTTGTGAATCATGAACCACGAAGGGAGATTGTCAATAATGATATACACCATCTCAAAAGATAAGATAGAAAGAATTGCACTGCAGAATGCAAGATGAAGAATACTTGAGCTCCTTTGAAAAGAATCTCGATGAACACTTCGAGAAGGAATTAACTCCTTGATGAACCACCATGTAGAACCTCCATGAAGAACTCTGGTAATAAAAGAATGATCAAAAGAAGTGAAGGATGAAGAGAATAAGATCGAAGCCTTGCAATGATTAGATGGAGCTTTGAAATGATATAATTGAAATAACTTGGAGCTCCGGAAAAGAAAGATGAACAAATGAAATAAAGAATTTTATTGAACCTCCGGAATAAGGAATTAATTGCTTGAAAGAAAACAAGAATAAGAATTACATTATGCTTATCCTTCATCAATTAAATTGATGACAAGAAACGGATTTGGCATACTACTTATTCTCGTAGAACGGATTAAGATAGTTATGGCGCAAACTTGGGAAGGTCTTCAACGAATCGCCGGTAGGATTTGGAAACAACGAATGAATTGATATGAAAATGAAGGAAGAAGAATCTTGGACGAACCACCGTAAGAATTGAAAATGACTTAGGAAAACATAAAGAAACAACTGGAAGAATTAGAAAACGTATTGAAGATACTTGAGGGAATTTAGATACATGAGAATGAAGAGATCATGAGCTGACTACATATTACTTGAATGATGCACCGGTAAGATTTGGAGAACGAGAACTGAAAGCTGGGAATGAATAATTATGAGATGATGGGCTCCGGAGAATCAAACTGAAAAGACTCTTGAATTGCTCCGGATGGGTGAAAATAATTCCCACAATTGAAAACAATTATGAGAGGATTGCATCAAGCTAGAACTTCGCATCTTTGAGTGAAACAGATAAGATTTGGAGGAAAAACTCTTCTTCGGTCTTCAAATGTTGAGAATGACGAGAAGAAACACCACCATGACTTGTTGAGATACTCTGGGATGAATAATAGAAAGGTTGACCAACGTTGAAAGAATTTGAAAGATCTTGATACATTTGACTGATGACAATTCATTCTTACGTCAAACTTTGAAATGAATTTGAAAATGACTCCAAAAAAATTAGAAGAGTCAGGTAAGATCCTGGGAAAAGACCTGTGGGTTAGGGCCCACTCAAAAGATACACCGTTGAATGATTTGAAGAGAGATTGCACCGGTTGAATAAAATAACTTGAATGAGATAACAGCCTCGAGACAGCTTGAACGGAATTAGGAATGGAAACGCGGATCTTCTGAGATATCTTCAGCACTCCGAAACAAATGAATAGTGATAAGTGAATGATTAAGAGGTGCACCGGCATGAGAAAACATTTGAAACGAGGAAAAGGATATGATCAACACTGAAAACTTGAATTGAAGCCACCGGAGAAGATAAAAGAAACTAAGAATGATGAACTTGTATAGCATCTTCATGAGAACCATCGGGTAAGAACATTGATTGAAAAGAATGAAGATACTTCACATCCATAAGATGGATACTTGATTAAGAAATCAGAGTCCTTGACGAAAAAGGGTGGGAGGGCGGGAAAACAAAGGCAGCTTGGGACAGATGAAATGAGCACCGTTGAGAAGAACTGATAATTGATCTTGCGGATGTTGAAATGATCGGATCCACTTGACGAGAAACACGCCGGATGAAAAAGGATTGACATGACAATCTCGATTATCAAGAAGGATTGGTATTCACATAGAAGTATGAGAACATAGCTTAGGAAAGGTATGGAATCAACACTTGACATTAAAGCACCTCGAATACCACAACTCAAAACAAAACAAAGGATTGGCTTGCAAAATAAGCCGGAACAAACATATGATAGACCCCATATCGTATCATGTGTCTGTTGGAAAGATATCCTACGAGCTACTTGAATTCCCACTTATAAACTCCCGAAACTTTCTGGTTATGCAATCAGGTGTTGGGGATACAGGGGAAGCATAATATCTCACCAAAAACTAGCAAATCCTACATCCAGATGTATCCATCCTTCAACACATAACCAAGAAACCTTCGGAAATCATGTACCTCAACCTTCGAAAAGCATCCGTTATAAGAGTTATGGCAATACTCCCGAACTCCCGCCCCAGTACTGTGTGGCGTCGAGGTTATCTCACCAACAACTGCATAAAAGAGACTTTCAATGTCGGCGAACTCAGGTATTCCAGAACTGCAACGATAAAATTGTGACGACAACACCTCGGAGCTCAACTCCCCGGGAAACTGCCACAACCCCTAAATGTCAGGAGGCACCAAGAACAATGTTCTCGTCACAAGACTATCGGAACAATTCCAAGATACTCGCGTGATCCTAATAAAAATTCATGAAATTTGAGGAGAGAAAAGTCAAAACTCTATGTCGGGAGGCCTCACCACAGTGACGAAGGGACTGAGGAGTAAAAAGAATCCTAATCTCTGATATATATATATATATAATCCTAAGACTCAAAACATTTTATTCTAGACTCAACAACGTCAGCGATTTGATCAAGCAGGGGGCTCCTAAGTCGGGGAAGGCTCTGATTACCAACTTGTAACACCCACAATGCGGCTATATCTCCCACGTGTCGGGGCACGACTTAGAGGCATGGCTGGATGGTAGGTTTGTCGCAAGAGGGGTAATATTCACACAATCCCATGTACTGAATAAGAAAGGGATAAAGAGTTGGCTTACAATCACCACTTCACACAAATACAATTTAAACATACAACATCCAGATTACAATCAAGGTCCGGCTATGGAACCAAAATAAAAGAAGACAACCCCAAATGCTAGATCCCCGATCGTCCCAACTGGGCTCCACTACTGATCAATAGGAAACGAAACAACACAACGAACAAGATCTTCAATGAGCTCCCACTTGAGCTTGGTTGCGTCATCTGCACTGGTATCATCGGCACCTGCAACTGTTTGGAAGTATCCATGAGTCACGAGGACTCAGCAATCTCACACTCGCGAGATCAAGACTATTTAAGCTTATGGGTAGGATAGGGTAATGAGGTGGAGCTGCAGCAAGCACTAAGCATATATGGTGGCTAACATACACAAATAAGAGCGAGAAGAGAAGCAATGCAACAGTCGTGAACTAGAAGTGATCAAGAAGTGATCTTGAAACTACTTACGTTCAATCATAACACAAGAACCGTGTTCACTTCCCGGACTCCGCCGAGAAGAGACCATCACGGCTACACACGCGGTTGATGCATTTTAATTAAGTCAAGTGTCAAGTTCTCTACAACTGAACATTAACAAATTCCCATCTGCCCATAACCGCGGGCACGACTTTCCAAAGTTCAAACCCTGCAGGGGTGTCCCAACTTAGCCCATCACAAGCTCTCACAGTCAACGAAGGATATTCCTTCTCCCAGGAAGACCCGATCAGTCTGGGAATCCCGGTTACAAGACATTTCGACAAAGGTAAAACAAGACCAGCAAAGCCACCCGATGTGCCAACAATCCCGATAGGAGTCGCACATATCTCGTTCTCAGGGAAACAACGGATGAGACTAGCTATGAGTAAAACCAAACCTCAAGTTTCCCCGAGGTGGCCCCGTAGGCAGCTCGGTTCGGACCAACACTTAGACAAGCACTGGCCCGGGGGGTTTAAAATAAAGATGACCCTTGGGTTGGCCGACCCAAGGGAAAGGTATAGGTTGTTAGGCAAATGTAAAACCAAGGTTGGGCCTTGCTGGAGGAGTTTTATTAAAAGCGAACTGTCAAGGGGTTCCCATAACATCCAACCGTGTAAGGAACGCAAAAACAAGGAACATAACAACGGTATGACGGAAACTAGGGCGGCAAGAGTGGAACAAAACACCAGGCATAAGGCCGAGCCTTCCACCATTTACCAAGTATATAGATGCATTAATTAAAATAAGAGATATTGTGATATCCCAACATATCCATGTTCCAACATGGAACAAACTTCAACTTCACCTGCAACTAACAATGCTATAAGAGGGGCTGAGCAAAGCGGTAACTTAGCCAAACAGCGGTTTACTAGGAAGGTGGGTTAGAGGCTTGACATGGCAATATGGGAGGCATGATATAACAAGTGGTAGGTAGCGTGACATAGAGATAGAACGAACAACTAGCAAGCAAAGATAGAAGTGATTTCGAGGGTATGGTCATCTTTCCTGAGATCCCGCAAGGAAGAAGAACGAGTCCATGAAGAAGACACACAGACGAAGTCGAATGAATCTTCACAAACGCGATGTTATCGGAACTAACCCGAAGAAGCAACACCGGAAATAAGCAAACAACATAGTAAACAACCATCACGTAAGCATGGCATGATGCGCAACCAAGTATGATGCATGTCCGGTTTAAAGAGGAATGGCATGGCAAAGTGCACAAACAATACCACAAATTAAGTGGAACTCAATATGCAACGAGTTGCATATTGACAGAACACCACATTCAAGTTATTTAGTTCAATCCCGTTTATGTACCCAAGAATATTAAATGTTGATTAACATGGCAAGAGGTGAAGCAAAAGAAAACTACCTATCTAGGCAAGTTTAAATGAGGCCGGAACAACAAGCAACAAATCCAAAAAATCCTCATATGCAAATTATGGATTTGGTACTGTTCCGCCCTAAACCATATTTTAGATTTGTTAAACATGCAAGATGATTGCACCATGTTAAACTAGGCATTTTCTACCCCATTTACATATAAAGTTTATTAAAAATGGAGGTACAGTTATTTAGTTATGAATTAAAGCATTTTAGCATGGCATTTAAGCAAATTTAATCAAACAACATCTTAAACATTTCAAACATGGATGAAAGTTGCATATTATGAAACTAGACAAAATTCTAAGCAATTTACATATATGAAACATTTTAATACGATGCACAGTTGGTGAGTTATGATATGCATGAAGTTGGAGGGGTTTTCTGCAAAAGTGGTGTTCTCAGGAAATTAGAAAAATCATCCTGGCAAGGAAAAAAACATCACGGGCCAGATCTGAGGCAAACTGGGCTGGGGGAGCTGCTGGTTGCTCACCATGGGCTGGGCCCAGTCAGTGAGGAGGCAGGCTGGAAGGGGTGTTGGGTGGGCCGAACAGGGACGAGGCCCACGAGGCCGGGTCAACGGGCGCAGGGACGCTCCTTCCCGTCGTGCTCACGCCTGAGCAAGGGAAGGGGCACCGGTGGTGGCGGCTTGTAGGCAGCAGGGCCGCACGGACCAGGAGGAAGGTCACCGGCGAGCACATGGCGGGGCGGACCCGGCCGAATTCCGCCAGATCCGGGCAGTGGGGCGGCGAAACGGGGCCGGCGGCGAGCTCTGAGCTCCTGCTCCTGAACATGGCGCACAGTGAGAAAAATATTAGGGTTAGGAGGAGAAGGAGATGGGGAAGGGAGTGGTGGTCGGTGACCTGGGGGGCGGTGGAGCACGGCGAGACAACGCCAGGATCCTCGGGGAAGAGGAGCGGACGGGCGACGACGAGCGCTCTCGATCCCCTCTGGATCGAGCGGGAGGAGCGAGACGGCTGGGTCAGCACCAGCGGCGCGGTGGGTGTGGTCGAGCCCGGGCGGGCCGGCTACGGGATGCGCCGGGCCGCGTGGGGTGGGGAGGTGGAGCGGACGAGGTGGCAGCACGGGGTTGGCTGGGAACAGCTAAAGTAGCAGCGTTGGCGATTGGCGGCGCGCCAAGTGGCGGGAACACGGTGGATGGCGCCGGAATTCAATGAGAAGGTGGCTGGCAGCTGCGGGGATCCCGAGGGGAAGGCTAGAAGTAGGTGGAGGGGGTTTAGGATTCCAAAAATGGCAAGGGGGGGGTGTTTAAATAGGAAAAGGGGGTTAGGATTAGGGTTTGGACGGGTTTTCCTCCGTCTCGGAGCCGTTCGATGGCCATTGGACGGTCCGGAGCGGAGAGGGTAGGTAGGTGGGCTAGATGGACTGTGAAGAAGGGCTTGGGCTGAGAGGAAAGAGGGGGAATGCAGCCCGGCGAATGTTTCCGGAGACCGAAAACGTCCGACGATAGACCGACTATAATGTCGCTATAGTTTAACGGTTGGGCTATCAAACGAGCTCTGAATGCGATGAAACTTGGCGGGCGGCCTACTGACAACAAAACAACACCGCACGCCAACTTTAATCCCATTCCGAGAACATTTTTCGGCCACTTATAAAATATTATTTCGGACGTGCCGCGGGCGCGTGCAAGTGTGCCTGAGCTCAGAACGGACAACAGAAGGAACTGAGAGACCGGGACAGATGCAAGTTTTGAAAACATGATGATGCAATGCACATGATGACATGGAAAGATGCAACACGCAAGCAAATGACAAGGCAACAACAACGAACAACTGGAAGACACCTGGCGCAATTGTCTCGGGGCGTTACAATCATGCCCATAGCATGCACACACAAAATGCAACGAAAATGACAAATCAGCAAGTTATGTTGAATTCTAGCAGACAACATCATATAACACTTTTGCAACGAAGATTAGGGCATCAATATGGACAGTAACATGCATGCAAATGACATTAACATAATAGCATCACGAGACGAACATTTTGATATATCATGCACGCAAAATGGAGTTATGAGCATGGAGATATGGCATGACAAAGTGGCGCACAAAATGTGAGATTTTCAGGGCTTGGACGAAAAATGAGGCCAACCTTCAGATCTAGGGTTCCTGGCGCGGATTCCGAGGATCACTGAGGTCGTCACTGGACTTGGTAGGGGAACGGCGGCCGAAGCTCGAGGAGGGGTCGGTGAGGGGCGGAGCACTGGATCCGGTCGCCGGAGTCCGGTGGCGCGGAGAGGAAGGCGGCGGCGAGGCGCGGGCTTGGCGGCGACGACTCGGTATGGAGGCGCGGATAGCAATGGCGCGATGCCGACAAGGCGACGGAGCTTCGAGCGGTGGCGCACGGCGAGGGGCAACGGAAGCCGGTGCGAAGGGCGGTGGCGGCGCTAGGGTTCGGCGAGGCGCGCGGGGCCGATGTGGGCCGGGGGGGGGGCGTCCCAGGCTCGGGAGGGCCACGACGGCGGTGATGCCACGTGGCGGCGTGGGAGTGGTGTGGAGGCAGTGGCGGAGGCATTCGGCGTCGCCCGGACGTGTCCGGCGGCGCGGGGAGAGGGGAGTTAGGGTTTGATCCGGAAAATGAGGAGGGGGAGGCATATTTATAGGTAGGGGGAGCTAGGAGTGTCCAAATGAGGTGCGGTTTTCGCCCACACGATCATGATCCAACGAAGGAGAGCACAGAGGGGGTTTATATGGGCAAGTGGGCTGTTTTGGAGGGGTGTTGGGCTGCACAGAGAGAGAGAGAAAAGCTTTTGCGTAACCCGGTTAACCATTGGGGCATCAAACGACCTCCAAATGGAGCAAAATTTGACAGGCGGCCTACCGGGGATGTACCAAGGCCACTCTACAAATCTCGAACCATTCTGAGAACGTTTTTCTCCCGCTCACGAAACAAGATTTGAGGGGTGCAACGGGTGCATGTGGGAGTGTCGTATCGCGAAATAGACAACGGGGAAAATGACCGGATGCATGAGACGAACACGAATGCAAATGAGATGCACATGATGACATGAGATGAAATGCATGACATGAACAAAATGCAAAACAAAAGAAAAAAACCCAGCCACAAACAAAACATCGTATAACATAGCTGGAAACGGCAAGAGTTGGAGTTACAATTATGAAAAGTTACATCCGGGGTGTTACACCACTCAACCACTACAAGAGGATCTTGTCCCGAGATCTAGGACTGAAAGAACTCCAGATATTTAGAACAGAGGTGATCCTCGCGTTCCCAGGTGGCTTCTCGGTCGAAACGGCGTGACCACTTAACTTTCAGGAATTTTATTGACTTGTTGCAAGTTTTGCGCTCAGTTTCTTCAAGAATGGCAACGGGATGCTCATGATAAGACAAATCTTCTTGGAGATCAATCTCTTCGATGTTGATAGTGCGCTCAGGCGTCTTGAAGCACTTGCGAAGCTGTGACACGTGAAACACATCATGCACATTTGCGAAGTAGGACGGAAGCTCGAGTTGATAGGAGAGGTCGCCTCTTTTGCCAATGATCTTGAAAGGACCCACGTATCTCGGGGCAACCTTCCCTTTGATACCGCAGCGATGAGTGCCTTTCATTGGAGAGACGCGGAGGTAGACATGGTCTCTGATCTCGAAAGCCAAGTCACGGTGCTCGCTATCATAGTAACTCTTCTAGCGTGATTGCCGGGCTTTGAGATTTTCAGGATGACTTTACACATTTCTTCAACTTCTATGATCAAGTCATTGCCAAGAAGTTGGCGTTCACCAGTCTCGGACCAATTGAGAGGAGTACGGCACTTTCTGCCATATAGAACTTCGAATGGGGCCTTGCCCGAACTTGCTTGGAAGCTTTTGTTGTAGGAGAACTCGGCATATGGGAGACAATCTTCTCACTTCATACCGAAAGAGATGACACAATCCCTGAGCATGTCTTCGAGGATTTGATTTACTCTCTCGACTTGGCCACTTGTTTGAAGATGGAAAGTTGTGCTGAAGCGAATGTTGGTGCCCATGGCCTTCTAGAAAGAGACCCAGAACTTAGAAGTGAAAATACTTCCACGGTCTGAAGAGATCAATTGTGGAACCGTGCAACGAGATAATTCTGGAGGTGTATAGCTCTGCCAACTGAGCTGCTGTGATAGATTCTTTGATTGGAAGGAAATGAGCCACTTTTGTAAGCTTGTCAATGACAACAAAAATAGCATCATTCCCACGCTTGGACTTGGGAAATCCTGACAAAGTCCATTTCAATATGGTCAAAATTCCATTCTAGAATAGCAAGAGGTTGGAGGAGACCAGCTGGTCATTGGTGTTCTGCTTTCACCCTTCGGCAGACATCACATTCATTCACGAATTGAGTAATTTGTCGCTTCATTCGAGTCCACCAATATGACTGCTTGAGGTCATGGTACATCTTTGAACTGCATGGATGAATGGAAAGAAGAGAATTGTGCGCTTTGTTCATTATGACCTTCCTTAGATCACATTTAGGAACCACAATCCGGTCCTCGAAGAATAAGGTGGCCTTGTCATCAATGCGATAGCACTTGTATTTGGGTAAGCCCTTGGGAATACCATGTTTCACCTTGTAGTTGTGCCTCGCGAATTTGGTCTTCCAAAGTTGGAGTGACTTGAAGGTTGGCAAGAAAACCTTGAGGAACAACTTGGAGGTTGAGCTTGCGGAAAGATTCACAAAGGTCCGGTTGGAATGGCTTGAGAATTAAGTTTTTGCAGCAAGCCTTTTTGCTTAAAGCATCTGCAATCACATTGGCCTTGCCTGGAGTATATTCAATACTTGGATTGTACTCTTGAATCATTTCAACCCAATGAGTTTGTCTGAGGTTGAGTTGGGTTGAGTGAAGATATATTTGAGGCTCTTGTGATTGGTGAAAATGTCCACTTGCCTTCCCAACAAGAGATGTCTCCATGTTATTAATGCATGGACAACTGCAGCCAACTCAGGATCATGAGTGGGGTAGTTCCTTTCGTTGGGCTTCAACTGACAAGAGGTATAAGCCACACCTTCATTATCTTGCATTAACACGGCACCGGGACCTTGCAATGAGGCATCATAGAAAACTTTGAATGGCTTGGATTCATCAGGATGAGTTAAGACAGGAGCTGAGACTAGCTTCTCTTTGAGAGTGTTGAAAGCAACGTCACACTTAGGAGTCCAGACATACTTGACATGCTTCTGGAGGAGGTTGGAAAGAGGCTTTGCAATCTTAGAGAAATTATCAACGAATCTTCGGCAATAGCTTGCAAGCCCAAGGAAACTGCGGAGCTGCTTGACATTCTGAGGAGGCTCCCAATTCATAATTGTAGAAACCTTCTCCGGATTAATAGCAATGCCCTTGGCGGAGATGATGTGACCAAGGTAAAGAACTTCATCAAGCCAGAACTCACATTTGGAAAACTTCGCATAGAATTGATACTCTCTGAGCTTGTCGAGCACCAATCGCAAATGTTTGGCATGATACTTCTTATTCTTGGAGAACACCAAGATATCATCGAGATACACCAGGACAAATTCATTTGTGTAGGGTTTGAAGATGAAGTTCATCATTCGTGAGAATGTTGGAGGAGCATTGACAAGGCCGAAAGACATGACAGTATATTCATAAGAACCAAAGCTTGTTCTGAATGCTGTCTTGGGTATATCTTCTTCACGCATGTGAATCTGATGATAACCCATACGAAGGTCAAGCTTGGAAAACACTTTTGCACCTTTAAGTTGCTCGAATAGCTCATTGATGTTGGGAAGTGGGTACTTGTTCTTGATTGTCTTCTTGTTCAATGGACGGTAATCGATGCAAAGTCGGTCCCTACCATCCTTCTTCTAGACAAAAAGAACACCACAACCCCACGGAGATGAACCCAGTCTGATCAAACCCAGACGCTCTTGTTCATCGAGTTGTTTCTTCAATTCCTTCAGCTCCATTGGTTCAAGCTTGTAAGGACGCTTCAAATGGGTTTAGTACCAAGCTCAAGATCGATAACAAAGTCAGCTGGCCAGTGAGGAGGCATTCCCGGAAGCTCTTCTAGAAAGATGTCTTGGTACTCACAAACAATTGGAATATGAGAAATAGCATCTAACTCGCCCTTCTCATTGAGAGAGAACAATCGAATGGTTTCATCCCGAGCAGCATAGATGATCACATCCTCAGAAGAGTGTGCCAATTGAATCTCCCTGGCAGCACAATCAAGTTGAGCCTTGTGCTTAGAAAGCCAGTCCATCCCGAGAATTAGATCAATATCAGAGTCGCCAAGAACCATTGGAGAAGACAGGAATTTATAGTTGCCCATCTTGATGGAAACATCCGGAGCAATCATTTTGGCATTCATGAACAAACCCGGAGGGAAAACCGCTATCGGCTTAGGCAGATCGACAATGTGCAAATTGTGCATGGATGCAAAAGGTCTTGATATGAATGAAATAGATGCACGAGTATCAAATAAGACTTTTGCAGGAATATCATTAACTGGAAGATTACCCATGATCACTTCTAAAGAATCCTCTGCTTGAGCTGTGTTCATTATGTTCACCCTTACAGACTTAGGATTATGCTTGACTACTGCATTGCTTGAAGACCTCACATGAGGAGGAGGCGGAAGGCGCCTATTTTTGAATCACTTGTTTGCATAGTGACCTTTCTGTTGATACTTTGTTGCAAGTGACCTCTGAGAGTGGACGGTGATAAGAAGGGGGAGCACTTGACCTTGGAGCTTGAGTCTAAGACTTGTTCTGATAGTCTGGGTTGGGTGGGTGGGAAGATCCATGGCCACCTTTATTCTTCTGCTGGTAGGGCTGACAAAACGGAGGAGGAGGAAGCCAGAACTTCTATTGCTTAGCTGCCACTTGTGAGGAAGAAGACTGAACTGCATCCCTGATTCTCTTCTTTGAAGCCTCACACTTGAGCCGAGCACCTTCTTGCTTGAGGGCCATGTTATAGAATTGAACAAACTTAGTAGGCTCAAGAAGCACGAGAGCTAACTGCAGATCTTGTCTGAGGCCACCCCTGAAGTGATAGATCATGCTCTTTTCATCAGGAACGTCCTGCCTTGCGAAGCGAGCAAGTTTCTAACACTGGATGTTGTATTGGTACATGGACATGCTTCCTTGCTTGAGACTACGGAATTCCTCACGCTTGCTCTCAGCAACACTTGTAGGAATGTGGTGAGCATTGAAATCCCGCCAGAAGTCATCCCAGGTATTCACTCGACCTCCTCTGGAATCTTTGTATTGTTGATACCAATCAGTGATACGTCTCCAACGTATGTACAATTTTTGATTGTTCCATGCTATTATATTATCCATCTAGGACGTTTTATATGCATTTGTATGCTATTTTATATGATTTTTTGGACTAACCTATTAACCTAGAGCCTAGTGCCAGTTTCTGTTTTTTCCTTGTTTTTGAGTTTTACAGAAAAGGGATACCAAACGGAGTCCAATTGAGGTGCCAATTTTTGATGATCTTTTATGGACCAAAAGAAGCCCCCAAAGTAAAAGAGTTGGGCCAGAAGAGTCCCGAGCTATCCACGAGGGTGGAGGGCGCGCCCTACCCCCCTGGGCGCATCCCCCTATCTCGTGGACGACTTGGAGACCCCCCCTGACGTGAGACCTACGCCAAAAATTCCTATAAATACAGAAACCTCTAGAAAATAACCTAGATCGGGAGTTCTGCCGCCGCAAGCCTCCGTAGCCACCGAAAACCAATCTAGACCTATTTTGGCACCCTGCCGGAGGGGGGGAATCAATGACCGGTGCCCATCTTCATCATCCCGGCGCTCTCCATGACGAGGAGGGAGTAGTTCACCCTCAGAGTTGAGGGTATGTACCAGTAGCTATGTGTTTGATCTCTCTCTCTCTCCTGTTCTTGATGTGGCACGATCTTGATGTATCGTGAGCTTTGTTACTATAGTTGGATCTTGTGATGTTTCTCCCCCTCTATCTTCTTGTGATGAATTGAGTTTTCCCTTTGAAGTTATCTTATCTGATTGAGTCTTTAAGGATTTGAGAACACTTGATGTACGTCTTGCATGTGCTTATCTGTGGGTGACAATGAGATATTCATGTGATCCACTTGATGTTTGTTTTGGTGACCACCTTACGAGTTCTGTGACCTTGTGAACTTATGCATAGGGGTTGGCACACGTTTTCGTCTTGACTCTCCGGTAGAAACTTTGGGGCACTCTTTGAAGTTCTTTGTGTTGGTAGAATAGATGAATCTAAGATTGTGTGATGCATGTCGTATAATCAAACCCATGGATACTTGAGGTGACATTGGAGTATCTAGGTGACATTAGGGTTTTGGTTGATTTGTGTCTTAAGGTGTTATTTTACTACGAACTCTAGGGTTGTTTGTGACACTTATAGGAATAGCCCAATGGATTGATCGGAAAGAATAACTTTGAGGTGCTTTCATACCCTACAATAATCTCTTTGTTTGTTCTCAGCTATTAGTGACTTTGGAGTGACTCTTTGTTGCATGTTGAGGGATAGTTATATGATCTAATTATGTTATCGCACATGTGGAAGTACGAACCCTAGGCCTTGTTTCAACGCATTGCAATACCGTTTGTGCTCACTTTTATCATTAATTACCTTGCTGTTTTTATAATTTCAGATTACAAAAACCTATATCTACCATCCATATTGCACTTGTGTCACCATCTCTTCGCCAAACTAGTGCACCTATACAATTTACCATTTGTATTGGGTGTGTTGGGGACACAAGAGACTCTTTGTTATTTGGTTGCAGGGTTGTTTGAGAGAGACCATCTTCATCCTACGCCTCCCACGGATTGATAAACCTTAGGTCATCCACTTGAGGGAAATTTGCTATTGTCCTACTAACCTCTGCACTTGGAGGCCCAGCAACGTCTACAAGAAGAAGGTTGTGTAGTAGACATCAAGCTCTTTTCTGGCGCCGCTGCCGGGGAGGTTAGCGCTTGAAGGTATATCTTTAGATCTTGCAATCGAATCTTTTAGTTTCTTGTTTTATCACTAGTTTAGTCTATAAAATAGAACTACAAAAAAATGGAATTGAGGGTGCCTCATATGCTTCATCTTTATAATGTCTTTCGTGAAAATAAGGATTCTGATAATTGTGCCAAAGTGTTAGAAGAAGAATGCATTAAAATGTGTGGCACTAAATCTTTGAATGATGAGCATGATTGCAATGTTGTTAGTATGGATTCTTTGAATATCCATGATGCTAATGATATGCAAGGCCATAAGCTTGGGGATGCTATGTTTGATGAAGATGATACTTTTAGTCCCACAAGTTTTGATGAGCAAATTCACTATGATGAAAGAATGCCTCCTATCTATGATGCTTATTATGATGACAGGTATGCCATAGAGAATAATGATAACAATGAAACTTGTCATCCTGATTTCAATTTTCAATCCCATGATAGTTATTTTATTTTGCTCCCACTATTCCGAATGAGAAGAATTTTGCTTATGTGGAGAGTAGTAAATTTGCTATGCTTATGAATCATGAAAAGAATGCTTTGTGTGATGGCTATATTGTTGAATTCATTCATGATGACACTGAAAATTATTATGAGAGAGGAACATATGCTTTTACATATTGCAATAATATCAAGTTTCCTCTCTATGTGTTGAAAATCTTGAAGTTATCCTTGTTTTACCTTCCTATGCAAGTTGATTCTTGTTCCCACAAATTGTTTGCTCACAAAATCCCTATGCATAGGAAGTGGGTTAGGCTTAAATGTGTTAGTCATATTCTTCATGATGCTCTCTTTATGTTTCAATTCTTATCTTTTATGTGAGCATCATTGAAATCATCATGCCTAGCTAGGGGCGTTAAACGATAGCGCTTGTTGGGAGGCAACCCAATTTTATTTTTGTTCTTTGCCTTTTGCCCACGTTTAGTAATAAATAATCTATCTAGCCTCTAGTTAGATGTGGTTTTTGTTTTAATTAGTGTTTGTGCCAAGTAGAGCCTTAGGGATCTTCTTGGCTGATTGTTGTTTGATCTTGCTGATAAAAACAGAAAGTATGCACTCATGAAAACAATTATGTTTTTTACCAAAGAGTGATAAAATACTAATTCCAACTGTAGTAGATCAATATACTTTTTATCCTGGTCGTCCTAATTTTTCAGAATTTTTGGAGTTACAGAAGTATTCAGAATCTCCAGATTACTACAGAGTGTTTTGTTTTTGACAGATTATGTTTTCATTGTGTTGTTTGCTTATTTTGATGAATCTATGAGTAGTATCGGAGGGTATGAACCATAGAGAAGTTGGAATACAGTAGATATTACACCAATATGAATTTATAATGAGTTCACAACAGTACCTAAGTGGTGATTTATTTTCTTATACTAACGGAGCTTACGAGTTTTTTGTTAAGTTTTGTGTTGTGAAGTTTTCAAGTTTTGGGTAAAGATTCGATGGACTACAGAATAAGAAGTTGCAAGATCCTAAGCTTGGGGATGCCCAAGGCACCCCTAGGTAATATTCAAGGACAACCAAGAGCCTAAGCTTGGGGATGCCCCGGATGGCATCCCCTCTTTCGTCTTCGTTCATCGGTAACTTGGAGCTATATTTTTATTCACCACATGATATGTGTTTTGCTTGGAGCGTCATTTTATTTTATTAGGATTTTCTTGATGTTATTTAGAGTAATGTTTTTCATCTTTTAGTTCAATAAAAAGTCAAGTGTAGCCTTTACCATGCTTATTTTGCAAGTCCATATGTTGCTGTTTTAAAAACAGAATCTTTGTTGTTATGTTTTGAATATTTGTGAATGGTCGGAAGAAGATAAAATCTTGAAATTTTTACACAATGAGCAAAAACAAGTCATCTACAGTGTGGTCATTTTTCAGAATTTTTGGAGTTAAATAAGTATGATTCCTCTTGCATTCTTTACGGACTGTTCTGTTTAGACAGATTGTTGTTATGTTTGCGTTGTTTGCATATGTTTGCTTGTTTAATGATTCTATTTGAGGATAGGACTATTAAATATGAAGAGGCAATTAGTAGGCAATGTTAAATAATAATTTTAGTGATTTGATACAGTAGAGAATGATAAGGTTTAGCATGCATTTATACTAACTTATCTCACGAGTTCTTGTTGAGTTTTGTGTGGATGAAGTTTTTAAGATTTAAGAAAACCGCGATATGAAAGGAATTAAGCAAACACAAAAGCTCAAGCTTGTGGATGCCCAAGGCACCCCTAGTCAATATTTCAAGAAGTCTCAAGCATCTAAGCTTGGGGATGCCCCGGTTGGCATCCCACCTTTCTTCTTCAACAACTATCGGTCAGTTTTGGTTGAGCCTAAGTTTTTGCTTCTTTACATGATATGTGATATCCTTGCAATGTCATGTTATTTTGTTTTGCTTGTTGTTTGAATAAAGTACTTAATATCTGAAATTTTATTCATGAGAAGGATTCTTCACATAGTTGCATAATTATTCAACTATTCATTGATCTTCACTTATATCTTTTGGAGTAGTTTGTCATTTGCTCTAGTGCTGCACTTATATCTTTTTAGACATGGCGGCAGTTTTATTTTGAAGAAATTGTTGAACTCTCATGCTTCACTTATATCATTTTGAGAGTTTTAAACAGCATGGTAATTTGCTTTGGTTATAAATTTAGTCCTAATATGATGGGCATCCAAGAGGGATATAATAAAAACTTTCATATAAAGTGCATTGAATACTATGAGAAGTTCGATTCCTTATGATTGTTTTGAGATATGAAGATGGTGATATTAGAGTCATGCTAGTTGAGTAGTTGTGAATTTCAGAAATACTTGTGTTGAGGTTTGCAAGTCCCGTAGCATGGACGTATGGTAACTGTTGTGTAACAAATTTGAAGCATGAGGTATTTCTTTGATTATCTTCCTCATGAGTGGCGGCCGGGGATGAGCGTTGGCCCTTTCCTACCAATCTATCCCCCTAGGAGCATGCACGTAGTGCTTGGTTTTGATGACTTGTAGATTTTTGCAATAAGTATGCGAGTTCTTTAGGACTAATATTGAGTCCATGGATTATACACACTCTCACCCTTCCACCATTGCTAGCCTCTCTAGTACCGCGTAACTTTCGCCGGTACCATAAACCCACCATTTACCTTCCTCAAAACAGCTACCATACCTACCTATTATGGCATTTCCATAGCCATTCCGAGATATATTGCCATGCAACTTTCCACCATTCCGTTTACTATGACATGATCCATCATTGTCATATTGCCTTGCATGATCATGCAGTTGACATCGTATTTGTGGCAAAGCCACCGTTCATAATTTTTCATACATGTCACTCTTGATTCATTGCACATCCCGGTACACCGCTGGAGGCACGCATATAGAGTCATATTTTTGTTCTAAGTATTGAGTTGTAATCTTTGAGTTGTAAATAAATAGAAGTGCGATGATCATCATTATTAGAGCATTGTCCCATGTGAGAAAAAAAAGAGAAAGGACAAATAAAAAAAGGCCCAAAAAATGAGAGAAAAAGAGAGAAGGGACAATGCTACCATCCTTTTTCCACACTTGTGCTTCAAAGTAGCACCACTTCATGATAGAGAGTCTCTTATTTTGTCACTTCCATATACTAGTGGGAATTTTCGTTATAGAACTTGGCTTGTATATTCCAACGATGGGCTTCCCCAAATGCCTTAGGTCTTCCTGAGCAAGAAAGTTGGATGCACACCCACTTAGTTTCTTTTGTTCAGGTTTCATACATTTATAGCTCTAGTGCATCCGTTGCATGGCAATCCCTACTCACTCATATCGATATCTATTAATGGGCATCTCCATAGCCCATTAATACGCCTAGTTGATGTGAGACCATCTTCCTCCTTTTGTCTTCTCCACAACCACCACTCTATTCCACCTATAGTGTTATGTCCATGGCTCACGCTCATGTATTGCGTGAAAGTTGAAAAAGTTTGAGAATACTAAAGTATGAAACAATTGCTTGGCTTGTCATCGGGGTTGTGCATGATTTGAATATTTTGTGTGAAGAAGATGGAGCATAACCAAAATATATGATTTTGTAGGGATGAACTTTCTTTGGCCATGTTATTTTGAGAAGACATAATTACTTTGTTAGTATGCTTGAAGTATTATTATTTTTTATGTCAATATTAAACTTTTGTCTTGAGTCTTATGGATCTGAATATTCTTGCCACAATAGAGAAGATTACATTGATAAATATGTTAGGTAGCATTCCACATCAAAAATTTTTTTTTTATCACTTACCTACTTGAGGGCGAGCAGGAATTAAGCTTGGGGATGCTTGATATGTCTCCAACGTATCTATAATTTTTGACTGTTACATGCTATTATATTATCCATCTAGGATGTTTTATATGCATTTATATGCTATATTATATGATTTTTGGGACTAACCTATTAACCTAGAGCCCAGTGCCAGTTTCTGTTTTTTCCTTGCTTTTGAGTTTTACAGAAAAGGAATACCAAACGGAGTCCAATTGACGTGCCAATTTTTGATGATTTTTTATGGACCAAAAGAAGCCCCCGAAGTAAAAGAGTTGGGCCACAAGAGTCCCAAGCCGTCCACGAGGGTGGAGGGCGCGCCCTACCCTCCTAGGCATGTCCCCCTATCTCGTGGACGACTCAGAGACCCCCCCCCCCTAACGTGAGACCTACGCCAAAAATTCCTATAAATACAGAAACCTCCAGAAAATAACCTAGATCGGGAGTTCTGCCGCCGCAAGCCTCTGTAGCCACCGAAAACCAATCTAGACCCGTTCCGGCACCCTGCCGGAGGGGGGAGTCCATCACCGGTGGCCATCTTCATCATCCCGATGCTCTCCATGACGAGGAGGGAGTAGTTCACCCTCGGGGCTGATGGTATGTACCAGTAGCTATGTGTTTGATCTCTCTGTCTCTCTCATGTTCTTGATTTGGCACGATCTTGATGTATCGCCAGCTTTGCTATTATAGTTGGATCTTGTGATGTATCTCCCCCTCTATCTCCTTGTGATGAATTGAGTTTTCCCTTTGAAGTTATCTTATCGGATTGAGTCTTTAAGGATTTGAGAACACTTGATGTATGTCTTGCTTGTGCTTATCTGTGGTGACAATGATATATTCACCTGATCCACTTGATGTATGTTTTGGTGATTAACTTGCGAGTTATGTGACCTTGTGAACTTATGCATAGGGTATGGCACACGTTTTCGTCTTGACTCTTTGGTAGAATCTTTGGGGCACTCTTTGAAGTTCTTTGTGTTGGTTGAATAGATGAATCTAAGATTGTGTGATGCATGTCGTATAATCAAACCCATGGATACTTGAGGTGACATTGGAGTATCTAGGTGACATTAGGGTTTTGGTTGATTTGTTTCTTAAGGTGTTATTTTACTACGAACTCTAGGGTTGTTTGTGACACTTATAGGAATAGCCCAATGGATTGATCGGAAAGAATAACTTTGAGGTGCTTTCGTACCCTATAATAATCTCTTTGTTTGTTCTCCGCTATTAGTGACTTTGGAGTGACTCTTTGTTGCATGTTGAGGGATAGTTATATGATCTAATTATGTTATCCTTGTTGAGATAACTTGCACTAGTGAAAGTATGAACCCTAGGACTTGTTTCAACGCAATGCAATACCGTTTGTGCTCACTTTTATCATTAGTTACCTTGCTGTTTTTATAATTTCAGATAACAAAAACCTATATCTACCATCCATATTGCACTTGTGTCACCATCTCTTCGCCGAACTAGTGCACCTATACAATTTACCATTGTATTGGGTGTGTTGGGGACACAAGCGACTCTTTGTTATTTGGTTGGAGGGTTGTTTGAGAGAGACCATCTTCATCCTACGCCTCCCACAGATTGATAAACCTTAGGTCATCCACTTGAGGGAAATTTGCTACTGTCATACAAACATCCGCACTTGGAGGCCCAACAACGTCTACAAGAAGAAGGTTGTGTAGTAGACATCAATCAGCATCTTGGTCCTTGAGCTAAAAAGAAGCGAACTTGACATAGTCCTCAGGCCTGACATTGCTACATTCAAAATGCTTGCTGATGTCCACGAGCCAATCATCGGCGTCCGTGGCCTCGACACAGTTGCTGAAAGACTTTGGCTGATTTGCAAGGAACTGGTTGAGGGTAGCAAGCTGAGGCTGATTGTTGAATTTCCCTTGACCTTGATTTCCTTGGTTGCCTTGGCCTTGGTTGCGCTCTTGCAAGAGTTGCAAAAGCATCTGGGTGTTGGCGTTGGTGGCTGCCATGACAGCTTGCCATGCCTCTGAAGGCGGAGGTGGATGTGGAGGGTTCGCATGTTCCCCATCATTGTGTTGCGGATTCAGACGCATTGGAGGAGCCATCCTGAAGAGGGTGACATCTGTTAGAATCATGATAGACAGATAGACAAGCTGAAACAATGGATAGAAATTGCAACATATAGTCTTCACAATAAACATTCGAACAAAGATTGAACGAATGGATTCCAAAGTTAACATTACACGACCATTAAGGTGAGAAGCCACTTAAAAGAGATTGATGAATGAAACAACAAGGTACGACTGGAACAAATAAGTGGTAAGGATTACCCAATCACAAACCAAATTTCAGTGGGAAGAATAACTAGAGCTACTTGAATTCCCACCTATTAACTCCCGAAACTTTGTGGTTATGCAATCTGGTGTTGGGGATACAGGGAGGCACAATATATATCACACAACTAATAAGCCCTACGCTCCAACTGTATCCATCCCATCAACACATAACCAAGAAAACTCTGGAAATCGTGTACCTCAACCTTTGAAAAGCATACGTTATACAAGCTATGGCAATACTCCCGAACTCCCTCCCCGGTACTGGGTGGCGTCGAGGTTATCTCACCACTAACTGCATAAAAGAGATTTTCGATGTCGGCGAACTCAGGTATTCTAGAACTGCAACGATAAAATTGTGACGACAACACCTTGGAGCTCAACTCCTCGGGACACTGCCACAACTCCTAAATGTCAGGAGGCACCAAGAACAATTTTCTCGTCACAAGAATATCAGAACGATTCCAAGATACCCGCGTGATCCTAAAAAAATCATGAAATTTGAGGAGAGGAAAGTCAAAGCATCTATGTCAGGAGGCTCACCAGAGCGACGAAATGGACTGAGGAGTAAAAAGAATCCTACTCTCCGATATATATAATCCTAAGACTCAAAACATTTTTGTTCTAGACTCAACAACGTCAGTGATTCGATCAAGTAGGGGGCTCCTAAGTCGGGGATGGCTCTGATTACCAACTTGTAACACCCATGATGCGGCTATATCTCCCACGTGTCAAGGCATGACTTAGAGGCATAACCGCATTGTGGTTTTGTCGCAAGAAGGGTCATCTTCACACAATCCCATGTAATGAACAAGAAAGGGATAAATAGAGTTGGCTTACAATCGCCACGTCACACAATATCAAATAATTCATACATCATCAGAGTACACTCATAGTCCGACTACGGACAACCAAAAGAAAAGAAGATAAACCCAACTGCTAGATCCCCGATTGTCCCAACTGGACACCACTACTGATCATCGGGAAAAGACACGTAGTAACGGCCAAGGTCCTCGTCGAACTCCCACTTGAGTTCGGTAGCATCACCTGCACTAGTATCATCGGCACCTGCAACTGTTTTGGTAGTATCTGTGTGTCACGAGGACTCAGCAATCTCAAAACTCACGAGATCAAGACTATTTAAGCTTATGGGTAGGATGTGGTAATTAGGTGGAGTTGCAGCAAGCGCTAAGCAAATATGGTGGCTAACATACGAATACAAGAGTAAGATGAGAAGCTATGCAACGGTCGAAAAGCTAGAAGTGATCCTGAACTACTTACGATCAAACATAACCCAAACCGTGTTCACTTCCCGCACACCGCCGAAAAGAGACCATCACGGCTACACACGCGATTGATGCATTTTAATCAAGTCAAGTGTCAAGTTCTCTACAATCGGATATTAACAAATTCCCATCTGCCACATAACCGCGGGCACGACTCTCGAAAGTTTACACCCTGCATGGGGTGTCCCAACTTAGCCCATCACAAGCTCTCACGATCAACGAAAGATATTCCTTCTCCCGGAAAGACACGATCAATCTCGGAATCCCAGTAGAAAGACATTTCGGACAACATGACCAGCAAGACCGCCCGATGTGCCGACAAATCTCGATAGGAGTTGCACGTATCTCGTTCTCAGGGCACACCGGATGGGCAAGACGTCGGGTTAGCTGAGACCCTAGTTGCCCAGGGGGCGCCGGACATCCCCCAGGTTGGACCAACACTCAGAGGAGCACTGGCCCGGGGGTTAAATAAAGATGACCCTCGGGTTTGCAAATCCCTAGGGAAAAGTTTAGGTTGTTGTTAGGCAAATGTTAAAACCAAGGTTGGGCCTTGCTGGAGGAGTTTTATTCAAAGCGAACTGTCAAGGGAGTCCCATAACCCCAACCGTGTAAGGAACGCAAAAATAAACGAACATAACACCGGTATGACGGAAACTAGGGCGGCAAGAGTGGAACAAAACACCGAGCAAAAGGCCAAGCCTTCCACCGTTTGCCAAGTATATATATGCATTAATTAAAATAAGAGATATTATGATATCCCAACATATCCATGTTCCAACATGGAACAACCTGCAAGGCACCTGCAACTAGAAACGCTATAAGAGGGGCTGAGCAAAAGCGGTAACTTGGCCAAACAACGGTTTACTAGGAAGGTGGGTGTGACGCCCCGAGACCGTTGCACCAGGTGTCTTCCAGTTATTCGCTATCGTCGCCATGTCATTCGCTTGCGTGTTGCATCTTGTCATGTCATCATCCGCATTACATCATCATGTTTTCAAGACTTGCATCCGTCCAGGACTCCCCGTCCTCTCCGTTGTCCGTTCTGAGCCCAACCACACTCGCATGTGCCCGTGGCACGTCCGGAATATTATTTTATAAGTGGTCAAAAAATGTTCTCAGAATGGGATGAAAGTTGGCATGTGGTCTTATTATAGTGTAGACAGACCGCCTGTCAAGTTTCATCGCATTCGGAGATCGTCTGGTGCCCCAACGGATAACTATAGCGACATCATAATCGGTCAAACGTCGGACGTTTTCGGTCTCCGAAAACTGTTACCGGGCCGCTTTCTCTTCTATCCTCTTAGTCCACTGCTAATCGCCAGGCCAGCCTACCCCTCTTTGCACAGTGCATCGACCCCTCGCGTGTGTCCGAAACTTACCCGAACCCGACCCGGACAGTCGTCACCGTTGGATCCGGATCATCCCCAAACGTCTTCAAAACATCTCTGTTTTGTTAATTGCTCCCTAACCTATTTATCCGAGATTGTCCGATTACGATCAGAGGGACGAGATAGCTCTACCCACACCCACTTACTATAAATAGCAGTGCAATCATCGGACCAATCCCTAATCCCTAGGGATCCTCCTAGCCACCGCCACCGCACTGTCTCTTCTCTGTTTTCCGTGTCTGACCAACCATCGCGCTCCGTTCCTCAATCTCCTCGCCCGACAAACTGCAAGCCGCGGTAGCAGCAGTCTGTGTCCACCTTGCCTTCGCGCTCCCGGAGACGTTCAACGCTCGCAGCTCCTCGCACCCGCACGCCGCAGAGCATCAGCAGTAGTCTTGAGCGCCCCGTCCCCTCGTCAAGTACCTCGATCCAGGATGGATCAGGAGCAGCGTTGCCTTTCGCTCGTCGCCGGCGGCCTCAACCACCAGGATGCCGCCGCCGGACCAGCAGGTTCCCTGCCTCGTGCCTTTTTCGTTTTCCTGACTCTCCTGCTCCTCTAACCTTCGGTCTCCTCTCCCGTTTGACCAAGTCACGGACAGCGACCCCGCCATGGATCTCCAGCCGCCGTCTAGAGCCTTGCCGCCGCACCCACCTGGATTGGGCCTGGATCCGTCACCGGCGACCAAACCTCGCCTTGCTTCCGCTGTCAGCTGCCCGTTCCTCGTCGGGGGCTCTCTTCGTGCAGCGATGGAGCTTCCCAGCCCCTCCTCTGCTTCGTTCTACGGGGAGGACGAGGCGCCCTTGCCTCGCGTGGTCTGCGCCCGCAACCCTCTGCCTCGCTTGCCCATTCCAGCGGTGCGTTGACCTCCAACGTCGACAGCACCTAGCCCAGCAGCCTCCAAGGCCCAGCCAGACCCGCCGGCCTGCTGCTTCCATCGACAGAGCCAAGGCCCACGGGTGAGGCCACCCCGGAGCGCCCTCCCTTTTTTCCCTGCTATTGGGCCATCTATTCAGCCCGCTTACATTTTTTTCAGATCGGCGAATTTGTCTATTAACCAGGGTTTTGCCAGTTTTGCAGAAACACCCTTGCACTTCATGCATATCCTAACTAATTAACCGTGCATCGGTTTAAAACAAACTTTATATGTAAAATGTCTAGAATTTCGTCTAGTTTAATAATATCCAACTTTCATCTATGTTTAAAATGTTTAAAATGTTGTTTGTGTAATTTTGTCCATATGCCATGCTAAGATGCTTTAATTCATAACTTAATAACCGTAGCTCGGTTTTTAATAAACTTTATATGTAAACTGGGTAGAAAAATGCCTAGTTTAACATGGTGGCATCACTTTTCATGTTTAACAACTTTAAAATATGGTTTAGGGTAGAACAGTACCAAACCTTAAAATATACACATGAGGAGTTTTCGGACTTGTTGGTTGTTGTTCCGGCCTCATTTAAACTTGCCTAGATAGGTAGTTTTCCTATGCTCCACCTCTTACCATGTTTAACAACATTTAATATTGTTGGGTACCTAAACGAGAGAGAACTAAATAAGTGACGTGGTGTTTCGTCAATATGCAACTCGTTGCATATTGAGCTCCACTTAATTTGTAGAATTGCTCATGCACTTTGCCATGCCATGCCTCTTTAAACCGGACATGCATCATACTTGGTTGTGCATCATGCCATGGTTATGTGATGGTTGCTTACTATGTTGTTTGCTTCTTTCTGGGTTACTTCTCGCATTAGGTTCGGTTTCGTTCCGGAGTTGTGAGGATCCGTTCATCTACGTCTGCTTGTCTTCTTCATGGACTCGTTCTTCTTTCTTGCGGGATCTTAGGCAAGATGACCATATCCTCGAAATCACTTCTATCATTGCTTGCTAGTTGCTTGCTCTTTCTGCTATGCCGCGATACCTACCACTTGCTATATCATGCCTCCCATATTGCCATGTCAAGCCCCTAACCCACCTTTCCTAGCAAACTGTTGTTTGGCGATGTTACCGCTTTGCTCAGCCCCTCTTATAGCGTTGCTAGTTGCAGATGAAGATGAAGTTTGTTCCATGTTGGAACATGGATTTGTTGGGATATCACAATATCTCTTATTTTAATTAATGCATATATATACTTGGTAAAGGGTGGAAGGCTCAGCCTTATGCCTGGTGTTTTGTTCCACTCTTGCCGCCCTAGTTTCCGTCATACCGGTGTTATGTTCTTTGATTTTGCGTTCCTTGCACGGTTGGGTGTTATGGGGACCCCTTGACAGTTCGCCTTGAATAAAACTCCTCCAACAAGGCCCAACCTTGGTTTTGCCATTTGCCTCACCACCACCTATTTTTCCCTTGGGAGTCGCTCTCTCGAGGGTCATGTTTATTTAACACCCCCCCCGGCCAGTGCTTCTCTAAGTGTTGGTACGAAACAGAGCCACTTGCAGCGCCACCTCGGGGAAACTTGAGGGTTGGTTTTAGTTGTACGTAGTGTTCATCCGGTGTTGCCCTGAGAACGAGATATGTGCAGCTCCTATCGAGATGTCGACGCATCAGGCGGTCTTGCTGGTCTTGTTTTACCATTGTCGAAATGTCTTGTAACCGGGATTCTAAGACTGATCGGGTCTTCTCGGGAGAAGGAATATCCTTCGTTGACCGTGAGAGCTTTTGATGGGCTAAGTTGGGACACCCCTGCAGGGTTTGAACTTTTGAAAGTCATGGCCTCGGTTATGGGCAGATGGGAATTTGTTAATATCCGGTTGTAGAGAACTTGATACTTAACTTAATTAAAATGCATCAACCGCGTGTGTAGTCGTGATGGTCTCTTTCCGACGGAGTCCGGGAAGTGAACACGGTTCTTGTGTTATGCTTGAACGTAAGTAGTTTCAGGATCACTTCTTGGTCACATCTAGTTCACGCCCGTGCATTGCTTCTCTTCTCGCTCTTATTTGCGTATGTTAGCCACCATATATGCTTAGTGCTTGCTGCAGCTCCACCTCATTACCCCTTTCCTACCCATAAGCTGAAATAGTCTTGATCTCGCGGGTGTGAGATTGCTGAGTCCTCATGGCTCACAGATACTTCCAAACAGTTGCAGGTGTTGATGATACCAGTGCAGGTGACGCAACCCAGCTCAAGTGGGAGCTCGATGAAGATTGTGTTCATTTTGTTGTTTTGTTTTCAGTTGATCATTAGTGGAGCCTAGTTGGGACGATCGGGGATCTAGTAATTGGGGTTTTCTTCTTTTATTTTGGTTCCGTAGTCGGACCTTGATTGTATTCTGGATGTTGTAATGTTATATTTATGTATTGTGTGAAGTGGCGATTGTAAGACAACTCTTTATCCCTTTCATTTCAGTTATTGGGATGTGTAAAGATTACCCCTCTTGCGGCATGCCTACTATGCGATTATGCCTCTAAGTCGTGCTCCGACACGTGGGAGATATAGCCGCATCGTGGGTGTTACAAGTTGGTAATCAGAGCCTTCCCCGACTTAGGAGCCCCCTGCTTGATCGAATCACTGACGTTGTTGAGTCTAGAAAAATGTTTTGAGTCTTATAGGATTATATATATCGGAGAGTAGGATTATTTTTACTCCTCAATCCCTTCGTCGCTCTGGTGAGGCCTCCTGACATAGAAGTTTTGACTCTTCTCTCAAATTTCACGATTTTTTTAGGATCAAACGGGTATCTTGGAATCGTTTTGATGGTTTTGTGACGAGAACATTGTTCTTGGTGCCTCCTGACATTTAGTGGTTGTGGCAGTGTCCTGGGGAGTTGAGCTCCGAGGTGTTGTCGTCACAATTTTATCGTTGCAATTCTGGAATACCTGAGTTTGCCGACATCGAAAATCTCTTTTATGCAGTTTTTGGTGAGATAACCTCGATGCCACCCAGTACTGGGGCGGGAGTTTGGGAGTATTTCCATAACTCGTATAACGGATGCTTTTCGAATGTTGAGGTAAATGATTTCCGAAGGTTTCTTGGTTATGTGTTGAAGGATGGATACAGCTGGATGTAGGAATTGTTAGTTTGGGTGAGATAGTATGCTTCCCCTGTATCCCCAACACCGGATTGCATAACCAGCGAGTTTTGGGAGTTTATAAGTGGGAATTCAAGTAGCTCTTAGGATATCTTTCCGACAGATGCATGATATGAGATTGGGGTTCGACGCCTAGTGGTCCGCCCATCCACGGTTGGTTTTACAGTGGTCTCGTTGTGTCTTAAAGAGTCCTTGGCTATGCTGACTCGGGGACGCTTCGTATGTCATGTGCACTGCCTTGTACATGATGGTGTTGTATGATTGAGCCCGTGTGGGCCCCACCACGAAAACTTCAGACGAAATCTCTATCATATGTTTGTTCCAATCCTTTGTTTTGTTTTGAGTTGTGGTATTTGAGTTGCTTCAATGTCAAGTGTTGAATCCATACCTTTTCCTAAATGGTGTTCTCATATTTCTATGGGAATGCAAATCCTTTTCGATCATCGAGATGGTCATGCCAATTCTTTTTCAACCGGCGTTTTCCTCTTCAAGTGGATCCGATCATTTCAACACCCGCAAGATCACCTCTCGGTTTTCCCAATGTTGTTCGTTTCATCCGTCCCCAAGTTGCCTTTGTTTTTCCCACCCTCCCACCCTTTTTCTTTAAGGCCTCAGGATCCTTAATCAAGTATCCATCTTATTGATGGGAAGCCTCTCCATTATTTTCCGTCAATGTTCTTATCCGGTGATTCTCAGGAAGATTCTAATGGAACTTCAAGTTCATCATTCTTCGTTCTCTTTCTTCTCTGGTGGATTCAATTGAAGCTTTGTTGATCATATCCTTTGCCTCGTTTAAAATGTTTTCTCATGCTGGTGCACCCCTGAATCATCCACTTCTCGCTATTCAATTGTTCCGGAGTGCTGGAGATATCTTAGAAGGCTTGTTTTGTCATTCAAGATCTGTTCAACCTATTTCGAGGTTGTTATCTCATTCAAGCCGTTTATTTCAACCGGTGCTATCTCCTTTTCAAGTAATCATTCAACGGTGTTTTCTCTTGAGTGGGCCCTAACCCACAGGTTTTTTCCCAGGATCTTACCTGACTCTTCTTTTCTTTTTCCGGAGCTATCCTCAAATTCTTTCAAAGTTTGACGTAAGAATGAATTATCATCAGTCAAATGCCATTCTCCAAGATCTGTCAAATTCTTTCATTGTTGGCTCAACCTTTCCATTCTTCATTCCGGAGTGCCTCAACAATTCATGACGGTGTTTCTCGTCGTCATTCTCAGATTTTGAAGACCGAAGAAGAGTTTCTCCTCCAAATCATACCCATTCTTCCAAAGACGCGAAGTTCAAGCTTGATGCCATCCTCTCAAAATTGTTTTTGATTGTGAGAATTCTTTTCACCCATTTGGAGCAATTCAAGAGTCTTTCAGTTTGATTCTCCAGAGCCCATCATCTCATAATTATTCATTCTAAGCTTTCAGCTATTGTTCTCCAAATCTTACCGGTGCATCATTCAAGTATTCTCTAATCAGTTCGTGATCTCTTCGTTCTCTTGCCTCTTGATTCTCTCAAGCATCTTCATTCATTTGCTAATTCTTCCCGGTGTTTCTCTATCTTTCCTTTGATCGTTTTCAATTATTTTGGTGGTTTGTTCAAGATTCCTCTTTATACGTTATCATATCAATTCATTCGTTCTTTCCAATCCTACCGGTGGATCGTTGAAGACCTTCCCAAGTTTGGCGCTATATCTATCTTAATCCTTTCTACAAGAATAAGTAGCATGCCAAATCCAATGTGGGTCATCAATTTAATTGGTGAAGGATACGCATAACATAATTCTTATTCTTGTTTCATCCAAGTGATTAATTCCTTATTCTGGAGGCTCATCAAGTTCTCAGTTTGAATTGTTTCATCTTTTCATTTGCCAGAGTTCCAAGCTCTCGTCATCACGAAGATCCATCTAAATCATTGCAAGGTTTCACCTTGTGTTTTCAACTTCTCTTTCCTTTCGTTGGATCATCCTTTTGTTACTGGAGTTCTTCGTGGAGGCTCTACATGGTGGTTCGTCAAGGATACTTTTCATTCTTCAATTATTTTTTTCAAGATTTCTCTCGGAGTTATGATCCGCCAAGCGTTATACTCAAAATTAAACGTGGTGCAAAACACATGTTTTGTTTTGAGGAGATCAAGTATTCCTCTTCTTGCATTCCGAAGTGCAATTCTTTCTACCGTATCATTTGTGGTGGTGTTACATCATTCTTGATAATTTGAGTTCATGTTTCATGATTCACATGTTGTTAAGAATGAGGTATTTTAAATCCATCAATCTCTTCATTGGAGTTATATTGGGTTATGTTTCACCTAAAGCCTTCCCTAAGGATTGTTGCTATCTATGGTGCTCATAAATGACCCAAGTTCTTCATTTTATCCTCCCGGTGAAATAAGTTTCTCGTCTCCTTGTTCATATCAATCCAATCTATTGTTTCCGTTAGTGGCAGAATTTCACCTCATAGTTTTGAGAAGTCTTCCATAAGCCCACAACAAGCTTATTCTTTTCGTTGTTGATTTCCCAACAACTCCGTTCAATCCTTCTTTGCAAGCATGCTTTTCAAATTCAATTGTGGGAGAAGTTGTCATTTCTTTCTCCGTTCTCTTATACTAACGATCTACCTTCTTTTCTTTCGTTCCGGAGGCATTGTGACGTTGCTCTCTTCGTCCTATCATCTCATTTTGCCAAGATCATGTTCTTTCCTTTTTGCTTATCCTTTCAACCGGAGTGTCATGCCCTCTTTTCAAGTTCTTCCCATTTTATCAACTTTTGCCCCCTTCTCAACCGGAGTGCCGTCTAAAATCGTTCTTACCCATTGTGCCATTCTTTCAATAGTTCCGGAGGCAGTGTGTTGCTGATTTCATCAAGTATCATCCAATCTTCCCAAGTTCATATTCAATTCTTTCCATTCAGCGGGAGTGTTGTCCAAATTATATCATTATGATTCTTTCTCTATCTTGTTTAACTGGAGTGTTGTGTCTATCATTCCTCTTATAACCAGAGTCCCATCCAAGTGCTTTCATTTTGCCAAGTTCACATTATTGCCTTCCATTCCAACCGGAGTGTTGTCATAATTGATCTTTATCATTCCTTGTACATCTCGTTTCTACCGGAGTGCTTGCATGTAATTCTTGTCCATTGCAACCCCTTTTCTTATGTCTTTCAACTTACAAGCTTCTAGTAATGTTCCTTGCTCCTCTTTTCTAACGGAGTGTTTTCAACTTCGTTCATCTTTGTTGTATTCTTTCTTTCAATTTGTTCAACCTCGCAAGTTTCTTTGGTTTCACTTATTTGTCAAAGAAGCAACTTAGTTTTACCTCTTCTCTCCTCTTCCGTTTCCCTCCGGTGCCATCCTAGATCTCGGGACGAGATCCTCTCGTAGTGGTGGAGTGTTGTGACGCCCCGAGACCGTTGCGACAGGTGTCTTCCAGTTATTCGATGTCGTTGCCATGTCATTCGTTTGCATGTTGCATCTTGCCATGTCATCATCCGCATTGCATCATCATGTTTTCAAAACTTGCATCCGTCCAGGACTCCCCGTCCTCTCCATTGTCCGTTTTGAGCCCAACCACACTCGCACGCGCCCGCGGCACGTCTGAAATATTATTTTATAAGTGGCCGAAAAATGTTCTCGGAATGGGATGAAAGTTGGCGTGTGGTCTTATTATAGTGTAGACAGACCGCCTGTCAAGTTTCATCGCATTCGGAGATCGTCGGATGCCCCAACGGATAACTATAGCGACATTATAGTCGGTCAAACGTCGGACATTTTCGGTCTCCGAAAACTGTTGCCAGGCCGCTTTCTCTTCTCTCCTCTCAGTCCACTGCTAACCGCCAGGCCAGCCTACCCCTCTTTGCACAGTGCATCGACCCCTCGCGCATCTCCGAAACTTACCCGAACCCAACCCGGACAGTCATCACCGTTGGATCCGGATCATCCCCAAACGTCTACAAAACATCTCCGTTTTGTTAATTGGGCTCCCTAACCTATTTATCCGAGATCGTCCGATTACGATCGGAGGAACGAGATAGCCCTACCCACACCCACTTACTATAAATAGCAGTGTAATCATCGGACCAATCCCTAATCCCTAGGGATCCTCCTGGCCGCCGCCACCGCACTGTCTCTTCTTTGTTTTCCGTGTCCGACCAACCATCGCGCTCCATTCCTCGATGTCCTCGCCCGATAAACTGCAAGCCGCGGCAGCAGCAGTCCGTGTCCACCTCGCATTCGCACTCCCGGAGACGTTCAACGCTCGCAGCTCCTCGCGCCCGCACGCCACGAAGCATCAGCAGCAGTCCTGAGCGCCCCGTCCCCTCATCATGTACCCCGATCCAGGATGGATTGGGAGCAGCGTTGCCTTTCGCTCGTCGTCGACGGCCTCAACCACCAGGACACCACCGCCGGACCAGCAGGTTCCCTGCCTCGTGCCTTTTCCGTTTTCCTGACTCTCCTGCTCCTCTAACCTTCGGTCTCCTCTCCTATTTTCCTGTTTGACCAAGTCGCCGACAAGGACCCCGCCATGGATCTCCGGCCGCCATCCGGAGCCTTGCCGCCGCGCCCGCCTGGATCAGGCCTGGATCCATCACCGGTGACCAAACCCCGCCTCGCTTCTGCCGTCAGCTGCCCGTTCCTCGTCAAGGGCTCTCTTCGTGCAGCGATGGAGGTTCCCAACCCCTCCTCTGCTTCGTTCTACGGGGAGGACGAGGCGCCCCTGCCTCGCATGGCCCACACCCGCAACCCTCTGCCTCGCTCACCCGTTCCAGCGGTGCGTTGACCTCCAGCGTCGACAGCACCTAGCCCAGCAGCCGCCAAGGCCCAGCCAACCCGCCGGCCTGCTGCTTCCATCGACCGGGCCAAGGCCCATGGGTGAGGCCACCCCGGAGCGCCCTCCCTTTTTTTCCCTGCTATCGGGCCATCCAGATTCGGCCCGCTTACATTTTTACAGATCGGCGAATTTGTCTATTAACCAGGGTTTTGCCAGTTTTGCAGAAACACCCTTGCACTTCATGCATATCCTAACTAATTAACCGTGCATCGGTTTAAAACAAACTTTATATGTAAAATGTCTAGAATTTTGTCTAGTTTAATAATATACAACTTTCATCTATGTTTAAAATGTTTAAAATGATGTTTGTGTAATTTTGTCCATATGCCATGCTAAAATGCTTTAATTCATAACTTGATAACCGTAGCTTAGTTTTTAATAAACTTTATATGTAAATGGGGTAGAAAAATGCCTAGTTTAACATGGTGGCATCACTTTGCATGTTTAACAACACTAAAATATGGTTTAGGGCAGAACAGTACCAAACCTTAAAATATACACATGAGGAGTTTCCGGACTTGTTGGTTGTTGTTCCGGCCTCATTTAAACTTGCCTAGATAGATAGTTTTCCTATGCTCTACATCATGTTTAACAACATTTAATATTGTTGGGTACCTAAACGAGAGAGAACTAAATAAGTGACGTGGTGTTTTGTCAATATGCAACTCGTTGCATATTGAGCTCCACTTAATTTGTAGAATTGCACGTGCACTTTGCCATGCCATGCCTCTTTAAACCGGACATGCATCATACTTGGTTGTGCATCATGCCATGGTTATGTGATGGTTTCTTACTATGTTGTTTGCTTATTTCCGGGTTACTTCTCGCGTTAGCTTCTGTTTCGTTCCGGAGTTGTGAGGATCTGTTCATCTACATCCGCTTGTCTTCTTCATGGACTCATTCTTTTTCCTTGCGGGATCTCAGGCAAGATGACCATACCCTCGAAATCACTTCTATCTTTGAATGCTAGTTGATCGCTCTTTCTGCTATGTTGCGATACCTACCACTTGCTATATCATGCCTCCCATATTGCCATGTCAATTCCCTAATCCACCATTCCTAGCAAACCGTTGTTTGGCTATGTTACCGCTTTGCTCAGCCCCTCTTATAGCGTTGCTAGTTGCAGGTGAAGATGAAGTTTGTTCCATGTTGAAACATGGATTTGTTGGGATATCACAATATCTCTTATTTTAATTAATGCATTTATATACTTGGTAAAGGGTGGAAGGCTCGGACTTATGCCTGGTGTTTTGTTCCACTCTTGTCGCCTAGTTTCCGTCATACCGGTGTTATGTTCCTTGATTTTGCGTTCCTTACACGGTTGGGTGTTATGGGGATCCCTTGACAGTCGCCTTGAATAAAACTCCTCCAGCAAGGCCCAACCTTGGTTTTACCATTTGCCTCACCACCACCTATTTTTCCCTTGGGAGTCGCTCTCTCGAGGGTCATCTTTATTTAACCCCTGGGCCAATGCTTCTCTAAGTGTTGGTCCCAAACAGAGCCACTTGTAGTGCCACCTCGGGGAAACTTGAGGGTTGGTTTTAGTTGTACGTAGTGTTCATCCGGTGTTGCCCTAAGAACGAGATATGTGCAGCTCCTATCGGGATGTCGGCGCATCGGGTGGTCTTGCTGGTCTTGTTTTACCATTGTCGAAATGTCTTGTAACCGAAAATCTGAGACTGATCGGGTCTTCTCGGGAGAAGGAGTATCCTTCGTTGACCATGAGAGCTTGTGATGGGCTAAGTTGGGACACCCCTGCAGGGTTTGAACTTTCGAATGCCGTGCCCGCAGTTATGGGCAGATGGGAATTTTTAATGTCCAGTTGTAGAGAACTTGACACTTAACTTAATTAAAATGCATCAACCGCGTGTGCAGCCGTGATGGTCTCTTTCCGGCGGAGTCCGGAAAGTGAACACGGTTCTTGTGTTATGCTTGAACGTAAGTAGTTTCAGGATCACTTCTTGGTCACATCTAGTTCACGCCCGTGCATTGCTTCTCTTCTCGCTCTTATTTGCGTATGTTAGCCACCATATATGCTTAGTGCTTGCTGCAGCTCCACCTCATTACCCCTTTCCTAGCCATAAGCTTAAATAGTCTTGATCTCGCGGGTGTGAGATTGCTGAGTCCTCGTGGCTCACAGATACTTCCAAACAGTTGCAGGTGCCGATGATACCGGTGCAGGTGACGCAACCCAGCTCAAGTGGGAGCTCGATGAAGATTGTGTTCGTTGTGTTGTTTCGTTTTCAGTTGATCAGTAGTGGAGCCCAGTTGGGACGATAGGGGATCTAGCAATTGGGGTTTTCTTCTTTTATTTTGGTTCCATAGTCGGACCTTGATTGTATTCTGGATGATGTAATGCTATATTTATGTATTGTGTGAAGTGGTGATTGTAAGCCAACTCTTTATCCCTTTCATTTCAGTACGTGGGATGTGTAAAGATTACCCCTCTTGCGGCATGCCTACTATGTGGTTATGCCTCTAAGTCGTGCTCCGACACGTGGGAGATATAGCCGCATCGTGGGTGTTACAGTGGGTTAGAGGCTTGACATGGCAATATGGGAGGCATGATAAACAAGTGGTAGGTAGCGCGACATAGCGATAGAACGAACAACTAGCAAGCAAAGATAGAAGTGATATCGAGGTTAATGGTCATCTTGCGTGCAAAGTTCTTAGAGTTGTCGAAAGCTTGCTCCTCGTTAGCATACTCAACAGGTTCCTCATTCACGAACTCGGCTCCCGTCTCTACCCAAAGCAAGAACACAAGCAACAACAAACAATCATGGTGCAATGCTCAAACAACATTATGCAAGACATGGCATGGAATGCAAGGTATGATGTGCAATGCATATGGGTACTCCGGAAGGGCAAACATGATCAAGGCATCAACTTGGCAAACCAAGTATGCCATTGGAAAGAGTGAGTGATTTTGGTCGAAATCGATATAAGGATCACCGGAAACGAATGCACGGTTTGCAAATGACAAGCAAAACAAGAATGACGCAAATCTGCGATGAACAGCATCATAGCACAGAGAATGCAACAAGAAACTATGCTACATCACTCAAACATAGCAACAAAGCACATGACCATAAAGTATAGGTGATGCTCCACAAATCATGAACATTGAGCTACTACTAGAACTCACTAGAACAATCCTAAACTAACTTGGCAAAAATGCAAATGATATCAGCTTCACAGACTTATAGAAAATACTGAACATGTCAAAACAGCATCAGGTATCAATGTTTAGAGCTAGCAAACAACATGCTACAGGAACATATCATGGAAAACAAAGGCATGGCATGCTAGTACTAAAGGCATAGAACAAAACTCCCTTAATGAAATTTAACCAAAGATGCATGGAAAATATGGTAGCACCCATGCAAACATGGCAAGTGATATGATCAGTTTCAGACTTGGAAGAAAAACATGACATGGGAGAAACTGATTCATGATAGCAACTTTGCAAGCTCATGCCACTCACCACAAAGCATTTCATGGCATCACAAGGTAACCAACAGAACATAGACATATACATGAAGCTAAACATGGCAAGAGGAAATTCATAGGGTGCATGGATCACTAGCAAAACACATGGCAAAAATTAATCTCATGTTAACAATCTGCCAGCAACAATATTTAGCGAACGTAGAACATGGTAATGACAAGCTAGGGTACTCCATAATTGCAACCAGGGGAATGAATGGATAGAGAAATACCACATATGCAAAACACTCTGACTGATCTACCTCAAATGTGCATGGATCTACTGGTAGCAACAAGTTTACATAGCATCAAAATGTAACAGGAAATGACTTGGTAAAATAACTAAGTGTCTGAAAACAACAACATCACATAGCCTACTTTGCATGCTTGTGCTAGTCACCAAAGAGCTCACAAAAATACAAAAACTTTCACCACTGCAAATATGGCATGGAGATTCTCCAAAAACATATAGACATCATGCTCATAGGATGCACGCACAAAATGCAACGAAAATGACAAATCAGCGAGTTATGTTGAATTCAAGCAGACAACATCATACAACACTTTTGCAACGAAGATTAGGGCGTCAATATGGATAGTAACATGCATGCAAATGATTGTAACATGAAGAGCATCACGAGACGAACATTTTGATATATCTTGCACGCAAAATGTAGTTATGAGCATGGAGATATGGCATGACAAAGTGGTGCACAAAATGTGAGATTTCCAGGACTTAGACGAAAAATGAGGTTAACCTTCAGATCTAGGGTCCCTGGCGTAGATTCCGAGGATCGCCGGGGTCATCATCGGACTTGGTCGGGGAACGGCGGTCGGAGCTTGAGGAGGGGCCGGTGAGGGGCGGAGCACCGGATCCAGTCGGCGGAGTCCGGTGGTGCGGAGAGGAAGGCGGCGGCGGCTCGGCGTGGAGGCGTGGACGGCAGCGGTGCGATGCCGGCGAGGCGGCGGAGCTTCGAGCGGCGACGCACGGCAAGGGGCGGCGGAGGCTGGCGCGAAGGGCGGTGGCGGCGCTAGGGTTCGGCGCGGCGTGCTGGGGCGATGTGGGCCGGGAGGCCCGTCCCAGGCTCGGGCGGGCCGCGGCGGTGGTGGGCGGCGGAAATGCCACGTGGCAGCACGGGAGTGGTGCGGAGGTGGTGGCGGATGTGTCCGGCGTCGCCCGGACATGTTCGGCGGCGCGGGGAGAGGGGAGCTAGGGTTTGATCCGGAAAATGAGGAGGGGGAGGCATATTTATAGGTAGGGGAGCTAAGAGTGTCCAAATGAGGTGCCGTTTTCGCCCACACAATCATGATCCAATGACGGAGAGTGTGGAGGGGGTTTAGATGGGCTAGTGGGCTGTTTTGGAGGGGTGTTGGGGTGCAAAGAGATAAGGAGGCTTTTGCGGTTACCCGGTTAACCGTTGGGGCATCAAACGACCTCCAAATGGAGCGAAATTTGACAGGCGGCCTACCGGGGATGTACCAAGGCCACTCGACAAATCTCGACCCATTCTGAGAACGTTTTTCTCCCGCTCACGAAACGAGATTTGAGGGGTGCAACGGGTGCATGTGGGAGTGTCGGATCGCGAAATGGACAATAGGGAAAATGACCGGACGCATGAGACGAACACGAATGCAAATGAGATGCACATGATGACATGAGATGAAATGAATGACATGAACAAAATGCAAAACGTTTGACAAAAACCAACCACGAAGGAAATATCGTATCACATAGCCGGAAATGGCAAGAGTTGGAGTTACAATTATGAAAAGTTACATCCGGGGTGTTACACCTTCCACCGAAATCACTGCCCCTTCCTCCAATTAAGCGCCGCCCATAGCCATTTTGCATGCAGTATAACATGGAGCTCAGTAGCATGCGGCCGCACGCGTGCACGAGGTCGCTATGGCTGCCATGCGGGTCGACCTCCAGATCTTGGAGGAGCACCTCGTCTTCGAGGCCACCATCAACGCCGCCACGCGGTTGTCTACTTTAAAATACATTTCGTGTTGTTTTCTCGAGGCCACCACTAGTGCCTTCTAGTGATTTGTCCTTCATAATATTAATACGCAATCTGATGTTCAGTTAACAGTTTGGTCCTCTGAAATGTAATGTTCAGTTAATAGTTTGGTCCTCTGGAATGTAATGTTCAGTTAACACTTTGGTCGAACAATTGCTACATTTCGTAGTATTGTTCTCAAGCATTCTTTGTTTCATTAACTATCTTATCTTCCAGTACATGTTTCTATTCTGAAATGTCGTGCTCAGTTAACTATTTTGGTTCATTTGGTCTACTATCCATTTAACTGTTTGTTTCAATTCTAAAATTTGATTTTCATTTGTTTTGGGTACAATTTTGTATTGTTATGCATGTGACACCAATCGAATTTGGCTGTACTCAATACATATTCTACTGATAGTACGCAACTCTTAGTTAACCTGATCAAGATCTTCCTTATATGTGTTGCTGGGAAACAATGGGAGACAATGTGGTTTACCATCGAGGTTTGTTCAAGCAGGGTCCTTTGGCTAATAGCACATTATTGTGCAGTTGCAGGGATCATTCTAATATTTAGGTTTCTTACAATTTGGTCTTATACATGTAGGTCCTGCTGTCAGAGGCTTAGACCCACAGTTCGATCCATTTTGCATATGGGGAAATGAGATGTTCATGAATATCAATCAAGTCAAGAAACTCAGAAAGATTGTTAGGATGAAGAAACTTGCAGTGAATAACAACAAGATCGTTGTTTACACAATGAAGAAGACATTAGTCAACTATAGGATGGTACCGACTCTTTTACCTTGTTTTTACCCCTTGTGCCATTTCAAAATTTACAACAACAATTTATGCATAGCTTTGTTTTCAGTACTTTTCAAAGCAGTTCATCGATGATTACCTCTCAAACCACTTGCATGGTCAAGAGGCGAGGAAGGTATTCATTCAATACCCATGGTACAATATTGAAGTCTTGCTGAAGAGGATGAAGTTTGGGCGGGCAATTATCCATAGCCACTGGCCTAAAGTTGCAAAGACATTCAACATCACTGAAGGCTCAATATTTTCCTTTCGCTTCTGCAGTTTCCCACGTGAGATTCATCTGTCTATTTACCGTGTGTGTTGCTACTTTCCAAAGGTTTTTGATGCTGCATGTGAAACTTAGTGCTGTTGTGTAATGGCGTAACTGAGTGCCGAAGCTATCTGATGTAATTTGATTATGAAATCCTAGTGGCTTTCATACAAATATGAAATATCTGGCGTGTTTTATAAGAAATATCAGTTTGATCAGTACATGGATTATCAATAATAGGATAATTACCCTACTTATTGGGGTTTCTATTGCAGACGGTTACTCAGACAGCACCATGGGCGATGAACTCAAACAACCCGCACGGTTTCTAGAAAGTAGGCGTGTTTGATCCACTAACAATCACACACGGCTTCCGGCAGTGAACTGTTTGCGTTAGGCCACCTTGCACAAATGATTCCACACAAAGAACTGTGTGTGATATACATACCTACGGAAATGTTTTTTAAGGATTCACCGTGTGGGATGTACATACCTACGGAAATGATTTTCTGGGATTCACCGTGTGGGATGTACATACCTACGGAAATGATTTTCCGGGATTCACCGTGTGGGATGTACACACCTACGGAAATAATTGGGTTTCGATGCCTCGCCCGATCGCACATGAGCTCATTTGGTGTCCCAGGAGGGCCTATCCCCGACGGTTTCTGGGCCGTGTGGGAAGGACCCCCCCCCTATCGGCAACACTCACTTGGCAATGGTTCCAAATGCCGTCGTGGAAAGGGGTTAAAAACCATTTGTATAGCACATCGTTGTACCAATGACGGGTGATCAATCCTCTCTTCCTCCTTTTTTCTTCGCTCACCTCCTCATCTTTTTCATCCAATGAGCTCACAGTGTCATCAATTTCTTCTTCCATAGATTCCTGCAAAATATTAGTCTCTTTTTGGACATCGGAGACTTTCTCAATAAACTCATCAATATCGGCATTATATTCATAATTCTCATAGCAATATTTAAGTATAGCAAAATTTCCAGGTCCGTAAACAACATCATCATAATTTTCACACTTTTCAAACAAAGATTCAATTTTGTAAGCACCCTTAAAAGCAATGAATTCTTCTATTCGTTCCACATCATAGTAATCATATATGCCATTAGCATAAGAAGCCAAGGTTTCATTATCATTAAATTTACATGAAAAGCGAATGTGTGGAGTGTTCATCCTAGAGCAACAAGTATAATCATATCTCAAGCATAAATTCTGAGCATACCAATGCAACATATGAATTTGATCCCATAAGAGTTTCCCTTTTTGAGTTAAGCGATAATCCCTAAAGTACTCACGTTGATCCAATGTGTCTCCCATTATGAAGTTGAATGGGGTTTTCTCACGATTATCAAAGTAGTGTTTAATATTTTTCACATAACGAGCATTGCGGGTTTTAGGAGGTTCCCCTTCTCCATGAGTAGCAAGTACACCTAATTTTTTTGGTATTTCGTGTTCCATATCCATAACTAAAGATATAAAACAACTTAGAATAGAAAATAAAATCTACTTAGTGATAAAGCAAACAAGCACACACGAGAATATTCACCCCACGCTGTTGCTCCCCAGCAACTGTGCCAGAAAAAAAGTCTTGATAACCCACAAGTATAGGCGATCAATTATAGCCTTTCTCGATAAGTAAGAGTGTCGAACCCAAAGAGGAGCTAAAGGTAGAACAAATATTCCCTCAAGTTCTATCGACCATTGATACAACTCTATGCACGCTTAACGTTCGCTTTACCTAGAATCTATACCTACTATTAAAGGGAATAGGTATTCTTGGTTTGGTTTAGTCCTTTACGTTTGGTTTACACACGTTAAGCGATCTGGGCCAGTTACTTGTATGTTGATGGGCCTTTTATGGGCTTTCATAAAGAGACCATGAAAAATAATTGGGTCAAAATAAATCAACATTGTGGGAATTGAACACAAGACCTCCCGTCTATCTCTTAGATGTAACAACCAAAGACTTTTGCACCTTTCATATTTACTAATCCCAACTCACTCTAAATATACGAGTGGCAGTCATCATGTTTCTTTATTTATTTTTTGTGAGAAAAGGAGTTGATATTAAAATGGCCAAATTACTGAAAGGTCCACACAGAAAAGGAAATTACAACCAAGCCCCTCTACAACCCGACTACGCCGGCGCCGTGGACAAGCCGGTGACGCGCCGTTCACCGCTACTCGCTGATGCCTTGGATCGATGTAGCCCCCGGGTGAAACGGGAAATTTCCGATCAACGGTCCCTGAGGACCTACACCCATGACCGTCGTCGTCGTCGCACCGCTCAACATCGCCTTCCTTCTCCAAATCATCAACCGCCGGAATCGCCATCCCTCGATCTCCGGCACAGGGGAACCGTGCACGGCCTCTCCACCGAGTAGTGAGCACGAAGAAAGGAGCTGGTCCACCGTGGAGCTCCAGCAAAACTTCGCCGTCGAAGGGGAGACCAACACCTGCAAAAAGCCGATCCAGTTGCACCGACACCTCCATGACGCCACCGGGTGGCTCCCTAGGCACGCCTACACTATGTACACCTTGCAAATCAGGCCTTCCCCATCCTCCCGCCGCCAGAGCATCCGGCGGAGGGCGAGGGAGCCGCCGATTCAGCAACGACGAGGTGGAGAGCCCGGGGTTCGCACAAGTCGCCCTTCGTTCCTGTAGATGGGGAAGGGTGAGGTCCAAGGCTCATGTTTAGGAGAGCTAATTAAGTGAATGAGCTAATAAAGGAAGGATTATGGGATTAAATATAATATTTATACGGATGTGGCTAATTAGAGAAAGGATTATGGGTAAATCGATGGAATAACTATTAGAAAAATTGTGGTCTTAATAAATTCTACATGAATGATTTGAGGTAAAAAGGTAGGATAATTAAAAGGAAGGATCTATAGGCCTTAATGTGCTGGGCTACTAAATTAGAAAAGGAAGGATTTGATTCCCGACTAAAATGGGTGAGGACTTCATGGTAATTAATGAAAGGATCATACTTAAATGCCATTAAAAAGGATTGCATTTAAATGAAATCAGTGGGACATTACGCCCCGCAAAGAAAATATGAACATGGCCCCACCTTTTTTTTCCTGCTGTTGGGCTAGTCAATTTTGGCCCGTTTCGTGTTTTTTTCCATAGAACAATTTTCGTAATTAACCAGGGAATTGCAATTTTGCAGTTTAGCCCCTAAACTTCATGCATATCCTAACTAATTCACCGTGCATCGGTTTAAAACAAACTTTATATGTAAAATGCTTAGAATTTTATCTAGTTTCATAATTTGCAACTTTCATCTATGTTAAAAATGTTGTTTGATTAAATTTGCTTAAATGTCATGCTAAAATGCTTTAATTCATAACCGTAACTCGGTTTTTAATAAACTTTATATGTAAATGGGGTGGAAAAATGCCTAGTTTAACATGGTGCACTCATCTAGCATGTTTAATAACTCTAAAATTTGGTTTAGGGCAGAACAGTACCAAACCTAAAAATATGCACATGAGGAGTTTCCGGACTTGTTGTTTGTTGTTCCGGCCTCATTTAAACTTTCCTAGATATGTAGTTTTCATTTGCCTCACCTCTTGCCATGCTAACCAACATTTAATATTGTTGAGTACATAAACGAGAGGAACTAAATAATTGATGTGGTGTTTCGTCAATATGCAACGGAGTTGCATATTGAGCTCCACTTAATTTATAGGATTGTTTGTGCACTTTGCCATGCCATGCCATGTATCATTAAACCGGACATGCATCATACTTGGTTGTGCATCATGCCATGTTTATGTGATGGTTGTTTACTATGTTGCCTGCTTCTTTCCGGGTTGCTTCTCTCGTTACCTTCGGTTCCGTTACGGAGTTGTGAGGATCCATTGACTATGTCCGTTTGTCTTCTTCATGGACTCGTTCTTCTTCCTTGCGGGATCTCAGGCAAGATGACCATACCCTCAAAATCACTTCTATCTTTGCTTGCTAGTTGCTCGCTCTATTGCTATGCCGCGATACCTACCACATGCTTTATCATGCCTCCCATATTGCCATGCCAAGCCTCTAACCCACCTTTTCTAGCAAACCGTTGTTTGGCTACGTTACCGCTTTGCTCAGCCCCTCTTATAGCGTTGCTAGTTGCAGGTGAAGATGAAGTTTGTTGCATGTTGGAACATGGATACCGTTTGGGATATCATTATTATTATATCTTGTTTACTTTAATGCATCTATATACTTGGTAAAGGGTGGAAGGCTCGGCCTTATGCCTAGTGTTTTGTTCCACTCTTGCCACCCTAGTTTCCGTCATACCGGTGTTATGTTCCTTGATTTTGCGTTCCTTACACGGTTGGGTTATAATGGGAACCCCTTGAGAGTTCGCCTTGAATAAAACTCCTCCAGCAAGGCCCAACCTTGGTTTTACCATTTGCCACCTAAGCCTTTTTCCCTCGGGTTTTCGGAGCCCGAGGGTCATCTTTATTTTAACCCCCCCCCCCTCCCCCCGGGCCAGTGCTCCTCTGAGTGTTGGTCCAAACTAGATCCCCTTGCAGCGCCACCTAGGGGAAACTTGAGGGTTGGTTTTAGTTGTACGGACTGCTCATCCGGTGTGCCCTGAGAACGAGATATGTGCAGCTCCTATCGGGATTTGTCGGCACATTCAGGCGGCTTTGCTGGTCTTGTTTTACCATTGTCGAAATGTCTTGTAGCCGGGATTCCGAGTCTGATCGGGTCGTCCTGGGAGAAGGAATATCCGTCGTTGACCGTGAGAGCTTGTGATGGGCTAAGTTGGGACACCCCTTCAGGGTTTTGAACTTTCAAAAGCCGTGCCCGTGGTTATGGGCAGATGAGAATTTGTTAATATCCAGTTGTACAGAACTTCACACTTAACTTAATTAAAATGCATCAAACTGCGTGTGTAGCCGTGATGGTCTCTTTCCGGCGGAGTCCGAGAAGTGAACACTGTTCTTGTGTTATGCTTGAACGTAAGTAGTTTCAGGATCACTTCTAGTTCACGACCGTGCTTTGCTTCTCTTCTCGCTCTTATTTGCGTATGTTAGCCACCATATATGCTAGTGCTTGCTGCAGCTCCACCTCACTACCCCTTTCCTACCTGAAGCTTAAATAGTCTTGATTGCGCGAGTGTGAGATTGATGAGTCCCCGTGGCTCACAGATACTTCCAAACTGTTGCAGGTGCCGATAATAACAGTGCAGGTGATGCAACCGAGCTCAAGTGGGAGCTCAATGAAGATCGTGTTCGTTGTGTTGTTTCGTTTCTAGTTGATCAGTAGTGGAGCCCAGTTGGGTCGATCGGGGATCTAGCATTTGGGGTGGTCTTTCTTTATTTTGGTTCTGTAGTCGGACCTTGATTGTATTCTGGATGATGTAATGATATATTTATGTATTGTGTGAAGTGGCGATTGTAAGCCAACTCTTTATCCCTTTCTTATTTAGTACATTGGCATGTGTAAAGATTACCCCTCTTGCGACATGCCTACTATGCGGTTATGCCTCTAAGTCATGCTCCGACACGTGCGAGATATAGCCGCATCATGGGTGTTACAAATGGAGCGTGATCCGATAAGGCCTCAGTTATTTCTAATTCCTGAACCGAGGCTAGGGGATATTTATATTCCTAGTCGGTGGTAACGAGCACCCGGTCAAGTTTTTCAAAGGTTGGCACCGATCGGTTATTGGCCCAGGTATACTGACGACCAGACATCATGATCTCCCTCGGATCTAGACTATCAATAATAGCATTAAAGATGAAAGGCCACCTTGTATCAAACCGGTCATTGATTTTTTTCCTGCTGATATCGAAGGATATTAAAATCCCCCCCCCCAATTAACATGGGGTGGGGATTGTCTCGACAAGTATTAACAAGTTCCTTTAGAAATGTAGACTTAAACTCCTCTTCAGCGGCGCCATATACAGCTACCAGGCTCCAAAGGAAGTTGTCGGACTTGTTTCAAAGGTCGAATTTGATATGATACTTCCCCTTTGACGTGGACAATAGTTGCAAGTACGTAGAGTTAATAGCTAGCAATATTCCACTGGACCTCCTGGTCGGCGGTAAGACGTGCCATTCGTAATCCAAACCACATGAAAAGTGGTCCAGATCACGTGTTGGAAAGTCACGTTTGCCCACCTCAGTGATAGGCACAAAGTCCAATGCATGATCCTTTACACAATCGGCAATGTGTTTATGTTTAGCCAAGTCACCTAGACCTATGCTATTCCAAAACATGCCTCTCATGCTAAACCATTTTTTTTTGTTTAGAGACCTTTGCCTTCTTAGAAGAGCGCCCTCTTTTCTTTCCTGAGTTAGACTTATTCTTAGCACCGACGCGACAAGCTCACAAAGCGTAGTGTCGCGTACAGTATCGTCAAGGTCTACTTCAGTCATGTCTTTAACCAAATGAGAGAGAAGCTTGCCTTCATGATTGGCATCAGCATCCTCATCCTCCTCATCTGACACGAGAGGGTTAACAAAGCTCTACAACTTAGGAGCAACCGTAAATCGGTTGAACTCCACTTGTTTAAGGGCCTTAACCGAAAAGTCTATCTCTTTCTCATTATGTCCTACTGACACTCCAAGTCTAGTGATATTTGAAGATACTTTGGATTTATCAAAAGACATAAAAGATTTGCGAGAGGGTGTACCTTCGAAGTCGAGGTTGCGGGCAGCCATCCTATGCATGGCCTTCACCATAGAGTCCTCGTCGGTGGATGTTGAACCGTCAGTCCCGACGTCATGACGCCCGCTGCGCCTCAGCGGTGAAGGAGTAATATCGGCCGTCGGGCCCGTCCCGGCGACTCTGAGAGGCGGAGTAGATTGTTGCGGTGATGAAGAAGAAGATCGCAGGGGTTGTTCCTCTGCCTCCTCGGGTCCGGAAGCCGACCCCCCCCGGTGATGGAGGTGTAGGTGATAACGCACGGAGTTCTGCCCTGGCAGACTCCTGGCCATCATGAATGGACGGGGAGAAGATCACTCCCCGTCGAGTCGGAGAGACAGGTGGTGGCGATGGAGCGCTTGCATTCACCACCGCGGTTGCCATCCCCTCCGGTATGGGACACACGTGACACCCCTCGTCGAGGTGCGGCGGCGCCGACCAGTGAGTCGGTGATGGTGGCGTCGAGGACTAGGGCGCCAACGTCAGAGGAGGTGCAACGTTAGACGAAGTAGCCGACACCAACGAAGAAGATCCCATTAATGACGAAGAAGCAGCCTTGGCAGGTAAGCCTCGATGAGGGTTCGGCGATGTGACAGCAATGGCCATCTGCATGGGTACAACTCCGCCCGAGGTAGGAGAGGCCGAGGTGTTGTTGGATGATGAAGTGGATTTGGACCTCTTGCTTGGATCATTAGTCCTCAATGTATCCTCCCTATCATGCCCCTTGTCGCTCCCTGGATCATCGCTGTGCTCTCAGACTCTAGGCACAAAATCACTATCAACACGGAAGTCTGATTTTTCGAAACTGTACCGGAACTCATAACCTTTCCCTTGAACAACCACATCGGAAGAGAGAGAATCAATTGTGCTCCTTTTGAAAGCATCAAGGTTGAGCACCGCTACCTGGATACGAACAATTCCTCTCCGACGCAAGCAGAGAAGATAAACATCAAGTAGCACCAATCACTAAGCTGACCGCCCAAAGACCCAAGAAGTGTCGGAGAGCATGAGGCACCCCATGCACGTGCACCCAAATAGGTGTTAGCTCGAAACGGTATGGTATCTCCTCTGACTTCCAAGGCTTAAACTCGATAGTGACATTGTGAGGCTTGATAAAAACTACAAACCCAATCACCCTCTGTAGAACTTCCTCACTCGGGAAGGACATGAGAAAAGCGTCTTGGCCATGCGGTATGGCCTCCCACATCCATTGCTGTTGGTACTGAGAAATCTTAGCAACCTCTGCCTCCACGATACTGGGAGTGATAGAGCTACCAGAAATAGATACCAACGCCGTCAGTGAATCCTGTGGTGCAAGGTTCTCCCTGCAGACATTGTCAGGCATCTGAAAGAAGGCCATATTTTCAGTTCCATATCCATACAGCATCGCCGTCGGCTTCGGCATCTTGAGAGCAGGGCAGCGCCACATGGTCATCGGGTGATTAGTCTTGTTGCAAATGAAACAATACTGTTGTGTCTCGCAGTCATCATATGTGTGCCCTGCAAATTGACACTTAGAACACCACACCTTCTTAGGCTTTGTTGTGCCCTCGGCGACCCCTGAAGGTTGAATGTAGGTGTAGGTTGTTGTTGCATCGAGCTCATCATAGGAGCGTTCTGCCCATAGCCCGCTGCCATCATAGAGAAGAGGCCAGAGCGGGCACCTGTACCAAGGGCGGCATCATAGGAGCCGCCGCATGAGGAGTAGTGTCAGATGGTAAAGCTGCTCCATGGTGAGGTTTGTGACGTCCGCCCTTGCCACCCATAGGTTTCCGAGGACGTGCAGTGGTATGGACTCCGGTGATGGCTGGGTTATGCGGCGGGTGGGCACTGAAGCCGGCAGCCATCTGCACCCCGACAGGAGTCCCGGAGTGCTCCACATAGTTGTTCGCCGATGGTTGAAACGTTGCCGGTTGCTGCTGCTGCTGTGTGAAGCCGCCCGTTGATTGAAGTAAAAATGGTTGCTACTGCAAGAACTGACCCGGGGTAGCGAAGAACGACTGCTGAAACTGATACGCCGAGGACTGTTGCGCCGACAGTTGCTGCATCGGCGGCTGCTGCGCGTATGGCTGCACCACCTGTACCGGCTGATATACACCCGGAGCGAAGCCAGGTGCGCCACCCGTCAGAGAAGAAGAGTGCTGGGAAGTTGAAGATGGAAGGAGCTGTTGGCCAGTGGAGGTGCCCGGTGGCACGGAAGGATCTCTGCGCGTCATCTTTGGGGTAGCAACGACAGCAGCGAAGGAGCGATTGAACTTAGGGTTCGCTCCCGTCTCTGCCCTGTTCCACTTGTGTCCGAGCCAACGGCCGAGATTGACCATCCGTAGCGGACGCCCAGGATATGTCTGCTGACCTGGCGCTACCGCAGGTGGCAGATCAGAAGCTATGAACGCCGTGGCGGCCCGCCCGGGCTGGCCCAAAGACGGCACATGCTCATGCAACTCCGGCGATGTCCCCTCATCGTCGAGACATGCTCGCGGCAGGAGATCACCGATTGTTCTTGGCGGCGACAATCGAGGTGGAGGAACCGGGCCAATCCAAGGCTTGATGAGTGGCCTCGACCGGCTAGGAACCCCAGAGACGCCACGGGGGGGCAGTGGCAACCACCGCCGACGTCTCCTTCGAGCCCATTACATCTGAAGAGGAGACCACCGCGCCCTCCACTGAGACCAGTGGAGGGCTCCCCGATCTTGTCTGACCTGCAACCACAAGAAACCTCACCTGCCCATCGAGCCGACGGTCTCTCCCATACCCTAGACGTTGGAGTAGGGTAGCCGATGTCCGCCCAGAACTCGTCAGCCAATTCCTCGTCTGTTTTCCTCCGGCGACCTGCAAAGGACATTAGAGAAGAGTTGTCGAGGGCGGGGACATCACCCGTGTGCGTCGCCTCCTCCGCGTCGGATGAGCCAAGGCAAGAGAACCGGGAGTCAGTGTCCGTCGACGGCGTCGGCGACTAGCAAGGCGCCAGCGTCAGCCGTCGCCTATAAGCGATCCTCATTTCCCGGATCTTCCGTGGTCTTCTGTAGATGCTTCGTATGATGCTGACTCGCTTCAGGGAACAGTGGGAGTGGTCGTGTGAGATGGTTCTAGGATTTTTTTTGGCAGCAAGTAAGAATATAGCTAGTGATTGCTTGGACGTTTTCATGGCAGAAGCCCTAGCTCCCCGGTTTGGGCTAAACTTGGCAAATTCTGTTGGATGCACAAGATTAATCATTAATTCTGATAGCATTGACGTAATAACAGCAATGCAAGATGGTGGTATCTCTTCCGGACTGTCTACTGCCATTCTAATGATTGTTTTCATATGATGAGGGATTTGACACATGCTCGGTTTGAACATTGTCACAGAGAAGCAAATTATGTTGCTGATGAACTAGCTAGGCTATGTAAATTCACTCCCCAACTCTTGGTTTGTTGAGGCACCAAATGCCATCATGCCCCTACATGTAAACGATGTTGCGTTGATCACGAATTAATAAAGGGGTGTTGAAATGTTCATTAGAAATATCTCCTTTCCTTGAAAAAAAACCTTGCTCCTATGTTTCGACAGCGGGCAGCTTTTGACGGGTACCTCTGCCACTCTGGCAACCCGTGAGTGGTTTCCGTTATCTTGGTCCGGGCCACGAATGATCTACTGCACCTTGGAAATGATTACACGGGCGAAAGTGATGGGCATTGGTCCTGCGTGCACCGCAGCAGCGAGGCCGGCCGGTGTCGCGGAAGAGATATATAGCAGCAGCAGATGCTCCAAGATTTCATGGGAAGTCGTACCATATCAAAATGGAATGCATGGCCTCTAGCAGTTAATGGCTGGGTCGGTCGGTCGATCCATCGCCCAAATGCCGCGACTAGTCCGCTCCGGACACGAGGCCGCCACGCACCACGCACAGCGGGGGAAAAGGGAGCAGAGAGGATTGGAGCCTTGCGGTGCGTCCTGGCATGCATGGGCATGGTTTCACCGAGCGCTGCTCCTCCGGTACATTCCTCGGGCGGCGTTGTACTGGGATGGGCGCTCCATATGCTCGACTCGAGAGTGCACACTAGCCGCTGGCGAAGCTGTTTTTTGGTTAGGCCAATTCCAACGACCCCAAACGGAAATTTGTTTTGGACGAAGTGACGGTGTCCGACCATTTCTATGTGTTGCGTTGGCCGTGCGTTTCTTCCGGCCGGCTGATTTTTTTTGCAAAGGAATAGAAAACTGAAATATTGTCACCACGGCCGTAGTTCATTCCAGCGGCCACAGTTCATGCCGTTCAGAGCGTCGGTGAGCAGCATACATGTCAGCCTTCGAAAAGAACCATCTTCAAGTTTTCTCGTCGGCAATAAAGTCAGCGGCCGACACCCTTGTCAGCCTTCACCACACCCAAGTTTTCTCGCCGGCAACAAAGCCAACAGCCAGCACACTTGCCAACCTTCAAAAAAAAAAACGGCCATAATCCACGGCAGAGGCCTCCCTAATTCATGTCATCTTGGTCGAACATCTTCTTTTGCCGGTTCTCAAACCAACTTCTTCTTTTTGAAGATAAGTTGGTCAAGTCCACGCTCATGATTGTTAACGCCACCTTTTTTGCTTTTGTGTCAGCATTGATGGCCTCGATCGCGAGCTTCTTTGTTTGGACGGCCTCCTTCATGTCGAGCCTCCTCCTCTTGACGGCCTTCTTCATGTCAAACTTCTTCGTTTGGAGTTCCAAGTATATCTTCATTTGCTCCTCCTTTCCTTGGTGCTTCCTCTCGCCCCTCACTTTCTTTGAAGTCAACATGCCGTGCAAAGTTTCTTGCAAGGCAAAAGATGTCGCATCAAGATTCTCATCAATTTTTGAGTTGGTCTTGCCCCTCGGCCTCTTCACCACATCTCCATCCTCAGCCAGGGCCGTTGGCCCTCCTTTCTTCTTTAGAGCGGCATATTGATCTTTGAACTTGGGACAATCTTTGACAAGCGTCCAACAATGGGTGAGAGTGAATGGCGTGTTCTTATGTTGGGCCTTGAAGACTTTTATAGATTGGAATGCCTACACAATCAAAGAGACGGCCACAAATGTAACAGCGAAGGACACAAGATGCAACAAACATGAACATGGCATAGCAATGAAAGAGCAAGACGTCATACCAAGTCACCCACACCTAGGCCACTCACGGGACATGTTTCAACGCTCTCAAGCACAGCACCAAACTTGTTGTATTCTTGTTGAATGAACCCCCATCTCTTTTGGATTGAGTTGATCCGACGAGCGCTCGCAAACTTGTAGGGCGGAAACTTTCTCCGCTCATGAAAGGTTGTATGAACTCTCATCCAAAAAGTGGATCATTTTTGCTCGACACCGAGCTTGAGATCTTGGCCAATCTCCTTCCAACTCTCGCAAATCAACACGTCCTCTTCTTTGGTGTATGATCTCGTGTGAATGTTTTGCCTCCTCCTTTGTGAATCAGCTCTTTGGATGAGCTCATCGATAAACAATGGCTCCTCCTCAATGTCGACACCCTCTTCTTCCTCTTCGCAATAGACATCTTCATCTTCATGCCATGAGTTGCCATGGTCGTCGGCTTCTTCTTCTTCGTGGACACCATAGTGGTCGGCACCATCTTGGACGCGACCGTCTTGGCTTTGGGTCCCGTCGGGATTGTAACCTTGGCCTTGGCCCTTGGGGTGGAAGGCCTGGCCACGACCCTCGTAGATGACGTTCTCCATAAACGCATCGTAGTCTGGGTCGTCGCCCGCCAACGTCGGGCGTTTCATCGAACAGGTTGCGGGCACTGCGAAGGTTGGCCATAGGAATCGACAATGGCTGCTTCCTTTGCATCCTGGCGGACGACTAGCCGGCACGACTGTACACAGGCATGACGTTGAGGTCGATGATGGTCGTGGAGCCGGGGGTGACCGGCGCGATCATGCTGCCGTCCGACGACGTGGAGAACCAGATCAGAGCATGTTGCCGCGCCGGATGAAAATCAGTCGTCTCCGGTGTTATGGAGGAGCTCAGCGACTGGTACTGCGGAGGGCGAACGGCTGACGAGTCTGTGCTCACCGCGGCGGGCGGAGAGAATGGCCGGCGCGGGTCGGCACAACCCTAGCACGGGGAGTGCGTGCGTCATCGCAGCTTGCATGGCCTTTGGTGACGATTGCCTCGTTATCCTCGAAGGCAGCCTTGTGTTGCATGGTCGCAGCCTTGAAGGCGAAGTCGGCAGCGGCTTTCTTCTCCGCCTGAACGGATCGCCGGGCCCTCTTCTTGTCCAATTCTACGTCGAGCCGCGCAATCTCCGCCAGCGTGAGCTCCGACCGTGGTTTCTTCTTCCTCGTCGCGGGGTGGGCAGTGGTGGTGCCAGGTCGACGGGTTACTTCGGGACGCCAACCATGGAGAAGGGAGGGGAGGGGAGCACGAGAGGGTTTTTGAAAGAGCGTTGTTATACAGACGACAGATTCAGACGATCTGTGGACAATGCTACACATCAAGCCGTTGATGCGTAAGAGCAAAAGCAGACAACACCGTTCATTCCCTGCATCGTGTGGGTTTCGGCCACCTAGTGTCGTCCGTCCAACAGTTTCGTTTTGAAATGATGAGGAAAATGAGAGCATTGTGTCCTTGATGGGCGGGTCATGGAAGGACAAAAAACAAACGTTTGTTCGTTTGATCCGCATTAGGCCGTTTTTTTGTTCGTTTAGGCCAAACGGACGCGCGGCTGCCGGACCAATTGACGTCGTTGGCCTTACGGAGCAGCCAGCAGCGACAGTGGCGAAAGCTGCTGCAGCGGGGTCATGCACGGCCACGTGAGCGATGATGCGTGATTATGGGGCTCGTTTTTGGTATGCCACAACGACCAACAGGCCCTGTGCCGCCACTATTATTGCCCAGGCACAAGGCTGCAGCACCCTGCATCTCACTCGCTCGCTCCAATCACTACAAAAGTTGAGTCGGGTTCGGGACAGATCAAACAATGTGACCTTCTTCAGTCATCTCATCTGTACATACAGGTGCGACTATCTCTGATTTAACCGCAAGTCTTTCAGCAAGCAGGCACACGGACACTGTAGTGGTGCTTGATGAAGCTATGTATCTAGGGTAGAATCATGGACCTGTCTTAACTACCCTACCCAAGGACATCTTTAGAAGAAATCACATTTCAATCGACTTGAAGGTGTTTCACTCGACAGATTCGAAGACACTCGATCAAAAAGTAATCACTCAATCAAGATCCAACCACTTGACGGCCAGGAGACCTAAAGTCACTCCTCACGCTAACGGTCGGTCATTAAATAGCTTTTATGGTCATCATAGCACTTTATTACTAGCGTTACCAGTAACGCCCTGCCTTAATGTACATTGAACCCTTTGTAACGTGGGCTGACCGGGGTCCTGGCGCACTCTATATAAGCCACCTCCTCCTCCAAGACAAGGGTTCACACCTCTGTAACTCATACTCACATAATCCAGCCGACCGCCTCCGGGCTCCGAGACGTAAAGCTATTACTTCCTCCGAGAAGGGACTGAACTCGTAAACCTTGCGTCCTTACAACTTCTCCACAGCTAAGATCTTGCCTCTCCATACTTACCCCCTTACACTACTGTCAGACTTAGAACCACGACAGTTGGCGCCCACCGTGGGGCAGGTGTTTTAGCGTTTGATTGGAGGAGTTGCAACCTTTTCCGACCCAAATCATCATGGTTTTCAGCGGAGTTTCGGTGGAGGGCCGCGAGATCCGTCTCGGCGCGCTCACGTTCATCGTCGACGACTCTGCTTGGCTCCAGGAGGCTCCGCTCGACGTGGACGCACTCCCTGCTCGCGGGGCAACGCATTTTAGCGCGTGCGTCCGCGAAGTTCTCCTGCGGCAACCGTCGACCCCCTACCGGTCAGCTCCTGTGTTGTCCTCCTCCCCAGTTTCCCGCCGGCGCAAGCGCTCCGGTCGGTCGAGACTTCAGCGGTGGGTGAGGCACCGGTGGCACGACAGTCGACCACCCCCCGAGTCGCGGTGATCGAGCCCGACGAATCCCTCTACGGCCTGTTCGACCTGTCGACTGGCTCCGCAGAGACCGCATCCGAGTGCGACAGCAGCGATCCGGCGACGGAGGTTCTGATGGTCGATGGACCGCCCAGTCCTCTTGGTTTTCCCCGCACCGACGGAGGCGCGGGTGGAGGCGACCCGTCGCGTCTCCATGAGGAGTATCTTCCCAAGCCTCTCACGTCGCTGTAGAGAGAAGAACTTCGCCGCCGGAACGTGGATGCATTGCACACTCCTATCGTTGGAGAAACCCCCGAGGCTCGCGCCTTGGAGGACGCGCGCCTGGTAAACTTGGCCGAGCGCACTCGACTGGAGAACCTCCAGCGAGCACTCGACGAGCGTGCGCGACAACGGGTTCCCGAATCTAGTCGACGTCAGCTCTTCCCGCCCCCGTAGGTATATCGAATTCCGATTCAGAATTTAGCAGCTGCGGCCCGTATAGCGGAGTCGATTCAGCCTTCCCAGTCGGAGGCTGGCAGAGGCTTGCTGCAGATCAGAGCGTTACTCCGGGCAGCAGGAGATCAGAATTCCGTTGTTTCTCAGTCGGGAACAGGATTCACAGCAGATCCGTTGCCACGGACACAGTCCAGTCGGCTCACAGCCCGAGATCGCCCCCGAGGCGTGAGGGACGTGGAGACCGGCGTGACCAGTATGGGAACCATGAGCAGTATGATCACCGAGTCGATCGTGACGGTCGGCGTCGAGTGCCCACGCCTCCCCCGAGGAGCGGGGCGTATGTGCCTCGCCAGCAGGATGACAGGCGCCCTCATAGTGGTGGGCGAAGGATTCCAGTCGACCTCAGAGGGCTAGGCTTTGACGCGAGATCCATTCTCGTCCAGGGCTTGGTCGACAGGAACAGGGCTCACCGAGAAGGTCACGACAGGGATGCACCTACTAGCAGCAGAGTACATGTTTCGGGGCCAGAGTGCTTTAGTAGAGCCATCAGGGCCGTTGTGATTCCTCCCAACTTCAGGTTGGCGACTGGAGTCAGTAAGTTCACTGGCGAGTCCAAGCCCGATACTTGGCTTGAGGACTACCGAGTGGCCGTCCAGATTGGTGGTGGCAATGATGAAGTGGCCATGAAGCACCTGCCTCTCATGTTGGAGGGCTCGGCCAGAGCGTGGCTGAACCAGTTAGCACCTAGCAGCATTTACACTTGGGAAGATCTCTCCCGAGTGTTCGTCACCACATTCGAAGGCACATGCAAGCGACCGGCAGGGCTGACGGAACTGCGGTCTTGCGTGCAGAAGCCAAATGAAACTTTGAGGGATTACATCCAGAGGTGGATCACGTTACACCACTCGGTGGAGAATGTGCCTGACCACCAAGCAGTTTGTGCCTTCAAGGAAGGCGTCAAGTACAGAGAACTGAATTTGAAATTCGGTCGAACCGGGGGTATGTCCCTGAATCGGATGATGGAGATTGCCACCAAGTATGTTAATGATGAAGATGAGGATCGACTCAGGAGTGGCAAGCTCAAGTCAGTCACCCAAAAAACCGGAGGCAATTCCAATCGGAAACAGAAGCGGAAAGCCGAGCCAGCGGCTCCCGGGGAAGCCTTGGCTTTAACCCAAGGAAAGTTTAAAGAGAAACCTAAAGGGCCTTGGAACCCCAAAAAGGTTAAAGACCAGGACGGAAATGATGTGTTGGACTTGTCGTGTCTCGTCCACACAAAGAAAGATGAAGAGGGTAATTTCATTTACCCGAAACATACCACTCGACAGTGTCGACTCTTAATCCAGCAGTTCCAGGGCAAGCAGCCCAAAGGTAAAGAAAAGGAGTCGGACAAGGTCGAGGACAAAGAAGACAGTGATGACGGATACCCTCAAGTCAATTCCACCCTGATGATTTTTGCTGATGTTGAGAGCAAAAGTCGACTGAAAGTCATCAACCGAGAGATAAATATGGTTGCTCCGGCGACACCAAGTTATTTGAAATGGTTCCAGACTGCCATCACGTTCGACCAGTCCGATCACCCAATGCATATTGCCACCCCTGGGAGGCAAGCTTTGGTGGTCGACCTAGTGGTTGAAGGCACTCGACTGACCAAAGTCTTGATGGATGGTGGCAGTGGTTTGAACATATTGTATGCAAAGACGTTGAAAGGGATGGGCATTCCGATGTCCAGACTCAGTGCCAGCAACATGAGTTTCCATGGAGTCATTCCTAGAAAGAAGGCTGAATCACTCGGCCAGATTGCTCTTAATGTGGTTTTCGGTGATTCCAAAAATTACCACAAAGAAAAATTGACATTTGAAGTTGTAGACTTCCAAAGTGCCTACCACACTATTTTGGGCAGGCCGGCTTATGCACGCTTCATGGCCCGCCATGTTACGTGTACCTCAAATTGAAGATGCCTGACCCCAAAGGTGTGATCACCATCACGAGCAGTCGAAAGAAAGCGGAAGAATGTTTTCAGAAAGGTTCGAAGATCGCTAATGCTCAGATGGCAGTGGTAGAGTTGCAGGAATACTAGAAGACTGCAGACCCGAGTGATCTGTTGCGAGCCAAGAAGCCCGCTACAGAGTCAGCTTTTCAGTCGACTGGCGATACGAAGACAGCTCACATCGACCCGACCGACCCCAGCGCCGCTCCGACTCATATCTTGACAACACTCGACTCCAAATAGGAAGAAGCGCTCATCCAGTTCCTCCGTGAGAACTGGGACATTTTCGCATGAAAGCCTTCTGACATGCCGGGTGTTCCCAGGGGGCTGGCTGAGCACCGCCTAAGAGTCGACTCAAAAGTAAAACCTGTCAAGGAACATCTCCGACGGTCCGCCGTCCAGAAGAGAAAAGCTATTGGCGAGGAGGTGGCTCGGCTCTTAGCAGCGGAGTTCATCCGAGAAATCTACCACTCCGAGTGGCTCGCCAACGTTGTCATGGTCCCCAAGAAGGACAAGTCACTTCGTATGTGCATTGACTTTAAACATATCAATCGGGCCTGCCCGAAAGATCATTTTCCTCTCCCCTGCATCGACCAGATAGTTGACTCGACTACGGGATGCGAGCGACTGTCTTTTTTAGACGCCTATTCCGGGTACCATCAGATCCGTCTATTTGGGCCTGACGAGATCAAGACAGCTTTCATCACTCCATTCGGGTGCTTCTGTTATGTTACCATGCCGTTCGGCCTCAAGAATGCCGGAGCCACATTCATGAGGATGATTCAGAAGTTTTTACTCACTCAAATCAGTCGGAATGTGGAAGCATACATGGATGATATTGTGGTCAAGTCTCGGAAGGGTTTCGACCTGCTGACTGACCTTGCTGAAACCTTTGCCAACCTCAGGAGGTACGATATCAAGCTTAATCCATCAAAGTGTACGTCCGGAGTTCCTGGCAGAAAATTACTCGGTTTTCTCATTTTCGAACGGGGAATCGACGCCAATACAGAAAAAGTTGGTACTATACTCCGAAAAAAGTCATGTGCGAGTGCACGACGTCCAGAAGCTTATTGATTGCTTGGCCGCTTTAAGTCGATTCATATCTCATCTCGGTGAAAAGGCATTGCCTCTTTACCGATTGATGAAGAAGTCTGACAAGTTCAAGTGGACTCCTGAAGCTGATGCAGCATTTGCAGAGCTCAAAGCTCTGCTCTCCATCCAGCCGGTGCTTGCTGCCCCAATCAGCAAGGAGCCTTTGCTGCTTTACATTACAGCCACAGGACAAGTCGTCAGTACGGTACTTACGGTCGAGCGGGAAGAAGAAGGGAAAACCTTCAAAGTTCAGCGCCCAGTGTATTATATTTCTGAAGTCTTGACCCCATCGAAGCAAAGATATCCTCATTATCAGAAGCTCGTATATGGGATTTATATGACCACAAAGAAAGTTGCCCACTACTTCTCTGATCATTCCATTACAGTCGTCAGCGACACTCCGTTGTCAAAGATCTTGCATAACAGGGACGCAACTGGTCGAGTGGCAAAATGGGCGATTGAACTCCTTCCTCTAGATATCAAGTTTGAGGCAAAGAAAGCTATCAAGTCCCAGGCAATCGCAGATTTCGTCGCCGAGTGGATTGAGCGGTAACTGCCGACTCAGGTTCACTCGGAGCATTGGACCATGTTCTTTGACGGTTTCAAGATGCTAAATGGTTCCGGCGTCGGAGTGGTGTTTGTCTCCCCCAGAGGAGATAAACTCACATATGTTCTTCAAATCCACTTTGATTCCTCTAACAACGAGGCAGAATACGAAGCACTTTTATATGGGTTGCGCATGGCCATTTCACTCGGCGTCCGTCGCCTCATGGTCTATGGAGACTCAGATTTGGTGGTCAATCAAGTGATGAAGGAATGGGACGTCAGAAGTCCAGCCATGACTGGTTATTGCAATGCAGTGAGAAAGCTGGAGAAGAAATTCAAGGGGTTAGAGCTTCATCACATACCCCGACAGAAAAATCAAGCAGCTGATGATCTGGCAAAAATAGGTTCCAAAAGAGAAGCCATTCCCAGCAATGTGTTTTTGGAACACATCCACACACCATCAGTCCAGAAGGATCCCTTCACTAAAGAGGCCCCGCAGCCAAAAAGCGCCACGGATCCGACTGAAGTTGAAGTTCCAGCTGTGGTCGACCTGATCATGGAAGTCTTGGTCATCACTCCCGTCTGGACAGAACCGTACATCGCGTACATCCTAAGGAAAGAACTCCCAGAAGACAAAGAAGAGGCTCGACAGATCGTCCGTCGATCCAAGGCCTTTATAGTCATAAAGGGACAGTTATATAGAGAAAGCGCGACTGGAGTCGGCCAGAAGTGTATTACACCAGAAGAAGGTCAGATGATCCTTAATGATATCCACTCGGGGACCTGTGGTCATCATGCGTCCTCTCGGACCATTGTGGCTAAAGCATACCGAGCGGGGTTCTACTGGCCAAGAGCCAATGAGATGGCCAAAGAGATAGTCGACAAATGTGAAGGATGTCAGTATTACTCCAATATGCCGCACAAGCCCGCGTCAGCTTTGAAAACCATTCCACTCATCTGGCTTTTCGCTGTTTGGGGGCTGGACATGGTTGGACCACTGAGAACAGGCAGGAGCGGCTTCACTCATGTGCTGGTAGCAGTCGACAAGTTCACCAAATGAATTGAAGCCAAGCCTATCAAGAATCTTGATGCTTGCACTGCTATCAGTTTCATCAGAGAGTTGATATTCAGATATGGAGTTCCACACAGCATCATCACCGACAACGGGTCAAACTTCAATTCCGACAAATTCAGGGCCTTTTGCGCCTCTCAGGGTACTCGGGTCGACTATGCTTTGGTCGCTCACCCCCAGTCGAATGGGCAAGCAGAAAGGGCAAACGGCCTAATTCTCAAAGGACTGAAACCTCGATTGATGCGTGATCTCAAGCACGCATCAGGTGCATGGGTCGACGAGCTTCCATCAGTCCTTTGGGGATTGAGGACAACCCCGAATCGATCAATCGGAAGAACCCCATTCTTTCTGGTCTACGGAGCCGAGGTAGTCTTACCGAGTGACCTGCTTCACAACGCTCCCAGAGTCGAGCTTTACTCAGAAGATGAAGTAGAATAAGCCCGGCAGGACGCAGTCGACCTCCTAGAAGAAGAAAGAGAAGTGGCCTTGATTCGATCGACCATCTATCAGCAAGACTTGCGTCGATTCCATGCCAGAAACGTGAAGAGCCGAGCCTTCCAAGAAGGAGACTTAGTCCTCCGAGTGGATCAGCAGAAACCACACAAGCTCGCTCCTACTTGAGAAGGCCCCTTCATAGTCACCAGAGTCCTCCACAATGAAGCATACCACCTCTACAATGTCGATCGCCAGATTGATGAGCCACGAGCCTGGAATGCGGAGCTACTCCGTCCCTTTTATACTTGGATTCTCACTCGGATGAGATGTAATAAGAAAAACTCCTGTAGTTTATTTATCAAAGACAAGAGCGTTATAATTTTCCCAGTGATTATTATTATTTTTGTTTGCGTAAGAAATCCCCCAGTGGGTGGCTTAGCTGCGAATCCGCTTCGCCTAAGTTTGAAAAAATCCTACCGAGCGGAGAGCAATCCTCCCACTCGGGGGCTTAGCTGCGAATCCGTTTCGCCTAAGTTCGAAAAAATCCTACCGAGCGGAGAGCAATCCTCCCACTCGGGGGCTTAGCTGCAGTCCAGTACTCGCCTAAGTTCTCTCACTTGAAGACTTAGCTGCAGTCCGGCACTCGCCTAAGTTTGAAAAAATCCTACCGAGTGGAGAGCAATCCTCCCACTTGGGGTCTTAGCTGCAGTCCAATAC